>NC_041393.1:479763612-479764301 GCF_002162155.2 Triticum dicoccoides | reverse complement strand
TAGCGCTCCAACACAAGTCCGTTTCGTCCGTTTTGCGGTACGCCACACCCCTCCCGATGAACAGGACCCCCGTTTCGACCATAGGAGGTCCGTTTCGTCCATTTTGCGGTACGCCACACCCCTCCCGATGAACAGGACCCCCGTTTCGAACGTAGGAGATCCGTTTCCTCCGTTTTGCGGTACGCCAGGCCCCTCCCGATCAACGGGACCCCCATTTCGACCATAGGAGGTCCGTTTCCTCCGTTGTGCGGTATGCGCGACTAGGCGTTCGAGACCTCGCCCGTATGTACACATACGTGACCGTATTTTCTTTCTTGCACCCTGGCCGTTGTACGTACGTGTACATGCTACGTGCACGCCTCTACTACGAGACGTGCGCTCCTCTACTACGACACATGCGCGCCTCTACATCGACCAGTATGTACGTACACGTCCGCTACCAGGATGACAACGCTACGTACGCTTCGACTAGGTGGGTCCCGACTGTCAAGCACTTCCTTGCTTGCGAAGATGTAGCTGGCGGGTCCCAGCAGTCAGGGGGGCGAATCATTTTTTTTTGCCCGGATGCACTTCCTTGCGTGCGAAGGTGTAGCTGCTGGGTCCCAACAGTCAGGGGGTGAATCTTTTTTTTGCCCGGACGCACTTCCTTGCGTGCGAAGGTGTAGCTGCTGGGTCCCAGCAGTCAGGGG
>NC_041393.1:479753343-479763153 GCF_002162155.2 Triticum dicoccoides | reverse complement strand
AGCAGTCGGGGGGCGAATCGTTTTTTTTCAGACGCACTTCCTTGCGTGCAAAGATGTAGCTGGTGGGTCCCAGTAGTCAGGGGGTGAATTGTTTTTTTCGGACGCACTTCCTTGCGTGTGAAGATGTAGCTCGTGGGTCCCAGCAGTCAGGGGGCGAATCATTTTTTTCGCGAAATATGGTGGCCTGTCTGGCACGTAATAAGGAGGCACTTCCTTGCGGCTGCCGTGGACCCAGCTGTCAGCCTCTCCACGTATAGTCCACGTCTGATGGAAGTCGTTCCTTGACCACGTTGACCACGCCGCGCCGAGAGCACCACGGCGGTGGACGACGGCGAGGCCTAGGAAGCAGACGACGCAGAGCATGGGAAGATGCGGCAGTGGATGCACACGCGGAGAGGAGTATGAGGGTTCACTGGTTCGGCTGCGCTGCCGTCGCCGCAGAATAACAGGGGGTGTGGGTCAGTGGGTGAGTGGAGGGATGGCCTGGCCAGCGGTGGGAGTAGTAGGGGGCGGTGAGGCCTCTGCGGCAGCACAGCCAGCCACGGGAGGCAGTAGCAGGCAGCATGACCGGCGCTGCTTTGGACGGCTGGAGCAAGATGACCAGAGGTTGAAGAAGCACGACGGCCGTTGGATGGACATCGTACGGTCACTGCAGCTAGAATCATTTATATTGACTAAGTTGACAAAGCCCTTGGTACGTCAACTTAGTAGGCCTACAACTCAGCTTCCGAAATGGTGCGCCCCAGATGTCAGGGGGATGAATCATTTTTTGGGCGGGTGAAGCTAGAATATCTGAGATTGAAGAAGAAGCACGGCATCCGTTGGATGGACATCCAACAGCCACTGCTGCTAGAACCGTGTGTTGACTATAAGTTGACAAAGCCTTGCATACCCGTCAACTCTGTTTTTCTTAGGGGATGCGTCAACTTAGTAAGGCCACAAGTGTGTAGCAGAGAACTTATAGCCCATTCGAGATTTGTAAGAATGTGTAGCCCATTTTTGAATTCTAATGGAATTTACTACAGCCCATTTACAGTTTGTTAAAAGAACGACCCATTTCAACCAACCGTTCAAAACAGAATTCAATAAAATTTCCCACATTTTGATGGGATCCGAATATTTTTATCCTGAAACTTTAGTCAGATTAAATACAATTTCAATATAAATTTATATTGCGTAAAAATCCAACAAAACATTCTGCTCGCAACAATTAATGAAATTAAAATTTTCAATATTTCAAAAATAATATTTTATAAAGTAATCACTGTTTGGTGCATTTTTTTATAGTTACTACCCAGTTTTTATAATTACATCCCATTTATTATTTATTAAAGCCCGTTTTCTTGTTAAGCCTAATGCATACCTCCTAGGAAAGATTTGCAGCCCAACGGGGCGGTGAATAACAACTTGACCTTCCCTGGGTATTCCTAAAAAAAGTATAGCTGGGCTAGCCATTTTCAGCTTGAAAAAAATTAATATCTGGGCTGGATATCTGGCCTGGGCTAGACGGGCCACAGCCCGCCTAGTTAATACCTGCAGCGATGTTTTCGTTGTTGTTCAGAGGAGAAAAATTAATATCTTGGGTAAACATCGAAAAACTCTGCAGTGCTCACACCTCAAAAACACAAATACTGCTCGAGCTGCTTCGTCCCAGCTGTCGGCCGCTTCTTGTGCAATTCTCTCGTTTATTGACTACTCCCTCCTTTCCGGTTTATAATGCTCAATTCAAAAATCTCACCAATCAAGGTAGATGGCGAGTGGTGGAATACTTTTTCTAGTTTTGCAAAAGCACCTAATTAATGCTCTTGTTATCCTCAAAAAAATATGTTTATCAATGCATTAATTGCAATGCATGCATGCATGCATGCATAAAGTACATGCATTGGTCAATTTTCTCTTAATACTTGCATGCAATGATTTAATGCACCTTGGAATCTGAACATGTGATGGAAAACAACCAAATTGAGCCTTATAAAATGGAAAAACTAAAATTTTGAGATAAGCCCTATAAACCGGAAAGGAGGGAGTACATAGGTAGACAATGGCGTGGGACTGTGATGTCAGGAAACCAAGAGGAAGCAAAATAAATTATAGTTATATATATATATATATATATATATAATAAGGAGGCACTTGCATACGTGAGGCTATGGACCTGGTGGGTCCCCATTGTCATCCTATCCAAGTAAAGTGATCTCCTCGCCCGCGCGCGCTTTCCGCCCGAAACAGTCAACGCCGGCCGCCCCGCTTCCCGGTGCAGGCGATTGCTCCACCTTCAAACGACACAAGTGTCGTCCTTCCGTCCCTCCGCCCGCCCACCATTTCAATATAAACTGTTGCGCCGGCCATAGTCGCAGTCATCTGCATCTGTTGCCTTTCTCCTGTCCACACCACTACTGCCTACCATGGCTTCCTCGCGCTCCAGCGCTCTTCGGGACGGGCGGATGACGGACCACAAGGAGATAGCAGCCATTGCTGCCGACCGGCTGGCCGGCAGGCAGCCAGAGGACGACGACGTCCCAATGGAGAACATGGTAGTCGATGATCCGGCGCCAACCCCCTCCACCACGCCATCCTCGCCGGTGCATTGCACCATGACCATCGGCGAGGCCCGTGCCCAATATATGGACAGGGAGAGGCAGATGCGTGAGGAGCAGTTCCGGGAGGCGCGGGCCGAAGCCACCTACAACCACCATCTCCTCCAGGAGCACCTGCAGGCGGAGGAGCAGATCGCCGCGGAGCGGCGGAGCAGGAGGCGCTGCTCGACTTGTACCGCTCCGCCCATAAGGGCTGCCTCGAGCGCTGGCGGTACCGCATGCGGGTGGCGGAGGCTGCGGCCGCCTACAAAGAGGCTAGCAAAGAGGGTGATGAAGCGGGGGAGGCGTTGTTTGGCGAGACCGAGGACGAGGCAGAGGACAATGCCGACTCTGACGAGTCCCCACTCCGCTGGCGTCGACGACGCCCTGCTCCGCCGACGCCCTGCAGCGCTAACAACAAGGCAGAGGACACCACCGGCTCCGCCGAGGCCCCGCGGCACCAACAACGAGGCAGAGGACACCGCCGGCTCCGCCGAGGCCCCACCCCGCCAACAACGAGGCAGAGGACATCGTCGGCTCTGCCGAGGCCCCACCGTGCCGGCAACATGGGGGAGGATTTCCACCGCTCCACCGAGGCGCCGCCCGCCGGCAACGAGACAGAGGCATCGCCGGCTCCGCCGAGGCCCCGCCCCGCTGCCAACGAGGCCGCGCCACACAGAAAACGAGGAAGAGTAGAACACGGTAGGTCGCCGCCGCTCGGGTCCAAGTAAGGCCACCGCTGCTACCCTCCGGTTGAAGCCAAGCTAGGCGGGTTGACCATTGACGATCGGTTAGCTTCTTGGCGGCGACGTGGAGTTGGAGAGCTGCGCTGGAGAAGAACGCTGCTTCTACTTAACTGCTAGTGCAGTTGGCTGACTGACATGTGGGCCCAACAGGCCACATGTCAGTTATGCAACTGCACCTGCAGTTATGTCACTGAAGCTTCTGTTCGGCTCAGCGGGACACAGGTGGGTAGCTTCGGTTAATTAATTATACCTCCAGCGCACCCCTTTTTAGTTTTTTTCGAAAAGGAGGATGACCCCCGGCCTCTGCATCTGGGAGATGCATGCGTCCACAAACACCCCTTTTTAGTTGAAGAATGTATGAAATGTAATGAAATCAGACATGTTTATATGAAATCCGACCGTGTATGAATGAATTTATTTCGATTAGTTCGAATTCCTGTATCACTGGCATTGGATGAACGTGCAAAACAATACGTACTAGCATTATTCCCAGGGTGATCATCACGTTTGCAGCAGTTTCACATGTACTCCCTCCGGTCCTTTCTAGTCTACATACAAGTTTTCTCTGCAGTCAAAGTATCTCTACTTTGACCAATCTTATACAAAAAAGTATGCACTTTCACAATGTGCGAAGTAAAAAGGAACAGAAGGAGTACAAAGAGTTTGAGCAGCTTTTTAGCGTTTCTGTACATTGCAATCAAACACACAGGCCTGACAATTCATAGAGAACATTCAAAACAATCGATGATTATGCATCTCAGCGACTCACATGTCAGAGGCAATATTTACTTCACAACTAAATAATAAAGAAAAAATTGAACGCTGCTGCTGACAGCAAAGGGCGTCCCATTCAAAAATATCAAATGCATATCTTGCTAAAATTAATGAGCAAAATTTGACAAGGTTGTCCCATTCCAAAATATCAAATGCCTACGATTGTGGAATGGGCAGGGTTTGCCATTAGTTCGGACATTGACATGGCAACTCGTGCTAAATAAACCAGCTGTTCTTTTTGTGCAGTTCCACCAAAATCAACCAAATTCGCGCGTAGCTTGTATGATTTCGCCCTTATTTGTTGCAACGCCTTGAACTTATGGGCACCTCCTTTCTTGTGGTGGAAATGAATGATTCGATGTATTCATGAACATTTTGTGCAGTTCTCGTTGAAATCAAGCTGAGCACCCCTGTTTGCACAAATACAAAAAAGTGATTAGTATAAAGCAAACTGTACTATGAATTGACAGTTTCAACAGGCACATACATGGTCCATGTAGAGCACACTTTTAGAAAAATGGAACTCACCAGAAAGAATCCTAGAACAACATTGTACTCGCGCATCACAACAAAAAAATGGAGATTTGTTAGTCCTTCTGAGCTGAAGTTTGTTTTGTCTTGTGGGGAGTAATGTAACCATCCTTCAACTGCTCCTTCTAATGAGAAGATAGACAGTGCTTCTTCATCCTGGCATAATCAGAACTAGTCACTTCACGTACTCCATATCCTTCTTCAGAGGAAGATGATCCTGTTGTGCAAAGACAAGAGGACTACTAAATGCTAGCATCCATGTTTGCTCAAAAAAAAGGAAAGGAAATATTTAAAACAACACAGATGAAGCACTTCCCAAGGACAATACCACATTTTCATGACAGTATCTAAACAGTAGCACAACACCAATAGAGATGACAGAGCTCAATCATATGGATGAAATCAGTGGGCGAGTACCAACCTTTGTCAGGAGGCTGATTGTGTAGAGCATACAGATGAAGCACTTCTCGGGAACCATCTGGTGCTATCTATGGGGGTGGCCATGCTTACTATATACTCCTCGATTAGTTTAATGTTTCCAACATCTTCTTGTGCAGTTCCACTAAAATATATGGTATCTTCAAAGAAGATCCCTGTTTGCACAAGTAGAGATAATTACATATGGCATCAAATCAGTGGCAAAACAATTGCTCGTTCCAGCCATAGCAATAAATTAAGATGCAAAACTATATCATTACTTTTGTCATCACAGTTCCAGTGCTTCATTACAGCACCGGGAGTTGATTTTTTTTCTTCCACTTGTTCTTCCCCGTCATCACTTGGTTCAATAACAGACAAGCTTCGCCTTCAATGTAAGATTTGGCATGTCAATTAGGGAGCACAAGTATAGTACTAAACTTAATTTTCTGATGAAAGTGGCAAAATACAGGCCAGCAGTTGTGAAATATCCTTATCTTACCTCAATGGGATATTACGGTGCACATACAGATTGGAAGTCTTGTCTCCGTTTGTGCAGTTCACTAAAATCAAGCAACATTATCGTACAAGTAGCACAACATATGAAAGCACACTACAGAATCATGTGCCAGAAGGCTAGTACTGACCTCTCATGATGCGGAATTCAAACAACTCACAAGAAGAAGATCTGAACCAAATTCGCCTTAACAGATAGAAAGTAAGATCTCCTCTTGTGAAGTTCCACTAAGATCAAGCAATCAAGCAACGTTGTCAGTGTGACATTTTGGTTGAACTGCACAAAACACTCTTAAAATAAAAGTGTTTTGTGCAGTGCAACAAACGGTCACAACGGCAACGAGGTGAAGTAGATAACCCTGTTTACATAGAGGTGCAAAGGAAACAATTAGTGGTCAATAACGGTGGATGACACAGAAGCCAACAAAAAGAAGCATCTACCTTATCTAAATGGGAAAGAAAGCAAGACAGTAGCATTTCTCAAACGGTGGCATTGATTAATATTAACATAGAGATTATATTAACAATAAAATTTGTTAAACATGTAATTTGCTTTTAACTGTGGCATTGCATCAATTTTCCAGCGGCATTATTAGAGGGTGTTTGTTTACAGGGACATTTTGGTGTAGGGACTAAAAAATCCATGTCAGTCACATCTAAACCAAATAGGTGGGACTTTTCGGGACTAAAAGTGGGCATTTGGGACTAAAGAAAGAAGGCCCCGAGGGAGTCTTTTTGGGACTTTTTCCAACACTTGCCCATGCCATGCATCGCACCTTGTTTCTATTAGTTCATTACTAGGGGTAACATGGTCTTTTATCATGTCATTTAATAACCTCTAGTCCATGTTTAGTCCCTGGAACCAAGCAGGTAGGGACTAGGGAGTTTTTAAGCAAACAGGGCCATAGATTATAAACAACTAATGAGTTGCACGGGACAGTGGACGCACCAGCACCATGTGCATCTACCGATGTACTGTGGTCATGCACAGTCTGTTGCAACAATGAACAAACAACAAAGGAGCATATTTGTGTTGGTCCCAGTTTTGTTATCTTTAGACACCTTTCCCTATGTGAGCGTAGCAAATCTAGTCCTGCTCAAACTCTACTCCCTCCGTCTAGGTGTAATAAGTCACGTTAGAAGGTGCAACGGGACCAAGGTGCGTGCACGTGCGTGTGTGTGTTAGAGAGTGTGACAGATTGACCTACTCCTACAGAGATATGGTGTGTAGTGTACGATTTTAGCCGCGAGAGTCGGTGCATCCTCTCGTTTCCGGGCGTGTCCGGTAGGGACATGCGGACAGCTGCCACGCCCGCTCCTGACCAGCCTGGCCCACCCAAAGCCCCTCCACCGCCCGCGCGCGCTTCCCGCCCAAAACGGTCAGCGCCGCTCCAAAGAATCGGTGCCGCATTCATGCCCGGGCAGAGCGGACGCGACCTCTCATTGGCGCAAGAGTGATGGTTGCTTCGTCCGTCCAACTTACTGCTGGGTCTATGTGATTTGATGGATCATTGGTCTTTATTACTGAGGTGGTAGGACTGCTGGATGTCCCACGCTTTCGGCAAAAGGAGGTAGTAGATTACAATTTTCTCCATTCTTACAGCGGAGGAGTGCAAGAGCAGTGAAAACACGCAGGCTCAGTGATTACATGGCCCACCTCACACTATCACCGTGCGACACCTAACTCTTTACATAGTACTCCCTCCGTTCCTAAATATTACTAGATGAGTCCCCGCTCGTAGCAGCGGAACAGCGGTATATCTCTCTGTGCAAAATTATCGATTTCATAGAACTAAAAAAAAATCTATAACCGCATGACAAATGTGGTAGCCAAACTAAATAAACTCCCATCATCATTTAGATCATCCCACATAAGGAAAAAATATTAGCCAACTCCTACTGCATAATGGTATTATATTTTTCTTTTTGACATGTTAATGGGACTTAAAAGCTCACTTACATGCATGCTACCGGTGCATGCCTGCATGCAGACATGTTGATGTGATTTAAAACCCACTCACATGCATGTGCCACGGTATTTCTGCATGCTTGCATGTGGCTTAGTGCTGAGCCTCTCAACGTCTAAATAAAACGGCTACTATGACTGATTTACTTCATCTAACAGCTACGTCAATTTTGATGATGTGGCTCAAGGTGAGGATAGAGAATTCCTAGTAGTGGGGGCTAGCTATTACTAGTAGATAAGTCTTTGTAGAGATTCCACTAGGTGAACTACATACGGAACAAAATGAATGAATCTACACTTAAAATGCATCTATATACATCCGCATGTGGTTAATGGTGAAATCTCTACAAAGACTTATATTTAGGAACGGAGGAAGTACTAGTATAGTACTAGTACGTACTGTAATTTATCAGTGAGATAAATTTGTACAATGCTATGAAGCTTCCAGTTCCTGTTACATGTATCTTGCATCCAAGGTTGCCCGTTGCAACATTTCATCAAATACAAAGGAGACTAAAATGCATGCTATTGCATCTCAATGATTGACAGATCATAGCAAATATGTACTCCCTCCGTTCCAAAATAAGTGTCTCAACTTTGTACAAACTTTAGTACAAGGTTGTACTACTACTAAAGTTGACACTTATTTTGGGACAGAGTCAGCTAAAGAAAAAAATGATCCATGCAGTCCCTAGCCCTTGAACCGTGAACCTTGACCAGGCTTCAATTTGCTAGCAACGTTCGAGCTTCCTATTAAATGAAGTTTGCAACCTTTTGACCATCGGATCATTTTGTGCAGTTTCACCAAAATCGAGATTTAGCATCCCTGTGGCAAAGAAATTGAAGAAGCGTGATTAGAATAAGATTACTAGGACTAGTTGATGAGACATAAACTCATCACAAATACAGTACATAGAAGCTAGTAGAGGTATCAGGTATGTGCGGGGCAAAGAAGTAGAGAAATATCCATAGGGAGTGATGTGGGAAGATGGAGAAGTGGTGCAAGCCGACTGTAAAGGGAGTTGTACCTGAGGGACGTAGCTTGACCTTGAGGAGGGCGGCGGGAGGCGGCAACTGCCCACGTCGCGGCAGTGAGCAAGGGACGAAGGCAACCTCACCGGCTTTGTGAGAGAGAATGGCGGGGACCCCTGATCAGGACGTGCCGACAGTGGGTTTTCGCCATCGGCGACGGACACCGCATCTACACTAAGCATCCACCCCTTCCCCAACCGGACGTGATTCGCCGGGATGTTAGAGATGTGGCCACAGTCGTTTTGTGCGAGAGAGTGTGAAGAGAGCAACCCCAGCAAGCAACCGTGTAGGCTGGCCCGTCCTGACTATGTATATAGTGGAGCGGTTTCCTTTTCTCTCCATATGAACCTATCATATTGCGTACGTGCCACTGAAGAAAAAAATTATTTATAAATGATGCGGCACCTACTACTCATTTTCCTATAACCTTGCGCTTGGCATCTCCAAAATATTAACCTTGCGATTGGCTCTTCGCCTCTTCGGGAAGTTGAGCGATAATGGTAGTGCAGTATATATCGTTCTGGCTATATGAGACCGAATGAATTGCTGCACGTCCACCACGTGGGCGAGGGTCGAGGGGCGAGGGAGAGTGCTACTACATACGGAGCAAAATGAGTGAATGTACACTCTAAAATACGTCTATATACATCAGTGTTTGGAGTATGTACTAGTAGTTCATATTGAAATCTACTAAGGACATATATATTCCAAACAATATTATATAATCTCTATAACCAAGGTAGTAGGGACGAGGAGTAAACGGAGGGAGTAGTAAATTTTTCTCCTTGTCCTGCGAGCCACCGCGCGCATGGCAAGGGAGGAGCAAGCTTCACCTCATCCTCCGAACTACCGTGCCCGTGGGCGGGGGAGACGGTGTACTAAGAAAGCTTCTCCTCGTTTTGCGAGTTGACGGGACACATCAAAAGTACTCCAGTGTATAGAGCCTTGCCTCTAAGGTAGGCCCCACATGGTTTGCCTCTTTTTTTAATTTAACCCAACGCGTCAAGTCGCAATTTGTTTGTTCACCCGTGGTAGACGATCCTCCCTCCACCAAGTGGACAACTAGTACACGTGCCAAATTACCACGTGGGCTGCCTTTTTCGTACAGAAATGAGCTCCACCGTGTACCCGCGCGGGTGTGGTTGGGAAAGAGACGGGAGTACGTGCGCCGTGCATGCACCTCTTCTCTTCGTGCACGTCCCCCACCTACGTGGGTGTGTGTGAGAGATACAAACCGCGTTCCTGAGTGTTT
>NC_041393.1:479710928-479753319 GCF_002162155.2 Triticum dicoccoides | reverse complement strand
ACACGTGCCAAATTACCACGTGGGCTGCCTTTTTCGTACAGAAATGAGCTCCACCGTGTACCCGCGCGGGTGTGGTTGGGAAAGAGACGGGAGTACGTGCGCCGTGCATGCACCTCTTCTCTTCGTGCACGTCCCCCACCTACGTGGGTGTGTGTGAGAGATACAAACCGCATTTGTGAGTGTTTTTTGTTTTGTGGTGGGGGTGGGGGTGGGGTGGGGGTTGATTTCGTGAATTATTTGTGGGAATATGTGTCGATGACATCTCAAACAAAATTTTGCATGCAATGTGTGTGAAATGGAGGCCTATCCATATCATACATTGAGGGTCAGGCAATCCACGAGAAGAGAGGGAGGGGTCATAGCTATCGATAGAGTCGAATAGAGGATCAAGTACGGGTGGGTGCGAGATCGATGAAGAGAGCCATCGAAATTGCGTGTGTGTGTGTGTGTGCAAGTCAAAGATATAGGGCGACTGGCCTACCGGAACGTTAGAAGGCACATGTCAAGTTTGTGTGTGGTAGGGAGACATGACTAGAGCGCTTGATGTATCGGTGTGTGTGGGGGGGAGGGGGTGGGGGAGGGGTAGGCAGAGGCCTAACTATAGAGATAGAACGACTCGTATATGTGTTGAGAAGGAGAGACCCAGCTATGTCATGAGGGAGATCGGTCGACATCCATACATAACTGAAGGACGGGAAATATGATGGGACAGAGAGAGAGAGGAGAGAGTGAGGGGGGAGAGGGAGGGAGAGGCGGTAGATCAATTGTTGTTTGTTGGAGGAAGGGAGAGACACAACTAATGAGGTAGATCGATCGATGTGTGGGTAAAAACGAGTTATAAGGACCTAGCTGGCTATATGTATAGCGAGAGATCGATCAGTGTACGCCCATTTATTAGAGGCAAATAAGGCCTAGCGAGACGGATAGACAGAGAGAATGGAGCTAGGAGGTGGTGCGAGAGGCCCAACTACTAGCTGGATAGGGGGAGGAGTGTGCGGTTGTGAGATCGATTAAAAGAGGGGTGAGAGTTTACACGTGTGTCTGACCATATGAGAGACATGAGGCAAGGACACATAAAGGAGGAGATTGAAGCTGTGTGTGTATGGTGTAGGCAGGCATCACTGGAGAGGTTTATCGATCGGTGTGTGTTAGAAAGGAGTTGTGGAGACTCTCGGAGAACGACCTAAAAGAAAAAATGAATGTGCCCAGTGGATAGAATGCCGAGGGAGGGGGAGGGCGAGGAGGGCGTGTGCATGCACAAGAGAAAGTTAGTGGTAGCTACAAAGGTTAGAGGACTGTGTGGGTGTAAGAGACTAACAAAGATCATGATTTGATATGAAAGCGGATTCATATAGTTGAATAGGAGATCATAGTGTTTTAAACATTGCATGCATGAATGTAGTGGTGATACACGTGCTATGCACATGTTATACCATAATGTGATAATGCATGGCGTTTGCAACTCACAGCTAAATGCTGAACAATCTAAACCATACTATACATCAAACAATTTCACATCTAATTTGAATTTGTGATAATGTGCGGCGTTTGCATCTTACAACTAAATATCGAGCAATCTAAACAATACTATATATCGAACATTCTCACATTTTATTTGAATTTGTGGTAATGTGCAACTCACATCTAAATACTTGTAGGCGTAGGGGGCGGGGCACCATACATAATGTGATAAACACATTATACATATGAGACATGGTTTAGATTATGAAGATCTAGCTAGAGTTCATATAGTAGACATAGTTCATATGTAACTCGATACTGATCATGTGGTGTGCTGTGAAGATAATACACAAACGATGGTTTAACTTGACAATAATGATGATTGTAGATCTTATTAAAATAGAGAAACGAATTCAAATGCTTTGACTTCACAACAATCATTACTATAGATCTTATTCAAATTTAGTTCATATTGAAGCGGTAGTATATATGTTTGGAATGCACTAAAACGTTCATTTGAGTAGTAGGTTGCATGCATTATACACGTAGCAAAATATTTTAATTGAACATAACATGAATTCAAAGTTTTGAATGACATTTGTAGTGCGCATTGATTTGGTACAGTACACGTTAGGCTTGTCCAGAAATTTCAGCCTGCGCCTTGTTAGCCCGAAATATTTAAGATATATCTTTGTCTCGTTGTGCTCCGACAACTCCCTCCATCTCAACCTGTGCCTTGCTATTCCGAAATTACAATGCGCGCGAAAACTCCTACCTCCTGTGAAATTCCGACACGCGAAATGCCCGTGGTACCCCTGAACCGAAAGAACCGCCTCAAATCGGTGGGGGGGTACTTTCGTAACTTACCCCACATTTCGGACAAGCGCGTCTCTAAGCCATGGTTCCCCACTGCCATCCCATCCGCCCACCCATTCGTGCATCGAGGCCACGAAAACCCGTGACGAAACCCCACACCCTGCTCCGTCCGCCACCCAGCCGGAGCTTCTTCCCCGACGACGTCGTCCACAGCAACACCTCGACGTCCCTCATCCACCGTACCGGATGAGGATCCGTCGTCGATCTCATCGTCCCGACGGTTCAGCCACCCCGTCCTCCACCTCCAAGGAGCTGCCCCGACGTTTCCCTCGTCTTTCGCGCCACCTCCATTCCCACACCGCCGTCTTCACCTCCACCATCGGAAGAGCATCATCATCACCGTTTCCTCGGATGAAGTTGCGGCCTAATCGGCGCCACCAAAGAGGTTGTACACTAATCGCCGCATTTTCTTCTTGATTCGATCTCACGGTGCTGCCTGCGCTCAGTCCCAAGCCGACACGGCGCGGCTCCATCCACGGAGGCGTCGCAGGCCACTTCCTCCACGGCGTCGCTCCCTCGGTGGCGACGTCCACATCAGTAGGAGCTGCTGCTGCTTTAGCTCTCGCTCGCGCTGCTGCTCTGCTCTTGCTCTCGGTCCCCTACCTGGTCTGCTCTTGCTATTGCTCTTGCTCGCGCTGCTGCTCCCGCTCTTGCTCTTGCTTGCGATGCTGCTCCGATTTGGCTACACTTCAGTCGACTGAATCGACTTTTGGGTCAATCGATTTCCAAGGGGTGGGCTCGCCTGGGTGAAGGAAGAACCAGCCGCAGCAGGGAGGGGGGCTCGCTGGAGAGGTACCCAACTATCTATCTTAGGGTTTAGGATGGGGGCGGTGGTCGCCGGCGGTGGCGGGGCGTTGGCGGGGCGGTGGCGTGGGGATCGCCGGAGAAAAAGCTCGGCACAGGGGGGGCTAGAGGGATGGCCGGGGCGGCGGCGGACCGGCGGTGGGGAGTGTTTTCGGGGCGGGCGGGGCGGCCCACCGCCGGCCACGGGCGGCGGGGGGCTGCTGTTTGGCTGGTGGTGGCTGGCGGCTCAAGGGGGGTGGAGGTTGAAGATGAACCACAGGCCCTTGATTTCGTATCCAACGGCTGCAAAATCGACTGACGTGTAGCCTCATCTTGCTAGTGCATTCAGTTTCGACAGCAAAATTCAGTTTCGACAGCGAAATTCAGTTTCGACAGTTAGGTTCAGTTTCGACAGTTAAGTTCAGTTTCGATAGTTAAGTTCAGAGATGAGCGGCTGATGTATTTTACATCTAGAACTTTGTGGTTATGTATTTTACGTCATGTATTGGAGATGCTATTAGAATTCCACTCATGTTAACATTGTCCGTTGTCTCTCTTGTCCTGCTTCAGCCTCGGCGTCGTACAACTCACCGGAGCTGCTCCAACGACGAAACCCTCCATCACAGCGGAGCAGTACCTCGGGCTCCATCTCTAGATGCCTAAGATCTTCTTCCCCTCCTCCGACAGCAAAGTCAGCTGGAGCATCCTCACCGGCCAACCCAATCCCGCTGAGATCGACATGGCTTCACCAAAGAGGTTGTACACTTGTTGCATCTCTTTTTTACTCTACATGTTATATATATTGTCCACTGAGCACACGGATTTGTTCCTTTAGTGTCTCCTTGAAAGAAAAAATGTAGGAATTTTAATTTTCACTTGTCCTCCTTTTCAAATTCCTATTCATGAAGCACAAGACTAAGAGATAGTAGCATAATAGCATTATAACCGTACATTTTCTTGTGGTTTGACTTAATCTCACCATGCTTCTTTGCATCCTGTGATCATCCAATTGTTGTGAATCAAACACCCAGATTGGCAGAAATCCTGTGTTTTTAAATTCTCTGTTTTGCACATGCATTCCTATCCTATTCCTGTCTATTTCCTATCCCTGCATTGTTGGAATCCTCAAATTCAAACGGGCCCTTACAGAATTACTTCTCTTACAGATAGTTGTCAAAGAAAACATTGCGTGGTTTGTCCCGGTCCTGGTGCGCCGTCATCCACCCCAGCTCAGCTGCTCCAACGATAGAAGGGTCCAGGAGAGCAGGGATCCGGCCTCCAGGCTGTCTTTCGCCGCCTCAGATCTTCTTCCCTGCCGCTGGCAGCCATGAAAACTGCATTACCATCATCAACCGAGCAGATGACCTCGAGGACTACACGGGTCCGCAAGAGAGGTCGCACTCTTTCGTGTCTTCTTACGTTATGCATTGCTTAATATTACATCCTACTTTATCGTCCTGTTCACCGATTAGACTCTGAGTCAGCTCCAAACTAATGGTCAAACTTGAGTTTTTAAATGGTTGTGGGGTACATATCAGGGCCGCTATCAATAGTATCTATCTACTATCTGGTTAATCTCCGGTGTCTACTATGAGTTTCATGTTGGGTGGGAAACAAACAGTAAAGAAGACATTATCTGTATTTATTAACTGAAGCCATTATCTGCCTACTATTATTGGTTTTGGGTCTGTCCACAGGTTGCTACCATCACTCTGGATTTCTGCATGGACTCCTTACATAATCTCACTATGTTTTATTCCTATGCATGACAGTTATTGTAAACAATGGAACTGAACATGTAGAGCAAAAGAGACGAGGCTTGCGTGGCAATATAATTTCATGCAGACGTTGCTCCATGGTAGGCGCAAAGGCAGCCCCCCTCCACGCATTTTCGATTGTAATCGAGAGGAAGATATCTGTTCTGAGGGGGATTCAGATGGAGAAGATAACTCCTATTTACCCCCTGAGGTCTTCGCTCTCACTTGGGATGCTGATGTTGGTTATATCATGCATATGGTGTCTTGCATTGCTTACTTTATACATCAAATATGTCATCTGCTTAGTTTATACATCCTTTGTGTGAATGCCATCTGTTTAGTTTATTCATCGTTTATGCGAATTATGCAATGCCATCTTGTTTAGCCAGGCATCATATATGTGAATTTTGCAATGCCATCATGCTTAGCCAGTCATCTTATATGTAAATTATATCAGGCCATCTTTTTTTCGTTACATATTACATTCGTCAACAATGTTAGTACATTCAACTGCTCTTCGTGTGCATCAGCCAATTGACACGGTGATGGCAAATTCTGGAGTGAAAACTAGGTCTTCTGAGCAGACTATGCTATCTGACAAAGCGCATATCTCGCTGGTTACGGATAGCTCCTCAGAGGAGGATTCAGAGACAGATGACCAGTCCTATTCCCCCCTCCCCCGAGGTGTATGCTCTAACTTGGCAGGGTTATGTTGCTCATATCGTGTGTATGGTGTCTTGTATTGCTATGCCATTTGATTAGTTTAGACATGCTTTGTGTGAATGCCACTTGTTCAGTGTCTAATTACCATATATGTGAATTATGCATTGCCATGTTGTTGCAAGACATTATATATGTGGATTATACAATGCTATCTTGTTGCAAAGGCATTATATATGTGAATTATGCAATGCCATGCTGTTTAGCCAATCATCATGTATCTGAATTATATCATGCTATCATTTTTTTGTATTACGTGTTCCATTTGTCGATAATGTTTGTATATTCAACTACTCTTCCTGTGCATCAGCCATTTGAAGCGGTGATGGAAGTATCTGGAGTGAAAACAAGGTATTCAGAGCAGACAATGCTACCTGCTGAAGCAGACATCTTGCTGGCTACAGAGAGCTCCTCAGAGGAGGATTCAAAGACTGATGACCAGTACTATTTCCCTCCTGAGGTCTATGCTCAAACTTGTCAAGGTTATATTACCCATGTCATGCATGTTGTCTTGCATTGCTTAGTTTTTACATCATATATAGATTGCCATCTGCTTACTTGCTTACTATATAAATCATATATTTGAATTATATCATGCCATCATGTTTACATAGTACATACACATCATCTATCTGAATTATGGCATGGCAACCCATTTAATAAAGGCATCATATAGTTATATCATCTCATCCTGTTTAGTGTTTACAGTCATCATATTTAGAATTATGACATTCTATCCATGAATGTATGTGAATTATGGCATGCCAACCTATTTAATAAACACATTATATAGTTATGTCATGTCATCCTGTTTACATAGTCTCATATTTTGAACTATGTCTTTCCATCTTTTTTAGTTAGCCATCATAATGTGAAATTGTGTCATGCTATCGTGTTTAGTTAGCCATCATATATGTGAAATTGTGTCATGCTATCCTGTTTGGTTAGACAACATAAATATGAATTATTTCATGCCCTCTTTTATTCCCCACTATCCATTGCACCTGTCTATCATACAATGTCTATACTTTCAATTACTTTTCTTGTTTATCAGCCATTTGAATTGGAGAGTGTGATGGCAGTATCTAAGGGAGTAACACCACGGTCTTCAAAAAAGATAGTGCTACCAGTTGATGCAGATAGAACCACGGTTGTACTTGCCCAAGGACCAGATCCACCACACATAACCAAGACTCTCACAGATTGTACCCCTACCCAGTTGGACAGAGAACCAGCTACACCCCTTTTAACCCCAACCCGGCAGATAGTAACCCGGTTCCAGTTGACACAACATCGTCTCCACCACAGAGCAGCCAAACACGAGCGGTTAGTAAGGGAACTGCAGTGTCGAAAGCACGAGGACCACCACTCCAAATCCCAACTCAACGCTTAAAGGAGAAGAAGATTTGTTCTCAGGTCAGGTTCTGTAGCTATGGTTCATACTCCTTTGCTCTTGCATTACTGTATTTACTCATACCAACTATTATCAAATTTGAAGGATGGAATTGAAACTCCAATGGTGCAACAGGTATGTTTCAAACCTATTTCTTTAATAGGTATACTGTTGTTACCTGCTCTATGTTGATTTCAGTTTCAATTGAATAAACAGTTATGTTCTCATGTCATGCACATTACAAGTGTTGTTATTGCTCTATAGTTACCCACACTTATATTCTGTCTCTTCTGCTTTGTCTTGAACAAATATTATTTGAACTGTGTCTCTATCTTGATTTGGCAACAAAAACTAGAATGATATAGACCATAAAGTGACCATGGCACATAGATATATGTTTGTTTCATGTTGTTATCCTGTCCACTTTACTACTGAACTCATTTACCAAAATGAGTTTCATATACAACATGGTAAACGTGTGATGTGTCTGCTTGTTTCTCTTTTAGAATGCGGACAAAATATTGGAGAACAGATCGCGTTATCCAATGGTAAAGGAAGTAACGCAGATAAGGTTCAAGATAGTGAGACATCCCTGTTAGTCTCCAAGAAAGCAGATAAAAACTATCTTGACGACAGTGAGGGAAACCAAAAGTCTTGTCTTGATGTAGTGTTCGAGTTACTAGCCACTACTGCTGGCACAAGCTCTTCGAACTCGCTGCCTGAATCAGTTCGTCTTCTTGAGTCTCAACTTCAAGTTGAAAGACATCGATCAGATGTGCTGCGACAGGAAGCTGAAGGACTGAGGAAGTCCCTGCAGAATTCAGATGCATATTTTCTAGTGCAACAGCAAGCGCTGGAGGATTTAAGCGCCAAACAAGAGAAAGTTAATAAGCTTGCTAAGCATCTTGCCAGCATTATGGGTACCCAGGATATTGTTTCTTGAGATCTTCTGAAGTGGTTTCAGTTCTGGATTTGTTTTGCTGCGCCGTTTATTTGCGCTGGTCGCCAACTTTGACAACCAGTGTATATGATATGCTGCTTTTTTCCCTATATTTGCACTGGTGGAGACCTTTGATGCCCAGTGGATGTAATATGTGTAACAGCCGTGATAGGCTAGCATAAGTTGCTTGCTTATTTATTTCTTTGTTGTCTTGTTTATTTGTTTGCTTGTAGTCAGTGTAGTTCTTTTTAAAACTAGGCCACAATAACCATGGGCTAATATTTACTGTAGTGACACTGGGCCTCCTACGGGCCGTAGAAACAGTGGGCCTTCTATGGGCCGTAGAAATAGTGGGCCTTCTACGGGCTGTAGAAACAATGGGCTTTCTACGGGCCGTAGAAACAATGGGCCTTCTACGGGCCGTAGAAACAATGGGCCTTCCACGGGTCGTAGAAACAATGGGCCTTCTATGGGCCGTATCATCAATGGGCCTTATACGGGCCTTATGACCATAACAGGCCATCGTTAATAGGCCGTATTTGATGACACTATGAAAACGGCCCAACGTATTAACGGACCACAAACGGGCCGATGTAACCACGGGCTGACTTTGGCCCACAAGCAGAAAATGACAGTAACGGGCCATAAGTAAACGAATGATGGAAATGAGCCCAGGAATAAATGGGCTCTGAGAAGGCCGAAAGATAAGATTTGCTGGAAACGGCCCAACTGAATAACGGGCCCTTAATGGGTATAAAGTGATACACTGTTCATTACGGGCCAGTTTCAACACGGGCCGTTAGTGGGTGTAAAGTGATACATTGTTCATTGCGGGCCAGTTTCACCACGGGCCGTTAGTGGGTGTAAAGTGATACACTGTTCATTGCGGGCCAGTTTCACCACGAGTCGTTAATAGGCCAAGAGTTACATAGGGCCTCATATGGGCCGAAAGACGTCATGGGCCATACATGGGGCAGAAGTGAAAATGGGCTAAAATCATATTGGATGGCCCAGATGACGCTACTGGGCCTAATTCGGATAGGGCGTAATGGGCCTTGGGTTAGCGGACTGTAAATGGGCTATATGCGAACAGGCCGTTAATAGGCTTTCCATGGGCCGGCCCGCCACCTTTTGACCAAGTCAAACGGGCCGGCCTTTTCACAGGAATGGGCCTCTGTTGGGCCGTGCCACGTGTCGACGTATCATAGGCGCCTTCTGTCCAATGAGTGGATAACATCTGTCCCAACGGTGAGCCGACACGTGTTTCCTCCAGCCAATGATGATTTTACACGTGGAAAATCCCCATTGGTCAGGGCTGTTAACGGGTTATCGGATCCAAAACCCGACCCGATAGCTTAACAGCGTTCCGTTACGGTGGATGCCACGTGTTGGTCACCCTTGATGAAAGCAGTTCTGTGACACGCAATTTATCGTCATGGAAGTGGACACTTCCATGATGATAATTTAGGTAATGTCATGGAACACTTCTACGACAGCACAGGTATGACTATCTTGATTCTGTCATAAATTTGTCATGGATGTACCTGCATGACAAAAAACGCGACCTATTGTGACAAACACGTATCATCACGGAAGTGTATTTTTTTTTGTAGTGACAGCAGCTGGATAGTTCAGCAGTAGAACTCATCATCAGGTCTTCCAGTTCACACGGCATGACTTTGAGAACTTCATCTCCACCGCGGACCTGGTTCTAATTCAAATAGAAACCATATTTCATTACTACCTCCGTTCAGAAATATCAGATTATTTTCGATATTATACTCCATATATGACTACATATACGCATAGAAATGAGTGAACATAGACACTAGAACATGTCTTCAAATGCATGAGAGCAGAGGGATTACATGCAATATCCATAACACAAGTTACTGAGGCAAATATACCCTCTTAAAAGGTAGCATTGATGTTCATAAAGTACTCCCTCCGTCCCAAAATTCTTGTCTTAGATTTGTCTAGATACGGATGTATCAAGTCACATTTTAGAATTAGATACATCCGTATCTAGACAAATCTAAGACAAGAAATTTGGGACAGAGGGAGTAGTTGAAAGTAATCTATAAGAAATCAGTGTCAACCTATCGCATGTTTTGGTCAAAAGAGGAATTTAGAACCGTCATTTGGCACACTAAAATCACATACAAGATCACCCAGAAAGTTGTACTACCAGTACTAGTACTGCGTGTTAGATGAAAAAACACGATCAAGATCGAGAAAAAGATCATCAACAAGAGACATTACCTGGACTTGCTTAATGAGGGATCCCGGAGAGGGGGGCTTGGACAAGGCGATGGCTTTGAGCTTGTCTGCGGTAGTCTTGGAGGGATGCTTGCGCTTCTTCGTACCATGACCCTCGACAGTTTTGGCCAGAGCCATAGACATCACGTCGGCCGGTGCTCCGGCATCCATCCAAGAGAGGAAGCTGAGAGAGAAGAGTGAAAGGAGGAACGAGATGAGGGAGAAGCGAAGCGAGTGGGGGTTTTCTTCAAGAGAGGAACCTGAGAGAGAAGAGTGAAATGATGGTTGCTTCGTCCGTCCAACTTACTGCTGGAAAGGAGGGGGCTTTGTGATTTGACGGCTCATTGGGCATTACTGTGGCGGTTCGATCGGGGTAGTCTACCGTCACTCTACTACAGAGTAATTTAGTGCATGGCTGGTGGACCCAGGTGCTGGCTGTCCCACACATCAGCGAAAGTGAGTAATTTAGTGCATGGCTGGAGGAGGATCCGCATGGTAGAGCATGTCCACTGTTTTTCATTCTGAAGAAAAAAATGATTACAACAAGCGTTTCCACTCTTACGACGGAGGAGTGCGAAACACGGCAGCCACTAGAACATACACAGTGCTCCTACTACTAGGCATGTGCAGTGGTTCATACGTCAGTACTACACAATCTTGTTGCTGGTGTTGTGCGCATGTCAACTACTCCTATATGTAACATGGTACCGCTTTTTCGACTGTCCGGTCGAGAATGAACGGTGAGATCAATGTTAACAAAACTAGGTCCACAGCGCACGGAGAGTACGGTGCTATAGTACTCCACGAAACATGAACCATATGAAGCACATCCTATAGTGTTAGACAGGGTGTATGAAGGGTGCACGGGGTGGGAGCAAAAGTTCCCTTCTCGACCCACTTTTGGGTGTTTGGCAGAGTGCATGAAGGGTGCATGGGTCCACACTAGTAGGTTGACAAAAATACACGAAGAGGAAACAACTATATTGAGATGAGAATGCAACCAAACACACCCACACACTTTGTGCTATAGTGACGGATCTGCACCGTCTGAGTTTGATCCAACGGTCATGTTGCGCCGAGACATGGACACGCCCCTGCAGAGGGCGCCTAAACACCACCGAAGTACCTCTGCTTCTCGAGGCGCACGGCGTTGGTGATGCAGGGTGCAACCGCCCGCAGAGCCCGCTCCCAGTCAACGGGAGCCAGCTCGTCAAAGACGGCGTCCAATGGCACGAATGGATTCCGGTGACGGAGCCCTGAAAGGATTCGCCCGGCAACGGCGACAGCAGCGCGTAACCCCTCCTTGTCCAGCTCAGCCCCCACCATCGCGCGGAGATGGCTCGGCTCCTTGGAGATATAGGTGAAGAAGGAGACCAGGTCAGGAAGCCGCAGCTCGTTGAAGTCGACCCGGTGGTCGAACGGGTTTAGCCCGACGTCCGGCATCGTCGCGCTGGCACGATGGTAGGCATCGCGCAACCGCAACACGTGCGTGGAAACTTGGTTCACCAAGTGGCTGAGGCGATCCTGGACCTCATCACGATCGGCCCGCTCGCGCTCCAGCCAGCTCACCCGACGGCCTATCGTATCTCCCGCTTTCTGCACCAACGCCGCCGAAGCCTCGAGCATCTTCGTGGTGGACGCCTGCCGCTTTTGAAGCTCCGTGAACTCCGGCACATAATGGAGGAGCATGGCACTCCTCTCCTCCTTAAGCTCATGGAGCTACACGTCCTTGGCCCTGAGCTCCGCATCCTTGGCATGGAGCTCCTGGGTCAGGCGCCTCACCTCGGACTCCGTGATCTGCTGCGCCGCCATGGCACCAGGTAGAAGCAATGGGGAGAGGAAGCAAAGGGGGCGAAACGGCTGAAAGGCAATGCAATCTATGGGAAGGCGGAGGGAGCCAGCCGAGGAGCGGGGAATCTTTTGGTTTTCACCACGGTAAAACACCAGTCGATGACTTCTCACATCAGGGAGCAATGGGTTTTTACAGGCGGAGTCATCGTGACTAATTGCTACCGCGCCTGCTCCCGTCAATCAAAAAATTAAAAATCCTGCCGCGCCTGCTCCCCTCAATCAAAAAATTAAAAATCCTGCCACACCCAAACACCAGAGCAACGCCGCGGTGGATATTTAAATTTACCTGCCGGCAAGTAGATAAAAAAAGGGGTGAAAAAACAAATGTGGCGGTGGCCTAGCTAATCGGTCGAACTAGCCCAACTAGCTAGCCACCGTGCTTCACTGATGTACTCGGCGGGAAAGGTGGTCTTTCATGATTTGACGGCTCATTTACTTGCTTTGGCGCTACGACCGAGGAGGACCCAGAAAACGCGCGGTAGGGCGTCCCACGTCAGGAAGAATATATGCGTGTACCACCCGGGAGGACCCCGAAACCGCGCGGTAGGGTGTGCCACGTCTTCGCACGGAGGAAAAATGTGTGTGTAAAAATATACTGTATCAGACGTAGTACCTATGGTTCGACCTCGGGACCCAGCCAGTCGGTCGAAAACACCCCACTAGCCACACAGCTTCATCATGCAAACGTGGCATGGTTAGCTCCGTCTCGACCAGCCGCAACGTCTCTTGTTCTAGGCGATTCTTCTATTTTCCAAGCTTTTTTTGGTTGTAATAACACCACGGCAAGCTAGCGCCGCTCTTTGTGTCTGCCCATGCAAAGGTTAGACGATGGAGAGAAGAGAGATTGAGATCGCAGACCTAGGACCCACCCATAAGTGAGACAACGGTCATGCACGTGTTGACGGGGCACTCCCTCTACTCTACTCAACGCAAGTACTGTATAAAATCAAGTTATGGGACAAAGCCAACAACCGTTCGTTTTTTCAGGCTATCGACTTACGCTTTGTAGTCCAGGTTGCCAGTTCGAATCTCGTCTTTCAGATTTGTTAGTTTTAGGTCCAAATTTGATTAATGACAAGTGGGACCCCCGGGTGTTGTTCCGATATTTTAGTGTAGGATGGTTTTTTGAACAAACACTTTGCACGGTTAGACAAGTAACGGTACGAGTTACACGTATTTTGCAAGTTTACAAACAAAAATGACAGTGGCATAGAATATCACATCCACCCCGCAGCTTAGATACTATGGTGATACGAGTTTTTACACCGTTGGAAGTGAGATCTAATGGCTTGGGAGGAGTCTTTGTAATTATGCGCAATTTCCAAACTCTCCAAAGTTTTGTTTTTTTGCAAATAAAACATTCATGCCTCGTGTGTGCCGCTGCATCTTCGATCCAATGGCTCCCCGGTGCTAATATTAGGTGCTCCCCGTAGCTTAATTACCCGCTACGGTGATATGAGCATCTAGGTCGTATGATCAATGATCAGATGGCACATGCATAGTACTTGTACTTTCTGCGCATTTCCCAAACTCTATCAGCCGTATATTGCAAAAACATTCAAACCTCCTACTGTGGGCCGTTAGATCTCAGTGAACTCGTATCACCATAGAATCTACGGTGTGGGAGCATCTCATACTCTCCTGTGCGAGAAAACGTAAGGTGCTATCACAGCTTGGATGCTACAGTGATACGAGCTTGGAGGTCGTTTGATCTAAGATCCAATGGCATCTGAGCAGTCTTTGTGCTTGTAAGCAGTGGCCGAACTCTTTTGGGGCTTTTCTGCAAAAAAAACATTCGAACCACCGAGGAGGTGTTGGGTCACAAATCCAACGCCTCCGAAGAGCTTGTATCACCAAAGCATCTAAGGTGTGGTGGCACATGATATTCTTACATACAAGAGAATATGACGTCCTCCTTCATCTTAGATGCTACGGTGATACGAGCTTCGAGGTCGTTGGATATGGGATCAAAGGGCATCTAAGTAGTTTTCCTACAAATTGTGTGCAATTCTCAAACTCATCAAGGTTTCCTGCAAAAAAATTAAGACACATCATGTGAGCTGGTATATCTCAGATCTACAAGCTCCAAGCAACTCGTATCGGCATATAGCATGTATATGGGGGCACATGATATTCTCCCGGGGAGGAGGGGTGGGGGTTGCACAACCAATCGGTGGTTGGGAGGGTGGGGACAAATATAATCTAAACAACACTAAACAGAGCTCCACAATTTTATCTAAGGTCGAGGGGTTGACCCCCGACAATCATAGCTCCGCCTAAACACAACATTTGCATGTACTGTAGTACTAGACTTAATATTCATGTTTCAGCTTCATGTTCATTTTAAATATTGAACTGAGGACCATGTATGTCTTACATTTTACTCCCTTCATTCCTAAATATTAGTCTTTTTAGAGGCTTCAAATGGACTGGCACATACGGATGTATATAGACATATTTTAGAGTCTAGATTCACTCATTTTGCTCCGTATGTAGTCACTTGTTGAACTCTCTAAAAGACTAATATTTAGGAAGAAGGAGTATTTTTGAACTCGTGTCATACATGCATGGGTTGGAAAAATAGGTGCACTATACTTATTGGGTTGTTGTTGTGTTCGTGCATGTGTGTGTGTGTGTGTGTGTATGTGTGTGTGGTCATATGCTTGATACATACAAAGTTTTCTCACCTCCATATTGTTCATCTTTTAAATTTGAATTTGCATTGGAAAACTTACTAGGGATACCATGAAATGTGAAATCCACGTTGAGATCACTATATCACAAATTCACTCTAATTCAACGACTCGTCATAAATCAATTACCACGTTGAGATTAGTATTTGCAAGGAAAATACGGGTATTGTAATACACATAGATTCGTTCGGCAATTTAAAAGGTTCCTTTCGTATTCTCAAATGGTAGGACCCAACGGCGTACCAGCCAGACCTTGGCTCGTGTTGATCCTAAAAGAAAAAAATGGGCTCGTGTCCTTCGGTGGCGTGCGTGGTACGCACATTAGGCAACCCCAACCAGTCGAGCCTCAGCGTTTCAAGTCGAAATATCTAGCGGCCAGAATTCCAGCCCTAGGAAATCCCCTTCATGTCCCCGGTCCATAATGACTACCGATGAACAACGGAGGGATGCTTTAGTAACTAGACAACGTTACCTACCGTGCCGAGCACGGTTCAATTCCCTCGGTCGCCGCTCGTCAATGTCACCCGTCAACTGCATTGCCTAGTACTACTACTACTACTACACCAGGATGAGCAGAGAATTGAGCCCGTTTGTTCGTGCCTAGTACTTGAGTTAATATATCAGGCAATGCACTGGTACGGGGGGATTATCCTTTTACTCCCTCCTTTCCGGTTTATAAGGCTTATCTCAAAATTTTAGTTTTCCCATTTTATAAGTCTCAATTTGGTTGTTCCCCATCACATGTTCAGATTTCAAGGTGCAATAAATCATTACATGCAAGTATTAAGAGAAAATTGACCAATGCATGTACTTTATGCATGCATGCATTGCAATTAATGCATTCATAAACACAATTTTTTAGGAAAACAAGTGCATTAATTGAGTGGTTTTGCAAACTACAACAATTGTTCCACCACTCACCATCTACCTTGGTTGGTGAAATTTTTGAATTGAGCCCTATAAACCGGAAAGGAGGTTTAACTAAGCAAAATGTTTGACCAAATCCTTTCTTAAGAAATACAACAGGACATATGTACGGCTTGAAAATTTATTGCATGATGCAGGTTACGATATTGTTTCAAATCCCGAGTCTTAAATTTCAGAAAATCCAAAAGTGAGCATAAATTCTTGAAACTGAGCATGGTCACGTGATATGGCACAAATATTACTTCGTAAGTTTTTTTTCAATTCGAGACAAGCTGCTTATGACAAGTTGCACAAATGAAGAGCCAACGTATTTTGGAACAAAGACATGTCACGTTAAGGCAAACGCTTTCACTATTGAAACCGTGGGTGTTTACGTGCCGCCACGAGTCCTCACTTCTCATCGGCAGGTGCCATCCCAGCAAGCGTGTGAGTCCACGGCAGGCGTGCGAGCAGACCGCTGTGCCGGCTATCAGGGAGGCGTGCGAGCAGACCGCTGTGCAGACTCACCGGGAGGCGAGCCCTTTGACTAGGCTCCGCCGCCCACTGTCGTCCCAACTGCTCCCACTTTTAATGTCGCCGGTGCCGCAGTTTAAAATCAGCCCCGCACTACCCGGTATCGCTACAATCCTCTCTCTTCCTCTACGATTCTCCTGTCGTCTACCTCCAACTAGCCTGACCTAAACATACGCCATGCGGCATCACGATGGTATGCCCTTAGTGTTCCAGCTTCATGAGGAAGACACCCAGCCGGAGTCTCAAGAACATAATGCGCTTTGGGACGAGCTTGAACTGGCCTTGCGGGAAGACGCCGCGCATGTCCCCGCTGCCGTTCCGGCTACCGTCGCCCCGACTGCGCCAGCACCCATCCCCGTGGCATTGATGGGCTGGGAGCCGCACATTGTCGCCGAGCTTGATGCCAGGGGTTCCACGAGGTCCCCGCCAACTTTCACGCGCCCGTGCACCTGCCAGTGCATGCACCTATGCGTGCACTGACGCGCACGCCCATGCCGGTGCCCGTGCACCTGCCAGTGCATGCGCCTGCGCATGCACTAACGTGCGCGCCCATGCCGGTGCCCATGCACACGAACGTCTCCGCCGCGCCGTTGACAGCGCCTGTCCCCGCGCGGGTGCCAGTGCCCCCCTCAGCGGCATGGATGGCCGCCGTTGACCGTTTCCTTGCACCAACGCCAGTCGCCTCGTCCCGCCAGTTGACTCACTCCGAAGTCCAGAACATTTTGGCCTTCCTTGAAGCTAGGCCAACGTCCAGGAGTACGCCAACAACGGCGCAAGACGCCGCCGTCGCCGTCGGTCAGTGGCCCGACGACACACAGAGCATGGCAGAGGATCCGCTTCCCACCGCGAGACGCCCCCGCCACTGCCACGTAATCTAAATTTGCCATGAAAAACGTTCGGATTGCCATGCTTAAAATCCGAACGTTTATCATTTCCGTTTATTTTATATCGATCATCGTATAATTTAAAGTCGGAGTCAGACTAAACGAAATGTATGGCTTGATTGATTGAATGTTCTGCTAGAGCTGTATCAAATCAAGCCACATGTATTCCTTGTCATCCAATGACCTAGACTGCTTCAATGTCGAGCACTCAACACGTTTAGTGTGCAGTTAATTTCATGCCAAAAATAGTGCTAATCACATGACAACACGCAAATAATATCCTAGTAGTTAATATCCAAATGCACTTAATATATTTCCAAATTAACGTGCATTGCACGTACACACTGACTAGTGCTGCTAGTACATGAAACTGGTGCCGTGACTTGTGAACGCGTCCAGATATGGTCAACGGCAACATCGCCCGCGAGTTCTTCCTGTTTGCCCGTGCGTCTAAACGCAGAAGGGGGGGAGAGAGAGACAGCACACATGGAACCCACCATTAAGTGATGGCGAATAGTACTAAAAATAATATTACATGTTATCCATTAATTAGGTTGTGGTAATATAAAAACATTATGTGAACAAAGGGGGTACAACAAACATTGCTATTCTACGTATGTTGCCTATTGACGTGCGGTTTGAAGGCCCGGTCGCATGTTCGATCCTCGTCCTTTATTTTTTAATTTGTATATGGGTCCAAATTTGTTTCATGACATCTAGGCCCCTTGGTGTGTAGTTTGTAGCACTTTAATTTGTGGGTCGAAATTTGTTCCATTCCAAGTGGACTATCGGCGTGTAGTTTTGTAACTTATTTATAATAATTAAAGAGAACAACATAGTTTTTTCAATAATACCATGGTGCGACGTTGAAGGTGAGAAAGGACGTGCGAGAGAGCGATGATCGAGCCAGAGGGAAATCAACTAGGGGAGTTGCGTGGGTTGCAACGGCGTTTGGAGTAGTTGTGGGCCGAATGCTACGAAAATATAATCTAAACCGACCGGAATAAATGCCTACATAAATTAATCTAAGGTTGGAGTGCCCCTCGCAATGTAAATAGCTCCCGCTTTGCGAGGGATGGAGAGGTAGTAGCTTCAACGCGTGGAAGATACGGTATGAGAAAGCGAGGTCAATCGAGAGACATATAGATAGAGAGACAAAGTGAGTGTGGTCCGACATTCATTGAACAAACATATATGCTTCGGAGAGATATTGTCTGATTGAGCTTTTGGTAAGGGTGAGGGCTGTATGATAGAGCTTGAGAGATGATCCAGTCACAGACGTGTAGATATATTTTGTGTGTGGGAGGAAGCAAGGTCAACAGATCACATAGGGTCGCCGTGCGATCGAAAGAGTGAGACGGGTTGGAGAGAGTGACCTAGATAGACGATGTGCGTGAGAGAGTATACAATGTGAATAGGTCAAATTGGGCTCAAACATGGTGATATATCGTTTTTGTCCTAGAAAGAGCGAGGTAAATCGAGACATACACACACACACACAGAGAGAGAGAGAGAGATTGAGTGAGCGTGGCCCACCATGAGGTCGAAAGAGTGGCAGCGGCTTGGATGGACTGACCTAGATAGACAATCTGCGTGGGAGAGTATAGGGTGTGTCGATCGAGGCCCGAATAGGGAGATATATCATTTGTGTGTGAAAGAAAACGAGGTTAAACGAGACTCGGATAAAGAGAGCGAGATTGAGCGAGTGTGGCCCGCCATGCGGAAGAAAGAGTGAGACAGTCTCGAGGGAGTGACCTAGATATACAACGTACGTTTGTGCGCACGAGAGGTTGGGGGGCTAGATAGGCAATGCATGTCTTTAGCACGAGAGGGTGAGAGGGAGAGGGGGGATAGAGAGAGAGCTCGGCATGGGGTGCAATGGCGGGTGTGTGAGGTAAATACATTTGGTAACAGGAGTGGAAAAAGGGGTTGTGTAGTTGAGAGACTTAGAGATCGAAACATGGAGAGAAAGAATGAACGTGTGTTGGAAACCGATAGCTTGCTAAGGTGGTTAGGAGAGAAAGATTGACCAATACAGGAAGTATGTAGCGTTTGTGCACGGCGGGGGGGGGGGGGACTCAAAACAACATTTGAATGTACATAGTATGAGACTTAATATCGATGTTTCAATTCGGTGTACATTGTAAGATTTGAACCGAGGACCAGGCGTACGGGTAATTATTTCGAATTCGTGCCATACTAAGTTTCGAAAAGTTGAAATTGGCTAAATTTGTTGTGCTATTTTGTAGGTCATATGTTTGAATCCATCCAAAAGTTTTCTCACTACCATGGTGTTCATCATATACATATGAATTTGTATTAAAAAGTAGCATGGATACAGTGAAATGCGAAATCCACGTTAGAATTGGAGATCGCTATGTGACACACACTCTAATTCAAATAACTAACTACGTGACACACGCTCTAATTCAAATAACTAATTATGTGACACACTCTAATCCACGTTAGAGTTTGTACCGTTTCGATTTTTTTTCAAATAACTCCTCATTAACTAATTTATAGTACTCCCTCTATTCACTTTTATAAGACCTTGAAGACATTTCAGAACAATGTGCAAAATAGTTCATTTTAAGTTGTCTGAAACGACTTACAAAAGTGAACGGATGGAGTATCTCGTTTTGAATGACTAATTGTTGCAAGGAAAACACGGTCATGGTAATACATACAGATTCGTTTGCAAATGAAAGAAGATTCGTTTGTATTCTCAGATGTAGGCGCACCAGGCAGACCTGGGTCGTGTCGGGGTGGACGCTGCTTCGGTGCCTTAAAGGCAACAGCCCTTGGGTGACTGACATGTGGGCCAGCCACCTGTTGGGCCCACATGTCATGGACACAAAGGCAAGTGCCTTAAGGCACCGAAGCGTAGTCCTGTCGGGGTGGTCTCGTGTGTCGGACGAACGCGTAGCACCCAGCCACCCAGCCCCCCTCCCCCAAAAAAAGGACGACGGCAATATAAGTTCGCGCTTCCATGTTTCGGATTGAAATATCTGGCGGCCCCAATTCCAGCCCTGCAAAATCTCTCTTCTCCACCGTCCCCTTCCGCGCCCAGATTGCTCAAATCCCTAATTCGCCGCCATCCCTCGAATCGCCCATCGTCTCGTCTCTTTCCCTACCGTTCCCCACCTATGTGCCGGACGACGATGACGAAGACGACGGTCGTGCTTCACCACCACACCGGAGCTACCTCATCTACGCCCTCGTCCGCCACACCGGGTGGTCCACCGACAATGTCGGCCGCCGCAACCGACGTGCCTCACAGACACCGAGTTCCACCACATCAGGTGCGCTTCACCGATGTCGTCTCCCAGCTCACCGGGGCTACTTCACCGAGCACATCGTCGCACCTCTGCCCCCCGAGGTCGTTGGGGCTTCACCAACGGTCTCGTCCACCGCATCGTAGCGCTCTGCTGCCACTCAAGATCTGCATCCGTGCGGGGCCAGCCAATGCCAGTGCATCACCCTAAACGGCTCTGAAGTGACCCGCACTCTAGCTAGGCCAGCATGCCCAAACGCCGGCCCGAACTAGGTATCCACACATCACTCCCTTGTGCACTATTCCGATGATGTTTGGATATCCTTTCACTGCTCTCTTAGCTTACACGCCTATGCAACTCTGACTTTAACTCTTATTTCTTCTGGAGATATCATCTGAAACAAGCAAATCCATTTTTTAGCGAAGCATGACGGGGCTACGGGATCTGGTACACATCCTGCACACCCGTATAACCTTGTAAGTATCTGTCCTCCGGTACAACATCAAGGTCGATTCCTCTTATTTGATCAACCATTCGCCGTGTCAAAAATGCAGAGGGGGATGCAAGGAGCACAAGGCCTGCACATCCAAGCAAGTGGTAACATGGACTTTTACATGGAACATCCCAAGTGCAAGCAGAGCTGCAGTGAGCCTGTACAACGAGCTAGCGTAAGTCCCTGCATTTCATTTAATTCGTACTGGCATTCGTGTATGATTTGTGTGCAGTGGCTGATCCACGAATTCAAGTTACCAGGGGCGAACATTTAACTTAAAAAATACGAAGGCACTTGCACTCCAGAAATCAACATAACTTGAGAAATGTGAAGCTACATGCACTTTGAAAACCAGCTAATGATCCAAAGTAGTTCAGATTATAAACACTAAATGATGCAAGCACCAAAAAACAAAAAATGCAACATGGTGTACAAGGACTACAAACATGGTCTATACCTGCTTGAATTATTCGTTCTCTGGCTGAAAATATCGAAGTGTAATTGCACGTATAACCAGTGTGCAAACTGCATATCAATATATCTATCCTGCACAAGTATGCCAATAGTTTCAAACAACAGATTATAAAAGTATTTATGCTATGTTGTCATGATACGGGGACTTTCTGGTAGATGGCCTCGACGTTTCCTCAAGCTATGAAAATGCACTATAATTTGCTTGTCATCAATGCCTGCAAATCTCTGTCTCTCTCAACATAGTAGATCATCATTAGACACTAAATCCTTCAATGAGCTTGCAACATGCTTGCATTAGATCCCTCATTAGACACTATATGTTCATCACCGGGAGCATGTAAATTTTTTGCATCAAATCCTTCATTAGCAGTCTGTTCATTAGACACTTCAGGCTCAAGAACAACATGAGCTTGTATGTTTGCACCGGAAACTTGATTAGATACATCAGATTCAGTCAGTTCAGTATTGATTGGGGGAGTTATAAAATAAGTAGAAATTGGTTTCATTTTCTCATAGATTCCCTACATACAAGCAGTTTTACAACACCGTCAGGTTTAACTATTGGCCAGAAATTGAAGAGTTGAATTAGATATAATCAGGGATGTGATGTACCTGCTCGTTACGCATGCTACTCTTGCAAGATGCGACTGTCCGTTTGCGCAAGCTCGATGCCATGCCCGTGCTGCCGCCGCTGCCTCCCACGCAGGCTACACCCAGGGTTGGATCTTCATCTTCTTGTCCTTCCGTTCGCTTGAAGCCCGGAAACCGCCCTCCAACGAGGGCACGAGGAAGTGTTGTGTCGGTCTGTCCAGCGGCGGCTAGGTTAGGAGCGAACCAGACTAGAGGCTGGAGAGAATGAATTGGGATTTTTCATGTTGTCGATCGATATGGGAGGCGCTCGTTTGGGCCGTGAGCCTGCTATAGGGCCTGCCTTGCACTTATGTTATTCGCCCATCCAAATTGAAACATTTTTCTTCATTGTTTACATTGCCTGCTCCTGCGTTGGGACGAACAAAACTAGCATGGGCCAACCTGGACGACTCAAACTAGGTTCACACTTTCCAGCCAACTAAGGTGGCCGCCCATACCAGCCCCTATGGTGGCGTCACCCCTTTTTGCGTGTATGATTGGATAGTGAAAAATATTCCAGTGGCGCTTTTGATTTACCCACAGAATGGTTGAATTGCTTGTTTCTATGAAATAGTTCACCAATAATGTGAAGGATGCCAGTCTTTCCATCCTATTGTAGATTTCTTAGATCTCGATATGCCAAAAGTAATCGCATGAAATATACAGTAAAAAGCCAGTGTGATGTGTTTGGCTACAACTAGTCTGACTACACATCCTCATATAACATATCAAGGATGCACCATCTTACCAGATTAACCATTCGACTTACCCATGCAGTGTGGGAAGAAAGAAGTATTGGGACTGCGTATCCAAGCAATTGATGCCATGGACTCCTTTGTACAACCTTGTAAGCGAAAAAGAAGTTGCAGTGTGCTTGTACAAAGAACTAGCGTAAGTTCAGTTACCTACTTCTCGGAATTTTAGTTAGCCACTTATTGCAAAATTGTTCAATTATGTTGCTTGGCTTAACTTAGTTTGCTACTGATTACATAATGGCACAACCTGTTAATCATATTGCAGACTACGCCTATCTATGTGTTTGATACTTACTGTTAATAATTACCTGTTTTCCTTAACTTAAATATCTACTTGTTTGTTTAACTGCTTTGCTGCTGCAACAGCGGGTTACAATGATGTTAATAACTACTCCCTCCGTCCCATAATATAGGACGTTTTTTGACACTAGCATAGTGTTAAAAAAACGTCTTACATTATGGGACAGAGGGAGTTCTTTTCAGCATCCAATTGAAACTCTTTAATTCCTTGTTTGTTTAACTGGTTTGCTGTTATAACTCCCAGTTGAGATGTTTTGCTAACTTCAACTTTTCTGAATCCGATCGAAACTTTAATGGCAAAACAGGTTAGCCCAAGATCAAAGAGCGAGGTCCCCATGGATATTGCATCATCCCACAGTAGTGGCACCGGCCCAATCGTGCATTATGAATTGCCAACTGCTGATGCTCTAGAGGCTAAACTAGTGGTAGAAAGAGATTCTGCTTCTGCACTTAGAGATGAAGTTGACATGTTGAGGAAGCAAACAGCACAATCACAAGCAGTACTCAAGACAACCATTAAATATTTGGTGGATTTCAAAACGAAGCAAGCTGAGACTGACCAGATTGTTAAGGTCTTGAAGGAAAAAAGGAAATTAAATTCCTACTTGGTAAATCATAGGTGAAATGTTCTTTCCATAGTTGAATAACCTTTGTGTTGTCTGTTCATGTAATCAATCAAACCATTTGTTTTAGAGATCATGTAATAATTGTTTTTTTTGTTTTTTGGTTTGTAATTTTATTCGAGCACAAGTCTGTATTAATTGATAAGACTCGGAGACATTTCATTTGGATTGTTGTGCCAGACCTACAAATATGCCAATCGGGCTGGATGTGCATTCAGCAATAGTAGTAGTATAGATGGACCATATGTGGCACGCATCGGAAAGGGCCAAGATGCTGGCTAAAAAAACTGTTGTAGCCAAAAAAAAGTACAGCGGCCTGGCTTATGTATGTTAGTTGATATTATTGATCCATATACTCTATAAGTGTTTATATGTCTTTTAGTTCTGTACATTCTTGGTTGATTGACTCGGTATTTGAATCTTGATACATCGCTTGTGTACATATCTAAATGGGAGTACACATTATGCTGCATGTGACATTTGAGTTGGACATGAAGTGTTCCAAATATTCGAATTCACCTTAAACTGGATACTAGTTTCTGAATTTGAGTATCGGCATTTGTAAACCATATTCATATATGACAGTGGAATACATCTTTGTCGTCCTTTTGAAGATATATAAAAACACATAGAACGATTTATAAAGATTCATGTAGGAATAAAAAATGGATTCGAATTTAGTTGAAAGGGTAAACGTGGATGCTTATTGTCCCAAAATTCGAAAGAAGCTGCAAAATGTCCACTCCCACATCGGCTGCCCGAAGCCAAGTGTTTGGGAGATGGAAATTACTGTCTACCCATTATACGGACAATCCATCGGCCCGATTTCCACTGCTCTAAATAGGGGTAGGTTAGTAACTTTTAGACGTGACTCGACCGCCTATGAGCCCATTCCGACACGGTGGACATCAAACATGGGCGGCAAAACACATTTGATTCAAGCTCGTCCGAAAGACCTCTGTTTCTCCCTCCATTCCCCATTCATACACGATGGGCGGCAAAACAAACTTGACTCGGCCGAAATCGATGTAGGCAAATATTTTCAATAGGGGCAGGTTTGTAACTTCACTCAGACGTGACACAACCGCCCTACCTATCAGCCCCGTTCATACACCGTGGGTGCCAACCATGGGCGCCAACCACCCTCTCCTCGCCCGAAATCGCTTTGGGCAAATATTGGCGAGATGCGAGATTACTGTCCTATCCCCAACCAACGAGACGTCCAAATTTTAAACGGGGGCTAAGTTCGTAACTTTCCCATATTTCAGACAGGCGCGTCCCAAAAACATGGTTCCCCGTACCTCCCCCTCCATTTTCCCAATCATACACCGTCCGCGCTAGAACACCCCATCCCCACACCAGTCTCCGTCCGCCACCCCATCCATCGCCGCCGTCCTCCACCACATCCATCGCCACCGTCCTCACCATGCCGGAGCGCCTACCAAGACCGCATCATCCACTGCTAGAGATGGACATTTCTCATCCACGGCGACGGGCCAATAGCCTTGCATCGCGTCCTCTCGCTTCATCGGCGCCGTGTCCTCTTTGACGGGGCCACTCACACGACCTTCTCTTCCACCGCAACGGGACTTATCCCTCGATGCACCCGTCTACCGTCGCAGATCTGCTTCAACGCCACCGACAGCCATCGCACCCCCGATGCCTACACGTCACCGCAAGAGAGGTGGTACTTCATATCTCCTCAACTTTTTGATCTCAACCAGAAAATAGATCTTAACTTGGTTACTCTACTTTCTTTTCAGCTCTTAGAATTTAGTTCTTAGTTCGAAGCAAACAATGGATGCTAAATATCATTTCTTCGGTTTGCAGCTTCAAATCTGCCATGGCACAGCCATAATACGGTTTAATTGATCATGCTTAGGGTTTAATTGATCATGTTGGTTCCGTGGTGGTTTCTTTAATAGAAGTCGGAGGGAAAACCCTTTTTTGCTAAAAAAAATATGCTTAGAGTTTCCCCCTTTTATGATCACTATACGATCAGAATACGTGCTTCGTGTCATAATAACACTGCTCCACGCATCAAGCTAAACAAGCTTAGATGTTCAAATACAAATCTGATATTATTAAACCAGAGTTGTTTAATTGGTCAGCTAAATGTTCCTTATTTAGTTTCAAAAATGCATGTTCGCCGCTCGGGTGTGTATCTCTACAGGGTGCCCACGGTGGGCCGGCCAACCCTGGGATTTTGGGTCGTCCCAGGCCCCGATTCCCCTATGTTTTGCTGCGCGCTTCCGATCTCTACTCGCCCCCAGCCGCCTGCCTCGCCGGTGACTTGCCGTCCCCGGCGGCATGACTCTAGGAGGAGACGCCGGACTAACAGGAGGCTAGGAGCCGCTCGCCCAACAGCGTCACCGCTGCCCGGGCGTGCCACCGTGCCTACCTTCCCAGTCCATTCAGGGCTCAAGCGTGCAGCACCCACCAAGCTAACCCGATTTATCCTGAGATATGTCCTCAACACTCAGCAGCCACTCCTCATCACCCATTTTCTAATTGATTCATTACTCATTAGGCAGGACTGTCATTAGGGTTTGTTGTGTGCTCAGTGCTACCTACACTTAATGGTTCAGATGTATTTCGGTAATCTTTAGTACCTCTAAAGTTCACAGGGTTTTCAAAATTCCGGCCCTTGGAATAGAAACTAGTCATTTTGGATTGTTGGTCGTAGTGACATTGACCCAGATTACTACTGCAAGCCAGGTTTGTTGACAATTTTACTTGTCTTTCTTACTCATTCGATATAATATCCAATTATTCACGTCGAGTAGTTGCAAACAATAAGTGCTAGACAAACTTCTTCATTCAGATTTTGGACGGTATCTTACTGCAGTTACAATTCTACATACTTGTCCTAATAAGCTCACAAGTAAATGATTGATTCACTACATCTATGCTTGCCTTGTCATATTTGTTGTCAATATTCTTTTAGGGTGGACCACCCTGTTTCTAAATACTGGAACCGTAGATCTGAGTGAATAGTATTTCTCTATGTGATCTCTTCCATCATGTGTGGGTAACGAACACTACATTGTATAGAAAGAAAGTGTCATTTCTAGCTGTTACATAGGTTTCGATCTTTTACATGGAATACAATCTGCCTACTTGCTTTGTGTCGCACTACCAACACTCCACCCTTGAAGCTAAACATTACGCCACTCATAATTGCTTAGTTTATTTGTTCAAATATGAATTTCATATGATTCTAATGTTCCTACTTCAGTTTTGAAATGTGTTCCTGACTGTTATAGAGACATAAGGGGTTTGTATTTCTGTGTGTGGTCTGGTTAGCATGGTTGGGGAGGTGAACTTTGCATATGCAGGGGTTTATAGGGAGACACTCTCTGAGTTGAATCCGCAATGCATTCCATAGATAATCTAATTACTTTTTATGTTTTCAAGAATCTCAGATTCTGAACAGCATCATAATGATTATGAGCTTGCGCGCATGAAAATAATAAAGCAGAACAATGCCATGGCTGTCAAACTTGGCATTAAGGGACTGAAATCAAGTCTGGATGCAATGCAATGCAAACGCTCTCCACCTACAGATTCATGCTCAGAATATGATCCTAACAGTGATTATGAGCTAGAGGGAGACCTAAGTCAATGTAGCTCCCTAGTGGAGGAGTCAGAGGAAGATGCCCTATCTTATTCACCCATCAAAGTACTTGCTCTAACTTTCCAAGGTTACATTGCTCGCACATATCTTGCAACTGATGCTTTGCATTGCTTCTACTTTGTTGAACTGTCATTAGCTTAGTTTACACATCGTGTATGTGAATACGCCCTGCCTATCCATTTTCAGTACATATTCCATCTGTCATCATACCATATTTATCCATTCAAATGTTGTTCTTGTGTATCAGACATTCAAAAGGAAGAGGGCGATTGCTGATCATGGAGGAGCACAAGCAAAGTATTTGGAAAAGGTAGTGGCACCTGATAAATCAAATAGCCCATTACGTGTAGTTGCAATATCACCTGACCCACAAAATACCCCAACTCTAGCAGACTCTAGCCCTACTACACTGGTCATTTCTGATGCCCCAACTCAGCAGACCCCAACTACAGCAAACAGTATGATTATGCCAGTTGACATAGCACCAACTGTACGACGCAAAACCCCCATTCCAGCAAAGAGTACACCAAATCCAGTTGCCAAATCCCTTTTCAAACCAGAGAGAGCCCCAATTGCAGCAAATAGGACCCCTGTTCCATTTCTTCCCAGTTTAGAAGATGAAGCTTATGTTGTTGTCGGGAACTTTGTGCGCATCTTTCCTTCATGGAAAGATTATACCACAGACACAGAACAATTTCCAGTCTTCCTCCGCAACTTACGCGTAAGTAATGTACTAATGTTATTCATGGTCATTACTGCATATGTTTCTGCTGACAAAAGACACAAGATTTCATTCTTTTAAATAGGCGAGGGCAAACTGGATTGTGATGACAAGCAAGAGTTGGTTGCGCTTTTCAAGCACTCGTTGATGAAGTATCGTTCCTACCTGAGGCAAGCGCACTTCGATGGCAAGCCTCTGAATGAAATTTCTGTAAAGTCTCCGGTGCTACATTTATCCGACGGTGACTAGAATAATCTTGTTACACATTGGTCTTGGCTGCAGCGTAAGGTACTGTCTATGATATCACATCACAATTTGAACCACATTTCTGCATTTGCCTTAATGTCTCACTTGTACGAAAACTGTTAGCATAAGAACATTCATTCTCAAGGGACCACAGAATCTCGCAACTATACTGCACACTGCATTGCTCTCGTGAGTACCTCTTGCCCTGTATGACCTTACTTACTTGTTGGAAATATGCCCTAGAGGCAATAATAAAAGTGTTATTATTATATTTCCTTGTTCATGATAATTGTCTTTTATTCATGCTATAACTGTATTATCCGGAAATCGTAATACACGTGTGAATACATAGACCACAATATGTCCCTAGTGAGCCTCTAGTTGACTAGCTCGTTGTGATCAACAGATAGTCATGGTTTCCTGGCTATGGACATTGGATGTCGTTGATAACGGGATCACATCATTAGGAGAATGATGTGATGGACAAGACCCAATCCTAAGCCTAGCACAAAGATCGTGTAGTTCGTTTGCTAGAGCTTTGCCAATGTCAAGTATCTCTTCCTTTGACCATGAGAGCGTGTAACTCCTGGATACCGTAGGAGTGCTTTGGGTGTATCAAACGTCACAACGTAACTGGGTGACTATAAAGGTGCACTACAGGTATCTCCGAAAGTATCTATTGTTTTATGCGGATCGAGACTAGGATTTGTCACTCCGTGTAAACGGAGAGGTATCTCTGGGCCCACTCGGTAGGACATCATCATATGCGCAATGTGACCAAGGAGTTGATCACGGGATGATGTGTTACGGAACGAGTAAAGTGACTTGCCGGTAACGAGATTGAACAAGGTATCGGTATACCGACGATCGAATCTCGGGCAAGTAACATACCGATAGACAAAGGGAATTGAATACGGGATTGATTAAGTCCTTGACATCGTGGTTCATCCGATGAGATCATCGTGGAACATGTGGGAGCCATCATGGGTATCCAGATCCCGCTGTTGGTTATTGACCGGAGAACGTCTCGGTCATGTCTGCATGTCTCCCGAACCCGTAGGGTCTACACACTTAAGGTTCGATGACGCTAGGGTTATAAAGGAAGTTTGTATGTGGTTACCGAATGTTGTTCGGAGTCCCGGATGAGATCCCGGACGTCACGAGGAGTTCCGGAATGGTCCGGAGGTAAAGATTTATATATGGGAAGTCCTATTTTGGCCACCGGAAAATGTTCGGGATTTTTCGGTATTGTACCGGGAAGGTTCTCGAAGGTTCCGGAGTGGGGCCCACCTGCATGGGGGGGCCCACATGGACGTGGGTAGTGGGGGCAAGGCCCCACACCCCAGGTCAAGGCGCACCAAGATCCCCCCTTAGAAGGAATAAGATCATATCCCGAAGGGATAAGATCAAGATCCCTAAAAAGGGGGGATAACAATCGGTGGGGAAGGAAATGATGGGATTTCTTTCCTCCCACCTTGGCCAACGCCCCAATGGACTTGGAGGGCAAGAAACCAGCCCCTCCACCCCTATATATAGTGGGGAGACGCATGGGAGCTTGAGACGAAGTTCTGGCGCAGCCCTCCCCCTCTCCCAAGTCGTCCTCCTCTCCCGTGGTGCTTGGCGAAGCCCTGCTGGATTGCCACGCTCCTCCATCACCACCACGCCGTTGTGCTGCTGTTGGATGGAGTCTTCCTCAACCTCTCCCTCTCTCCTTGCTGGATCAAGGCGTGGGAGACGTCACCGGGCTGTACGTGTGTTGAACGCGGAGGTGCCGTGCGTTCGGCACTTGATCATCGATGATTTGAATCACGACGAGTACGACTCCTTCAACCCCGTTCTCTTGAACGCTTCCGCTTAGCGATCTACAAGGGTATGTAGATGCACTCTCCTTCTACTCGTAGCTGGTTTCTCCATAGATAGATCTTGGTGACACATAGGAAAATTTTGAATTTCTGCTACGTTCCCCAACAGTGGTATCAGAGCTAGGTCTATTGCGTAGATTCTTTGCACGAGTAGAACACAAAGTAGTTGTGGGCGTTGATGTTGTTCAATATGCTTACCGTTACTAGTCCAATCTTGTTTCGATGGTATTGTGGGATGAAGCGGCCCGGACCGACCTTACACGTACTCTTACGTGAGACAGGTTCCACCGATTGACATGCACTTGGTGCATAAGGTGGCTAGCGGGTGCCAGTCTCTCCCACTTTAGTCGGAACGGATTCGATGAAAAGGGTCCTTATGAAGGGTAAATAGCAATTGGCATATCACGTTGTGGTTTTGCGTAGGTAAGAAATGTTCTTGCTAGAAACCCATAGCAGCCACGTAAAACATGCAAACAACAATTAGAGCACGTCTAACTTGTTTTTGCAGGGTATGCTATGTGATGTGATATGGCCAAAAGGATGTGATGAATGATATATGTGATGTATGAGATTGATCATGTTCTTGTAATAGGATTCACGACTTGCATGTCGATCAGTATGACAACCGGCAGGAGCCATAGGAGTTGTCTTTATTTATTGTATGACCTGCGTGTCATTGAAGAACGCCATGTAAACTACTTTACTTTATTGCTAAACGCGTTAGTCATAGAAGTAGAAGTAGTCATTGGCGTGACAACTTCATGAAGACACGATGATGGAGATCATGATGATGGAGATCATGGTGTCATGCCGGTGACAAGATGATCATGGAGCCCCGAAGATGAAGATCAAAGGAGCTATATGATATTGGCCATATCATGTCACTACTCTATTTGATTGCATGTGATGTTTATCATGTTTATGCATCTTGTTTGCTTAGAACGACGGTAGTAAATAAGATGATCCCTTACAACAATTTCAAGAAGTGTTCTCCCCTAACTATGCACCGTTGCTACAGTTCGTCGCTTCTAAGCACCACGTGATGATCGGGTGTGATGGATTCTTACGTTCACATACAACGGGTGTAAGACAGTTTTACACAGCGAAAACACTTAGGGTTAACTTAACGAGCCTAGCATGTACAGACATGGCCTCGGAACACGGAGACCGAAAGGTCGAGCATGAGTCGTATAGTAGATACGATCAACATGAAGATGTTCACCGATGATGACTAGTCCGTCTCACATGATGATCGGACACGGCCTAGTTGACTCGGATCATGTAATCACTTAGATGACCAGAGGGATGTCTATCTGAGTGGGAGTTCATAAGATGAACTTAATTATCCTGAACATAGTCAAAAGACCTTTTGCAAATTATGTCGTAGCTCGCGCTTTAGTTCTACTGTTTTAGATATGTTCCTAGAGAAAATATAGTTGAAAGTTGATAGTAGCGATTATGCGAACAGTAGAAAGCTTATGTCCTTAATGCACTGCTCAGTGTGCTGAACCCCAAACGTCGTTTGTGGATGTTTCGAACATCGAACATACACGTTTTGATAACTACATGATAGTTCAGTTAAATGGTTTAAGTAGAGGCACCAAAGACGTTTTCGAAACATCACGGAACATATGAGATGTTTCGAGGGCTGAAATTGGGATTTCAGGCTCGTGCTCATGTCAAGAGGTATAAGACCTCCGACGATTCTCTTAGCCTGCAAACTAAGGGAGAAAATCTCAATCGTTGAGCTTGTGCTCAGATTGTCTGAGTGCAACAATCACTTGAATTGAGTGGGAGTTGATCTTCCAAATGAGATAGTGATGTTTCTCCAAAGTCATTGCCACCAAGCTGCTAGAGCTTTGTGATGAACTATAACAAATCAGGGATAGATATGATGATCCTTGAGATATTTGTGATGTTTGACACCGCGAAAGTAGAAATCAAGAAGGAGCATCAATTGTTGATGGTTGGTGAAACCACTAGTTTCAAGAAGGGCAAGGGCAAGAAGGGATACTTCATGAAACGGCAAATCAGCTGCTGCACCAGTGAAGAAACCCGAGGTTGAACCCAAACCCGAGACTAAGTGCTTCTGTAATAAGGGGAACAACCACTGGAGCAGCATTACCCTAGATACTTGGTAGATGAGAAGGCTGGCAAGGTCGATAGAAGTATATTGGATATACATTATGTTAATGTGTACTTTACTAGTACTCATAGTAGCACCAGGGTATAAGATACCGGTTCGGTTGCTAAGTGTTAGTAACTCGAAATAAAGAGCTACGGAATAAACGGAGACTAGCTAAAGGTTAGCTGACGATATATGTTGGAAGTGTTTCCAAGTTTGATGTGATCAAACATCGCACGCTCCCTCTACCATCAAGATTAGTATTAAACCTGAATGGTTTATTGAATCTCGATCGTAGTGATACACATTTTCATGCAAAAAAATATAAGATAGTAATGATAGTACCACTTACTTGTGGCACTGCCATGTAAGTCATAATGGTATAAAACGCATGAAGAAGCTCCATGCTGATGGATCTTTGCACTCACTCGTTTTGAAAAGTTTGAGACATGCAAACCATGTCTATTGGTGTATATGCATGTAGAAACTCCATGCAAATGGACCGTTTGGACTCACTTGATTTTGAATCACTTGAGATATGCAAATCATACCACATGGGCAAGATGACTGAGAAGCCTCGTTTTCAGTAAGATGGAACAAGATAGCAACTTGTTGGAAGTAACACATTATGATGTGTCCAATCCAATGAGTGCTGAGGCATGAAGTGAATATCGTTATGATCTTACTTCACAGATGATTCGAGTAGATGTTGAGAATATTTACTTGATGAAACACAAGTCTGAATTATTGAATGGTTCAAGTAATTTCAGAGTGAAGTAGAAGATCATTGTGACAAGAGGATAAAATGTCTATGATATGATCATAGAGATGAATATCTGAGTTACGAGTTTTGGCACACAATTAAGACATTGTGGAAATTGTTTTGCAATTAATACTGCCTGGAACACCATAGTGTGATGGTGTGCCCGAACATCATAACTGCACCCTATTGGATATGATGCATACCATGATGTCTCTTATCCAATTACCACTATCGTTCATGGGTTAGGCATTAGAGACAACCACATTCACTTTAAATAGGGCACCACGTAATTCCGTTGAGATGACACCGTATGAATTATGGTTTAGAGAAACCTAAGTTGTCATTTCTTAAAAGTTTGGGGCTACGACGCTTATGTGAAAAAGTTTCAGATTGATAAGCTCGAACCCAAAGCGGATAAAATGCATCTTCATAGGACACCCAAAACAGTTGGGTATACCTCCTATCTCAGATCCGAAAGCAATAAGGGATTGTTTCTTGAATCGGGTCCTTTCTCGAGGAAAGGTTTCTCTTGAAAGAGTTGAGTGGGAGGATGGTGGAAACTTGATGAGGTTATTGAACTGTCTCTTCAACTAGTGTGTGGCAGAGCACAGGAAGTTGTTCCCATGGCACCTACACCAATTGAAGTGGAAGCTTATGATAGTGATCATGAAGCTTCGGATCAAGTCACTACCGAACCTCGTAGGATGACAAGGATGCGTACTACTTCAGAGTGGTACGGTGATCCTGTCTTGAAGGTCATGTTGCTAGACAACAATGAACTTACGAGCTATGGAGAAGCAATGGTGGGCCCAAATACCGACAAATGGTTAGAAACCATGAAATCCGAGATAGGATTCATGTATCAGAACAAAGCATGGACTTTGGTGGACTTGCCCGATGATCGGCAAGCCATTGAGATAAATGGATCTTTTAAGAAGAAGACGGACGTGGATGGTAATGTCACCATCTATGAAGCACGACTTGTGGCGAAGAGTTTTTCACAAGTTCAAGGAGTTGACTACGATGAGATTTTCTCATCCGTAGTGATGCTTAAGTCCGTCGGATTCATGTTAGCACTAGCCGCATTTATGAAATATGGCAGATGGATATCAAAACAAGTTTCCTTACCAGTTTTCGTAAGGAAAGGTTGTATGTAATACAATCAGAAAGTTTTTGTCAATCCTAAGGATGCTAAAAGGTATGCTAGCTCCAGCGATCCTTCAATGGACTGGAGTAAGCATCTCGGAGTTGGAATGCACGCTTTGATGAGATGATCAAAGATTTTGGGTTTATACAAAGTTTATGAGAAACTTGTATTTCCAAAGAAGTGAGTGGGAGCACTATAGAATTTCTGATAAGTATATGTTGTTGACATATTGATGATCAGAAATGATGTAGAATTTTCTGTAAAGCATATTGGGTTATTTGAAAGATGTTTTTCAATAGAAAGCCTGGATTAAGCTACTTGAACATTGAGCATCAAGATCTATAAGGATAGATCAAAATGCTTAATAATACTTTCAAATGAGCACATACCTTGACATGATCTTGAAGGTGTTCAAGATGGACCAGTCAAAGAAGGAGTTCTTGCCTGAGTTGTAAGGTACGAAGTTAAGACTTAAAGCTCGACCACGGCAGAAGAGAGAGAAAGGACGAAGGTCGCCCCCTATGCTTCAGACGTAGGCTCTATAGTATGTTGTGCTGTGTACCGCACCTGAAGTGTGCCTTGCTATGAGTCAGTCAAGGGGTACAAGAGTGATCCAAGAATGGATCACATGACAGCGGTCAAAGTTATCCTTAGTAACTAGTGGACTAAGGAATTTTCTTGATTATGGAGGTGCTAAAAGAGTTCGTCGTAAAGGTTATGACGATGCAAGCTTGACACCTATCCGGATAGCTCTGAGTAGAGAGACCGGATACATATAATGGAGCAATAATTTAGAATAGCTCCAAGTAGAACAGTTGTTTGGAATAGCTCCAAATAGAGGGTGGTAGCTGCATCTAGGAGATGACATAGAGATTTGTAAAGCACACACGGATCTGAAAGGTTCAGACCCGTTGACTAAAACCTCTCTCACAAGCAACATGATCAAACATAAAACTCATTGAGTGTTAATCACATAGTGATGTGAACTAGACTACTGACTCTAGTAAACTCTTGGGTATTAGTCACATGGCGATGTGACCTGTGAGTGTTAATCACATGGCGATGTGAACTAGATTATTGACTCTAGTGCAAGTGGGAGACTGTTGGAAATATGCCCTAGAGGCAATAATAAAAGTGTTATTATTATATTCCTTGTTCATGAATTGTCTTTTATTCATGCTATAACTGTATTATCCGGAAATCGTAATACACGTGTGAATACATAGACCATAATATGTCCCTAGTGAGCCTCTAGTTGACTAGCTCGTTGTGATCAACAGATAGTCATGGTTTCCTGGCTATGGACATTGGATGTCGTTGATAACGGGATCACATCATTAGGAGAATGATGTGATGGACAAGACCCAATCCTAAGCCTAGCACAAAGATCGTGTAGTTCGTTTGCTAGAGCTTTGCCAATGTCAAGTATCTCTTCCTTTGACCATGAGAGCGTGTAAATCCTGGATACCGTAGGAGTGCTTTGGGTGTATCAAACGTCACAACGTAACTGGGTGACTATAAAGGTGCACTACAGGTATCTCCGAAAGTATCTATTGTTTTATGCGGATCGAGACTGGGATTTGTCACTCCGTGTAAACGGAGAGGTATCTCTGGGCCCACTCGGTAGGACATCATCATATGCGCAATGTGACCAAGGAGTTGATCACGGGATGATGTGTTACGGAACGAGTAAAGTGACTTGCCGGTAACGAGATTGAACAAGGTATTGGATACCGACGATCGAATCTCGGGCAAGTAACATACCGATAGACAAAGGGAATTGAATACGGGATTGATTAAGTCCTTGACATCGTGGTTCATCCGATGAGATCATCGTGGAACATGTGGGAGCAATCATGGGTATCCAGATCCCGCTGTTGGTTATTGACCGGAGAACGTCTCGGTCATGTCTGCATGTCTCCCGAACCCGTAGGGTCTACACACTTAAGGTTCGATGACGCTAGGGTTATAAAGGAAGTTTGTATGTGGTTACCGAATGTTGTTCGGAGTCCCGGATGAGATCCCGGACGTCACGAGGAGTTCCGGAATGGTCCGGAGGTAAAGATTTATATATGGGAAGTCCTATTTTGGCCACCGGAAAATGTTCGGGATTTTTTGGTATTGTACCGGGAAGGTTCTAGAAGGTTCCGGAGTGGGGCCCACCTGCATGGGGGGGCCCACATGGACGTGGGTAGTGGGGGCAAGGCCCCACACCCCTGGTCAAGGCGCACCAAGATCCCCCCTTAGAAGGAATAAGATCATATCCCGAAGGGATAAGATCAAGATCCCTAAAAAGGGGGGATAACAATCGGTGGGGAAGGAAATGATGGGATTTCTTTCCTCCCACCTTGGCCAACGCCCCAATGGACTTGGAGGGCAAGAAACCAGCCCCTCCACCCCTATATATAGTGGGGAGACGCATGGGAGCTTGAGACGAAGTTCTGGCGCAGCCCTCCCCCTCTCCCAAGTCGTCCTCCTCTCCCGTGGTGCTTGGCGAAGCCCTGCTGGATTGCCACGCTCCTCCATCACCACCACGTCGTTGTGCTGCTGTTGGATGGAGTCTTCCTCAACCTATCCCTCTCTCCTTGCTGGATCAAGGCGTGGGAGACGTCACCGGGCTGTACGTGTGTTGAACGCGGAGGTGCCGTGCGTTCGGCACTTGATCATCGATGATTTGAATCACGACGAGTACGACTCCTTCAACCCCGTTCTCTTGAACGCTTCCGCTTAGCGATCTACAAGGGTATGTAGATGCACTCTCCTTCTACTCGTAGCTGGTTTCTCCATAGATAGATCTTGGTGACACGTAGGAAAATTTTGAATTTCTGCTACGTTCCCCAACATTACTTTCATAGTTGTTTGATTATGTAGCATTACTACACATGTTAGCCTCATAATCACCCATTTGGTGGACATCATAAGATCTGTATGGACATCCTACACAAATTTAGGATCAACCCAATGCTTTTGAAGAGGTTTAGCTCTGCAGTCCTCTTGTAAGGACTGAACGTGGTCTATCACTATACTTACATTAACAGCTACTCCCTTCGTCCCATAATATAAGAACATTTTGTACAATACACCAGTGTTCAAAACACTCTTGTATTATGGGAAGAGGGATTGGTTCATTTTGTAGCATTCTGCATCTTATCTCCCTCGCCCACCATTTACTAAAAAAGATCAGATCTATATTTAATCTTACCAACAAGTAGAATACACAGACAATGCCAGTGCAGAAGTGTAGCCCATTGCTCTTGTCAGTACATTTTGTCCTGTAATGCTTGTACTTTCAGGGATTGGTAGTTGATTATGTAGCATCAATCTGCATCTTATCTTCATTATCCTCTATCCCTTCTAGTATTATCATATCTATAATTACTCTCTACAAAATGTAGAGTACAGGCAATGCTTATGAAGAAGATTCTGTGCTGAAATTCTTGAGTTATCCTTCCCTTGACATGGAGAAGGCATTATAAAGCCGGTGTTAACTGTTAATGTAAGTCAGCCCTTCTAAAGCCTTTATCCTCAACCGCTGTTTAATTTGCTCATACTCCCTATCGTTTATTGCTGTTTAGTTTGCTTTTTCTACCAAAATGCATGCTCGTAAGAACCATAAGTTCTAAGTTTTACTTGTAAAACCAAATTTCTTATTCATACCATGCACATTACTTAATACTCCCTATATGTATGCTTGGTTTTGTGGATCTATAATCTAGTGTGTGGCGAAGCAGCCCACGTTTGCACCTTGGCATCTCCTGTTTTATCTTACTGATGTGGCTGATGATATGAACAACATGCCATGCACATTATCCAAAATAGATACAATGATTTTATTTGCCCTTCATCTATGCTTGTTATGTTGACATGGTAATCCGGTAGTGTGGTGAAGCTCCCCGCATTATGAACAATGCCAAATTATGCTATTGATATTTTGAACTTACTCTTTATTTTCTAATTTGAAATTGGATAGAATTGACAGAACAGTTCTCATCTTTGTTTATACACGTGCAAAACTTGTCATCTCTCTGCTTTGTTTCAGGGTGATATGCCTGATGGCATGCACAAGTCTGCCAAAGGCTGTGAGACAAACCCAACATATATTGCAGCAAAGAAGGCAAAACATCTTGAAGATAGCGAGACAACCCCAAAGTCTTGTCTTGATGCAGTGTTCAAGTTACTTGAGACTAACAGTCAGACAAGCTCACAGAATTCGTTGTCTGAATCAGTTTGACTTCTTCAGTCCCAAGTTCTAGCAGAAAGGCATTCTGCAACTCAACTTAGACTTGAAGTCCTATCTCTAAGAAAGATTGCAGAGAACACCAATGAGAACTCATCGCTAAACAGCTACACCTGGAAGCTATGCCGACATGCTAGGCTGGTCTCACAGCCTTGCTCAGCAGCTTGCGCAGCAGTTCCCCCACAAGGCTAACCTTTCTTGAACTGTCTTGGAAGTGGTCTCGGTTCAGTATTATTTTGTTACGCTGCAATGGTGCCTAGTTTTTGTAATCTGCTTTTTCGTTGCGCTTTATGATCACTGGTGGCGAACTTCGATGCCTAGTCGATGTAATATACCTTAAATCCTTTATTGTATAGTGTAGGTTTATTCTTAGTTACTATGCCGTAATTTCTTTATTGTATAGAGTAGGTTTGTTCTTAATTCCTACTAGTTACTGCCATCATTCGCTATCTGAAAAAAATCAGATGTAGTCGACCGGGCCAAAACAATCAATAACGGGCCAGGTTTTTAGCGGGCCACAATTGGGACGTCCTGCGTCTTTCTTGGGCCCGAATGATTGGGTCCTTCACACATTGCGCCAGGCCCAAACTTACACCGGCCTATATTTTAGTTGGGCCTTTTGTTGACCCAGCGCTTAGTTTGGCCCAGGTAGCGTTGGGCCATTAACAGGCTGAATATTGTACTGGCCTGTTACGGCCGAGATAAAACCACGGGCCTTTAGCAGGCCAAAATGCATGTTGGGCCTCAATTTTCACTAATCGTCGACGGGCCTTCAGCAGGCCAAAATGTAGACCGGGCCGTTATGGGCCCAGTTAGCTCACGAGCCGTTACCAGGCTGAAACATATCTCGGTCCTTAGTTGGCCCACTGATATCATGGGCCTTTAAGAAGCCGAAAGCTTAGTATAGGCATCAACGGGCCAAATTACGCGACAGGCCTTTAACAGGCCCAAAGTCACGTTGGGCTTAACTGTTGCCACCTTTAGCAAGGGCCGTTAGTGGGCCCGATGTCCCGCCGGACCATATATGGCCCATGGGCAGCACGGGCCATTCCCAGGCCGAAAGTCACACCGGTCTGAAATGGGCCCATGTCTACATCAGGCCTCTAACAGGCCGAAAGTCACGGGGCTGTAGTTGGGCCCGAATATTCGGCAAACAATTAACGAGCCAGATCTGGCTTCGAGCCGCAAATGGGCCCAAATATTGGGTGAACAATTAACGGGCCAGATCTAGCTTTAGGCCGTAAATGGGCCCAAATATTGGGCGAATAATTAACGGGCCAGATCTGGTTTCGGGCTGTAAATGGGCCTTTATTAAGCAAGCCGTTATTGGGCTGGCCCACTAGTACCTGATTAAGTTCTACGCGCCTTTGACTGGGCCGGCCTTTTTAATTTATATGGGCCTCTGTTGGGCCCAGCCACGTGTCAACGTACCATAGGCATGTCTCCTCCAATGGACGGGCGACATCTGGCCCACTGACGAGCTGGCAGGTGTTCCCTTCGGCCAATCAGAATTTTACACGTGGAAATTTCCCATTGGTCAGGGTTGTTAACGGGTTATTGGATCCAAAATCTGACCCGATAGCTTAACGGCGTTCCGTTACGGTGGATGCCACGTGTCGGCTTAACGGTGTTCCGTTACGGTGGATGCCACATGTCGGTCACCCTTGACGAAAGCACTTTTGTGATGCGCGATTTATCGCCATGGAAGTGGACACTTCCGTGATGATAATTTTGGTAATGTCATGGAACACTTCTACGACAGCACAGGTATGACTATCTTGATTCTGTCATAAATTTGTCATGGATGTACATGCATGACAAAAAACGCGACCTACTGTGACAAACACGTATCATCACGGAAGTGTATTTTTTTGTAGTGTTACCACTATAGTTTTGGGGTTATGATTTAGAGATAGCTACATTCATGTTAAATAGGGCACCATCTAAATCCATTGAGACGAGACCATATGAACTATGGTTTGTCAAGAAACCTAAGCTGTCGTTTTTTAAAGTTTGGAGTTGCGATGCTTATGTGAAAAAGCTTCAGCCTGATAAGCTTGAACCAAAATCGGAGAAGTGTGTCTTCATAGGATACCCAAAAGAGACTGTTGGTTACACCTTCTATCATAGATCCGAAGGCAAGATCTTTGTTGCTAAGAATGGATCCTTTCTAGAGAAAGAGTTTCTCTCGAAAGAAGTGACTGGGAGGAAAGTAGAACTTGATGAGGTAATTGTACCTACTCTTGAATTGGAAAGTAGTTCATCACAGAAATTAGTTCCAGTGATGCCTAAACCAACTAGTGAGGAAGCTAATGATGATGATCATGAAACTTCAGATCAAGTTAATACCAAACTTTGTAGGTCAACCAGAGCATGTTTCGCACCAGAGTGGTATGGTGATCCCGTTCAAGAAGTAATGTTACTAGACCATGACGAACCTACGAACTATGAGGAAGCGATGATGAGCCCAGATTCCGCAAAATGGCTTGAGGCCATGAAATCTAAGATAGTATCCATATATAAGAACAAAGTGTGGACTTTGGTGGACTTGCTCGATGATCGGCAAACCATTGAGAATAAATGGACGCTTATGGTAGTGTTACTATCTACAAAGATTGACTTGTCGCGAAGGTTTTCAACAAGTTCAAGGTGTTGACTACGATGAGATTTTCACACTCGTAGCGATGCTTAAGTCTGTCTGAATCATGTTAGCAATTGCCGCATTTTATGAAATCTGGCAAATGGATAACAAAACTGCATTCCTTAATGGATTTATTAAAGAAGAGTTGTATATGATGCAACCAGAAGGTTTTGTCAATCCTAAAGGTGCTAACAAAATGTGCAAGCTCTAGTGATCCATCTATGGACTGGTGCAAGCATCTCAGAGTTGGCATATATGCTTTGATGAGTTGATCAAAGCATATAGTTTTATACAGACTTGTGGTGAAGCCTGTATTTACAAGAAAGTGAGTGGGAGCACTACAGCCTTTCTAATAAGTATATGTGAATGACATATTGTTGATCGGAAATGATATAGAATTTTATGGAATGCATAAAGGAGTATTTGAAAGGAGTTTTTTCAAAGAAATACCTCAGTGAAGCTGCTTACATATTGGGCATAAAGATCTATAAAGATAGATCAAGACGCTTGATAAGATTTTTCAATGAGTACATACCTTGACAAGATTTTGAAGTAGTTCAAAAATGGAACAATCAAAGAAGGAGTTCTTGCCTGTATTGCAAGGTGTAAAGTTGAGTAAGACTGAAAACCCGACCATGGCAGAAAATAGAAAAAGAGAATGAAAGGCTGTAACGCCCCGGATCCGATGCACCAGGTGTCTATCAGTTATTCGCCATCGTTGCCATGTCATTTCCTTGCGTGTTGCATTTTATCATGTCATCATGTGCATTTCATTTTGCATACGTGTTCGTCTCATGCATCCGAGCCTTTTCCCCATTGTCCGTTTTGCAATCCGGCGCTCCTATGCCCCCGGCGTTCCCCTTTCGTCTCTTGTTGTGTGCGGGTATTAAACTTTCTCGGAATGGCCCGAGGTTTGCCAAGCGGCCTTGGTATAGCACCGGTAGACCGCCTGTCAAGTTTCGTGCCATTTGGAGGTCGTTTGATACTCCAACGGTTAACCGGGTAACCGCAAAGGCCCCTCTCTCTTTGCAGCCCAACACCCCTTACAAAGTGGCCCAAAACCCATCTAACTCCCCTCCATGCTCTCTGTCGTCCGATCATGATCGTGTGACCGAAAACCGCTCCTCATTTGGACTCTCCTAGCTCCCTCTACCTATATATATGCCCTCCCCGTCCAAATTCGCGGATCAAATCGCCCGAAACCCTAGATCCACCTCCTCTGCACCACCGGACACGTCCGGACATCACCAGACATGTCCGCGCCGCCGCCCCGGACCAACCCCGTGCCGCCACCTGTCCCGCCGCCGTTCCCCACCGCGTGGCCCGGGGAAGCCCATCGTGGGCCCTCCCGGCCCACGCGCGCCGCGCCGCCGCCCATCTCGCAGTGCCGGCCTCCGCCGCCGCT
>NC_041393.1:479705829-479710524 GCF_002162155.2 Triticum dicoccoides | reverse complement strand
GCGCCACCCCTGCTTCTCCGCCTCCGACCGGGCGCCGCCCCGCGCCGCGGCGCCGTGCCTCGCCGCACCGAGCGCCTCCCCCGCCGTCAGCCGCGCCCCCGCGCACCAATCCCCGTCGACGCCGGTTGTTCCGCCGCCCGGCTGCGCCCCCGTGCCAGCGCGCCGCCCCTCCGACTCCGGCCTCGCCGGACCTGCGCCGCGCCCGTCGCCGCAGCGGATCGGGAGGAGCCCGATCCGGCCGCCTCCCCTGCAGCGCCCGCGTGGGCCCCTCCTCGGCCTAGCGTGCCCGCGGCCCAGCAGCGCCAGCCCGCTTCGCCCTCCACCTTCCTGGGCTAGGCCCGTGGTGAGCCCGCTTAAAACCCCGCCCAGTGCACGTTATAATTATATTGCGCCCGCATGTTTTTTTCCTGAAATATGTATCATGTTCATCATGCCCAGAACTGTGTAATTTTCATGCCATGTTCATCATGCCGTATCTCTGCATCCGTAGCTCCGTTTCGTGTGCGTAATATGTCGAATTGTTCACCTCAGTGAGTACATCATTTCATTCCATTGCATCATATTCATTTGAGGTCATCTATATGCCTGAATCATCGTTGTAAGAGTGCTTCATGATGTTTTCTGCTGTCTGTTATCAGAACGAGTTCTTTTGTCATTTTTGCCATGATTGATGTGTGCATCCTATGAGGTTGATATCTACATGTGTTTTGATCTATGCTATGTCTTCTTTACAGTGGTGTATGCCATGCATTTTTGTGATCAATGTGGTGACTAGCACAAGCATGCAAACTAGGCTTCGTGATATTACTGATTTTGCTCCCTGTTCTGCTGTTATTTTGATGCCATGTAAACTTGATGCTACAGAGAGATCCATGCATATTTTGAGGTACTTCAGTAAGGATGTTTTGAACATGTGGTTATTGTCTATCCATTCATGCCCTTGGTTTCAATTATGGAGTAGTCTAGCATGTCATTTGAGTGCTCTACTTTTGCTTCAAAATGTTTCCTGGCAGATTGTTTACATGTTATTCAATTTAGCCAAGGATGCTATAGTTGATCCTTGCATGCTATGGACTTGTTCTTGACTTGGTTTGTTTCACAAACATGTCTTCTTGATGATGCTATGCTTATATTGTCATGCAATGACTTTTGGTGAGTGAATCGAGCTTGTTAAGGAGGGTACATGTTGTTGCTGTTTCGCTAGGCTGAATCTGTTATTTCGCGATGCTATATAAACATGTTGCTACTAATCATTCTATGCATAATCTGGAGATGTTCTATAAATATGCTTTGATCTACATGTCATGCTATATCCATCCATGCCCCTGGTAGCATTTATAGCCTGTTGTAGCGTGTTCATATCTTGCTCCAAAGTTGCTTCATAATGTTGCTGTCAGCCTGTTAACATTAAGTTCAGTTGTTACCATGTGTTTTGCTAGTGTTCCATGCACCCTATGACCTTGCTATTTCCATGCTTAGCTCCACAAACATGTCTTTTTACTGTTGGGTGCCTTGCCATGCCATGTTTTGCTCTGTAGTGAGTGGTACAAGCTCATTAACATGCCTTCATAATTCTATTTCTGCCATGTTTGAATGTATTATAACTTGCTATGTTTACGTGGGGGCCATCATATTTTCTGATCCTTTTTGGCTTATGGTCAGTAAAGGACTTTTGATCTATGCATTTAGTAGATTCATGCCATGCCTTTGTTTGACATGATAAGTTCCTGTAACATGTTGTTTGATAGCTCTAAACATTGCATCGTGATGTTATTTTCTGCAAAGTCTGAAATTGTTATAACTTGCAATCTTACCATGTGTGTTTGAGCATGTTCTAGTGATTTCTGGAGATAGCTCGGTGTTCATGTTTTGTTATGTTTTACCTATACATCATGTCCATGCCTTTTGTTTTCATGTTGAGATGTTGTAGTATGTTGCTTTGATGCTTGCAATATGCCTAGTTGCTATTTTGGACAGATTATTGCTATGACTTGTTTAGTGTGTGTGTGTTGAACCGTTGCTCCGTTTTGAGTGTGCTCTATATGAAACTTGCTTGATTTTGCATATAGTTTCATATTATAATGTTGCATCCTTGTTTTGAGGTGTTTGCTTGATGTTTGTATGCATTTTGCATCAATGCCATGTTTAACTTGTTTTGCTCATATCTTCTAGACCGTAGCTCCGAACTAAATGATCTTTATATGTAACTTGACTAGAATCTCGTGTAGATCATCTTGGTGCATCTTAACTTGTTGTTTAACAACTTGAACATAAGTTGTATTCAGATCTGGACCAACTTCGAAATTTGCATATGAGGACTTACCGGAGTTGTTATATGTTGTTCCCGGCCTCATTTAAACTTGCCTTGATGTGTTGCTCTTGTTTGCATCATCTCTTGCCATGAGTAGCTTCATGTAGCCTTGTCATGCATCATGCTTGGTTGTGCATCATGCCTTGTTCATGTGTGGTGTGTTTACCTTGTTGTGTGCTTCTTTTCGATAGTTCCTGTTTCGTTGCGATCGTGAGGATTCATTCGTCTACGCTTGGTTCGGCTTCATCCGTTCGTCTTCTTCATGGACTCGTTCTTCTTTCTTGCGGGATTTCAGGCAAGATGAACGCTACCCTGTATCTCACTACTATCATTGCTATGCTAGTTGCTTCGTTCTATCGCTATGCTGCGCTACCTATCACCTGTTTATCCAGCCATCCTATATTGCCATGAACCTCTAACCTTTGACACCTTTCCTATGCAAACCGTTGTTTGGCTATGTTACCATTTTGCTCAGCCCCTCTTATAGCGTTGCTAGTTGCAGGTGAAGTTGAAGATTGCTCCATGGTGGACAGGATTTTGGTTGGGATATCACAATATCTCTTATATTATTAATGCATCTATATACTTGGTAAAGGGTGGAAGACTCGGCCTTTTGCCTAGTGTTTTGTTCCACTCTTGCCGCCCTAGTTTCTGTCATACCGGTGTTATGTTCCCGGATTTTGCGTTCCTTACGCGGTAGGGTGATTTATGGGACCCCCTTGACAGTTCGCTTTGAATAAAACTCCTCCAGCAAGGCCCAACCTTGGTTTTACCATTTGCCTCACCACCACCTATCCCTTTCCCCTGGGTCGGCCAACCCGAGGGTCATCTTTATTTTAGCCCCCCGGGCCAGTGCTTTTCTAAGTGTTGGTCCGAACTGAGCAGCCTGCGGGGCCACCTCGGGGCAACTCGAGGGCTGGTTTTACTCGTAGCTTGACTTATCCGATGTTGCCCTGAGAACGAGATATGTGCAGCTCCTATCGGGATTGTCGGCGCATCGGGTGGCTTTGTTGGTCTTGTTTTACCATTATCGAAATGTCTTATAAACCGGGATTCCGAGTCTGATCGGGTCTTCCTGGGAGAAGGTCTATTCCTTCGTTGATCGCGAGAGCTTGACATGGGCTAAGTTGGGGCACCCCTGCAGGGAATAATCTTTCGAAAGCCATGCCTGTGGTTATAGGTAGATGGGAATTTGTTAATGTTCGGTTGTGGATAACTTGACACCAGATCCAAATTAAAACGCATCAACCGCGTGTGTAGCCGTGATGGTTTCTTTTCGATGGAGTCCGGGAAGTGAACACGGTTTCTGGGTTATGTTTGACGTAACTAGGAGTTCAGGATCACTTCTTGATCATTGCTTCACGACCGTTCCATTTGCTCTCTTCTCGCTCTTATTTGCGTATGTTAGCCACCATATATGCTTAGTCGCTGCTGCAACCTCACCACTTTACCCCTTCCTTTCCTATTAAGCTTTGCTAGTCTTGATACCCATGGTAATGGGATTGCTGAGTCATCGTGGCTCACAGATTACTACAACAACAGTTGCAGGTACAGGTTATGCGATGATCATGACGCGAGAGCGATGCTTGCTTGCGTTGAGTTCTTCTTCTGCTTCTTCGATCAGGGGATAGGTTCCAGGTCGGTAGCCTGGGCTAGCAGGGTGGATGTCGTTTGAGTTTCTGTTTGTGTTTCATCCGTAGCCGGATGATGCTCTGATGTATTGTGATGTTGTATTCGTGTGGCATTGTTTGCCGCTAGTATGTATCCCCATCTATTATGTAATGTTGATGTAATGATATCCACCTTGCAAAAGCGTTTCAATATGCGGGTCTATCCTTGGTGGGACCTTCGAGTTCCTTTTGGATAGGGTCGCATATTGGGCGTGACAAGTTGGTATCAGAGCCTCGACCGACCCTAGGAGCCCCCTTGGTTGACCGTGTAGTTTGGTCGTTGTTGAGTCTAGAAGAAAACTGTTTTCGGAGTCTAGTTATATCGGAGAGTAGGAATTCTTTTTACTCCTCAGCCTCTTCGTCGCTCTGGTGAGGAATCTTGACGTAGGTGTTTTGAATTACTCCTCTTCCCCTTCAAATTTTTCTTTAGGATCACGCAGTTGGTTTTCCGATCGTTGGTTCTCAGCTCTTTTCATCCGGTGCATTTCTCGTCAAGTCAACTCGAGCCTCTTCATCAGTGAGTTCAATCCTCAGTTGTTTTCTTTCCCACCCGCCCACCCCTTTTCATCTTGGAACCGGAGTTCATAATCGAGTATTCATCCTACTCGTGCGAAATCTTTGCCATCTTTCCTCAATGATTTCAACCGGTGTTCTCTATTCAAGATATTCGTCGGTTCCCCTTCCAAGTTGCCTTTGTTTTCCCGCCCTCCCGCC
>NC_041393.1:479660274-479705552 GCF_002162155.2 Triticum dicoccoides | reverse complement strand
TCCCGCCCTCTTCTTCCTGGAGCTTGAATCTCTTTCGAGCATAAATTTTCTTCCCGGAACCTCTTCAGTCTTCCCTCAATTATTTCAACCGGTGAATTCTCGTCTCGTTCGTCATTCTTCATCTCTTTTTTCTCCGGTGGATTCAATTCAAGTTTTTTGGGTTGATCTTATTCTTTTCCCTCGGCTCAAGTGTTCTCCCTGCTCGTTCGTCTCTCGCCAGTTTATCCTTCCGGAGTGTTCAAGACATCTCAGGAGATTTGTTTGTGTCCGAGTTAATTCTAGGTTGTCACCTCATTCTAATATTTGAATTGTTCCGATGCATCATCTATCTGTTCATCATCCCTTTTTCCAACGGTGTTTTTCTCTTCAGTGGGCCCTAACCCACAGGTCTTTTGCCAGGATCTTACCTGACTCTTCTAATTCCCCCGGAGTGATTCTCAATTCTTTTCAAGTGTGACGTAAGAATGAATTTCATCAGTCACATGCCTTTCAAGATCGGTTTCAATCATTTTCATCTTTGGTTCAACCCCTTCTCTTTTTCATTCTCCCGGAGTATCTCGGTAATTTTGGTGGTGTTTCTCGTTGTCAGTTGAAGATTCAAGAAGAGTTTTTCCTCTAAATCTTGTCTGTTCTCTTGAAGTTTCATGGTTCTAGCTTCATGTTATCCTCTTGATTATTCCATTTGTCAGATATTCAGTTTCTTAACCATCCGGAGTATGTCAGAAATTGTTTTCCCCTTTCTTTTCATCGGAGACCATCATTTCAGTTACCGTTATCCAATTATTCTGGTGCTTCCTTCAAGTGTTCTTTAATCAGCTCATGATCTCTTTGTTCTTTTACATCTAAATCCCCTCGAGCATATTTGTTCTTCTAATTCTTCCCGGTGATTCATTCTTTTTCGACAGTCATTTTCGAATTCTTACGGTGGTTCGTTCAAGATTCTTTTTCCTTGATCATCATTTTAATCCATTCGTTCTTTCCCATCCTACCGGTGGTTGATGAATACCTTCTCAAGTTTGCGATATGTCACTTCTCAATCCTTTTTCCAACGAAAATAAGTAGTATGCAAAATCCATAGTTTGTCATCAATTTAATTTGATGAAGGATAAGCATACAATAAATCTTATTCTTATTTCATCCAAGTGTTTAATCCCTTCCTTCGGAGTTTATTCTTGAGGAATAAATTCTAGTTCCAAGTGTTCTCCATCTTTTCTTTTCCGGAGTTCGATTTTCCTTGGCCTTTTCGTCGGAACCTCCATCTAAATCACCGCAAGGCTTTAGTCTTATTCTTTATTCCTTCACTCTATCTCATCTTCCTTTTGGTTACCGGAGTTCTTCATGGTGGTTCTTCATGATTTAATTCATTCTTCAAGAGTTCATCAAGATTCTTATCAAAGGAGCTCAAGTATCTCTCCTTTTCGCGTCTCGAAGTGCAATTAATTCTCCGTATTCTTTTGAAGTGGAGTTTTGCATTTCTTCGTTCTTCTCAGATATTCAAATCCATTCAATTCTTCCTTCTAAGTTCAATTCATTTCATTCTTTTAATTCTTCCGGAGGCATTGCATTGTTCATCTCGTCAGATGTCATCCCATCTTGTGAAGTTCATGTTCTATTCCTCCATGTTTCAGTCCGTGTGCTGCCTAAATCCTTTCAGTCTTATTCGTTTCTTATCTCATTCTAACCAGAGTGGTTTCATAGCCTATCTGATTCCGTGAGCTTTCGATTCTCGTCATTCTCGTCGTTCCTCTCTTCTTCTCGAGTGCTCTCGATTATTTGCTTCTTCTTTTGAGTTCTTATTTCACCTCATCCTTTTTTTTCCTTTCTGCCTCGGTCCTAAGATCTCGGGACAAGATCTATTGTTAGTGGAGGAGTGTTGTAACGCCCCAGATCCGATGCACCAGGTGTCTGCCAGTTATTCACCGTCGTTGCCATGTCATTTCCTTGCGTGTTGCATTTTATCATATCATCATGTGCATTTCATTTTGCATACGTGTTCGTCTCATGCATCCGAGCCTTTTCCCCGTTGTCCGTTTTGCAATCTGGCGCTCCTATGCCCCCGGCATTCCCCTTTCGTCTCTTGTTGTGTGCGGGTATTATACTTTCTTGGAATGGCCCGAGGTTTGCCAAGCGGCCTTGGTATAGCACCAGTAGACCGCCTGTCAAGTTTCGTGCCATTTGGAGGTTGTTTGATACTCCAACGGTTAACCGGGTAACCGCAAAGGCCCCTCTCTCTTTGCAGCCCAACACCCCTTCCAAAGTGGCCCAAAACCCATCTAACTCCCCTCCATGCTCTCGGTCGTTCGATCACGATCGCGTGGCTGAAAACCGCTCCTCATTTGGATTCTCCTAGCTCCCTCTACCTATATATATGCCCTCCCCGTCCAAATTCGCGGATCAAATCGCCCGAAACCCTAGATCCACCTCCTCTGCACCACCGGACACGTCCGGACATCGCCGGACATGTCCGCGCCGCCGCCTCGGACCAACCCCGTGCCGCCACCTGTCCAGCCGCCGTTCCCCACCGCGCGGCCCGGGGAAACCCATTGCGGGCCCTCCCGGCCGACACGCGCCGCGCCGCCGCCCGTCTCGCCGTGCCGGCCTCCGCCGCCGCTGCCCGGCCCGCTCCGCCGCCGCGGGTGCCGCTCCGCCCGAGCGTGCCACCCCTGCTTCTCCGCCTCCGGCCGGGCGCCGCCCCGCGCCGCGGCGCCGCCCCGAGCGCCTCCCCCGCCGTCAGCCGCGCACCCGCGCACCAATCCCTGCCGCCGCCGGTTGCTCCGCCGCCCGGCTGCGCCCCCGTGCCGGCGCGCCGCCCCTCCGACTCCGGCCTCGCCGGACCTGCGCCGCGCCCGTCACCGCAGCGGATCGGGAGGAGCCCGATCCGACCGCCTCCCCTGCAGCGCCCGCGTGGGCCCCTCCTCGGCCCAGCGTGCCCGCGGCCTAGCAGCGCCAGCCCGCTTCGCCCTCCACCTTCCTGGGCTAGGCCCGTGGTGAGCCCGCTTAAAACCCCGCCCAGTGCACGTTATAATTATATTGCGCCCGCATGTTCTTTTTCCTGAAATATGCCTGTCCCCAGAACTGTGTAATTTTCATGCCATGTTCATCATGCCGTATCTCTGCATCCGTAGCTCCGTTTCATGTGTGTAATATGTCGAATTGTTCGCCTCAATGAGTACATCATTTCATTCCATTGCATCATATTCATTTGAGGACATCTTGATGCCTGAATCATCGTTGTAAGAGTGCTTCATGATGTTTTCTGCTGTCTGTTATTAGAACGAGTTCTTTTGTCATTTTTGCCATGATTGATGTGTGCATCCTATTAGGTTGATGTCTACATGTGTTTTGATCTATGCTATGTCTTCTTTACAGTGGTGTATGTCATGCATTTTTGTGATCAATGTGGTGACTAGCACAAGCATGCAAACTAGGCTTCGTGATATTACTGATTTTGGTCCCTGTTCTGCTGTTATTTTGATGCCATGTAAACTTGATGCTACAGATAGATCCATGCATATTTTGAGATACTTCAGTAAGGATGTTTTGAACATGTGGTTATTGTCTATCCATTCATGCCCTTGGTTTCAATTATGGAGTAGTCTAGCATGTCATTTGAGTGCTCTACTTTTGCTTCAAAATGTTTCCTGGCAGATTGTTTACATGTTATTCAATTTAGCCAAGGATGTTATAGTTGATCCTTGCATGCTATGGACTTGTTCTTGACTTGGTTTGTTTCACAAACATGTCTTCTTGATGATGCTATGCTTATATTGTCATGCAATGACTTGTGGTGAGTGAATCGAGCTTATTAAGTAGGGTACATGCTGTTGCTGTTTCGCTAGGCTGAATCTGTTATTTCGCGATGCTATATAAACATGTTGCTACTAATCATTCTATGCATAATCTGGAGATGTTCTATAAATATGCTTTGATCTACATGTCATGTTATATCCATCCATGCCCCTGGTAGCATTTATAGCCTGCTGTAGCTTGTTCATATCTTGCTCCAAAGTTGCTTCATAATGTTGCTATCAGCCTGTTAACATTAAGTTCAGTTGTTACCATGTGTTTTGCTAGTGTTCCATGCACCCTATGACCTTGCTATTTCCATGCTTAGCTCCACAAACATGTCTTCTTACTGTTGGGTGCCTTGCCATGCCATGTTTTGCTCTGTAGTGAGTGGTACAAGCTCATTAACATGCCTTCATAATTCTATTTCTGCCATGTTTGAATGTATTATAACTTGCTATGTTTACGTGGGGGCCATCATATTTTCTGATCCTTTTTGGCTTATGGTTAGTAAAGGACTTTTGATCTATGCATTTAGTAGATTCATGCCATGCCTTTGTTTGACATGATAAGTTCCTGTAACATGTTGTTTGATAGCTCTAAACATTGCATCGTGATGTTATTTTCTGCAAAGTCTGAAATTGTTATAACTTGCAATCTTACCATGTGTGTTTGAGCATGTTCTAGTGATTTCTGGAGATAGCTCAGTGTTCATGTTTTGTTATGTTTTACCTGTACATCATGTCCATGCCTTTTGTTTTCATGTTTAGATGTTGTAGCATGTTGCTTTGATGCTTGCAATATGCGTAGTTGCTGTTTTGGACAGATTATTGCTATGACGTTTAGTGTGTGTGTGTGTTGAACCGTTGCTCCGTTTTGAGTGTGCTCTATATGAAACTTGCTTGATTTTTCATATAGTTTCATAATATAATGTTGCATCCTTTTTTTGAGGTGTTTGCTTGATGTTTGTATGCATTTTGCATCAATGCCATGTTTAACTTGTTTTGCTCATATCTTTTAGACCGTAGCTCCGAACTAAATGATCTTTATATGTAACTTGACTAGAATCTCGTGTAGATCATCTTGGTGCATCTTAACTTGCTGTTTAACAACTCGAACATAAGTTGTATTCATATCTGGACCAACTTCGAAATTTGCATACGAGGACTTACCGGAGTTGTTATATGTTGTTCCCGGCCTCATTTAAACTTGCCTTGATGTGTTGCTCTTGTTTGCATCATCTCTTGCCATGAGTAGCTTCATGTAGCCTTGTCATGCATCATGCTTGGTTGTGCATCATGCCTTGTTCATGTGTGGTGTGTTTACCTTGTTGTGTGCTTCTTTTTGATAGTTCCTGTTTCGTTGCGATCATGAGGATTCGTTCGTCTATGCTTGGTTCGGCTTCATCCGTTCGTCTTCTTCATGGACTCGTTCTTCTTCCTTGCGGGATTTCAGGCAAGATGACCGCTACCCTGGATCTCACTACTATCATTGCTATGCTAGTTGCTTCGTTCTATCGCTATGCTGCGCTACCTATCACCTGTTTATCCAGCCATCCCATATTGCCATGAACCTCTAACCTTTGACATCTTTCCTATGCAAACCGTTGTTTGGCTATGTTACCATTTTGCTCAGCCCCTCTTATAGTGTTTCTAGTTGCAGGTGAAGTTGAAGATTGCTCCATGGTGGACAGGATTTTGGTTGGGATATCACAATATCTCTTATATTATTAATGCATCTATATACTTGGTAAAGCGTGGAAGACTCGGCCTTTTGCCTAGTGTTTTGTTCCAGTCTTGCCGCCCTAGTTTCCGTCATACCTGTGTTATTTTCCCGGATTTTGCGTTCCTTACGCGGTAGGGTGATTTATGGGACCCCCTTGACAGTTCGCTTTGAATAAAACTCCTCCAGCAAGGCCCAACCTTGGTTTTACCATTTGCCTCACCACCACCTATCCCTTTCCCTTGGGTTGGCCAACCCGAGGGTCATCTTTATTTTAGCCCCCCCAGGCCAGTGCTTGTCTAAGTGTTGGTCCGAACTGAGCAGCCTGTGGGGCCACCTCGGGGCAACTCGAGGGCTGGTTTTACTCGTAGCTTGACTTATCCGGTGTTGCCCTGAGAACGAGATATGTGCAGCACCTATCGGGATTGTCGGCGCATCGGGCGGCTTTGCTGGTCTTGTTTTACCATTGTCGAAATGTCTTGTAAACCGGGATTCCGAGTCTGATCGGGTCTTCCTGGGAGAAGGTCTATTCCTTCGTTGATCGCGAGAGCTTGTCATGGGCTAAGTTGGGACACCCCTGCAGGCAATAATCTTTCGAAAGCCGTGCCTGCGGTTATAGGCAGATGGGAATTTGTTAATGTCCGGTTGTAGATAACTTGACACCAGATCCGAATTAAAAGCATCAACCGCGTGTGTAGCCGTGATGGTCTCTTTTCGGTGGAGTTCGGGAAGTGAACACGATTTCTGGGTTATGTTTGACGTAAGTAGGAGTTCAGGATCACTTCTTGATCATTGCTTCACGACCGTTCCATTTTCTCTCTTCTCGCTCTTATTTGCGTATGTTAGCCACCATATATGCTTAGTCGCTGCTGCAACCTCACCACTTTACCCCTTCCTTTCCTATTAAGCTTTGCTAGTCTTGATACCCATGGTAATGGGATTGCTGAGTCCTCATGGCTCACAGATTACTACAACAACAGTTGCAGGTACAGGTTATGCGATGATCATGACGCGAGAGCGATGCTTGCTTGCGTTGAGTTCTTCTTCGGCTTCTTCGATCAGGGGATAGGTTCCAGGTCGGTAGCCTGGGCTAGCAGGGTGGATGTCGTTTGAGTTTCTGTTTGTGTTTCATCTGTAGCCGGATGATGCTCTGATGTATTGTGATGTTGTATTCGTGTGGCATTGTTTGCCACTTGTATGTAACCCGATCTATTATGTAATGTTGATGTAATGATATCCACCTTGCAAAAGCGTTTCAATATGCGGGTCTATCCTTGGTGGGACCTTCGAGTTCCTTTTGGATAGGGTCGCATATTGGGCGTGACAAAGGCATTCCCTATGCCTCAGCCATAGGTTCTATAAAGTATGATATGTTGTGTACCAGACCTATTGTGTACCTTGCCATGAGTTTGGCAAGGGGGTACGATAGTGATCCAGGAGTGGATCACTGGACAGAGGTCAAATTTATCCTTAGTTACCTAAGAGGACTAAGGAAATATTTCTCGGTTATGGAGGTGATAAAGAGTTCGTCGTAAAGAGTTACGTAGATACAAGCTTTTACACCGATCCGGATGACTCTGAGTCACAATCTGGATACATATTGAAAGTGGGAGCAATTAGCTAGAGTAGCTCCATGCAGAGCATTGTAGACATAGAAAATTTTCAAAATACATATGGCTCTAAATGTGACAGACCCATTGACTAAACTTCTCTCACAAGCAAAACATGATCACACCTTAGTACTCTTTGGGTGTTAATCACATAGTGATGTGAACTAGATTATTGACTCTAGTAAACCCTTTTTGTGTTAGTCACATGGCGATGTGAACTAATCACATAAAGATGTGAACTATTGGTGTTAAATCACATGACGATGTGAACTAGATTATTGACTCTAGTGCAAGTGGGAGACTGAAGGAAATATGCCCTAGAGGCAATAATAAAGTTGTTATTTATATTTCCTTATGTCATGGTAAATATCTATTATTCATTCTAGAATTGTATTAACCGGAAACTTGATACATGTGTGAATACATAGACAAAACAAAGTATCCCTAGTATGCCTCTACTAGACTAGCTCGTTAATCAAAGATGGTTAAGTTTCCTAACCATAGACATGTGTTGTCATTTGATGAACGGGATGACATCATTAGGAGAATGATGTGATGGACAAGACCCATCTGTTAGCTTAGCATAATGATCGTTAAGTTTTATTGCTATTGCTTTCTTCATGACTTATACATATTCCTTTGACTATGAGATTATACAACTCCCGAATACCGGAGAAATACCTTGTGTGCTATCAAACGTCACAACGTAAATGGGTGATTATAAAGATGCTCTATAGGTATCTCCAAAGGTGTTTTGTTGGGTTGGCATAGATCGAGATTAGGATTTGTCACTCCGTGTATCGGAGAGGTATCTCTGAGCCCTCTCGGTAATGCACATCATAATAAGCCTTGCAAGCAATGTGACTAATGAGTTAGTTACGGGATGATGCTTTACGGAACAAATAAAAAGACTTGCTGATAACAAGATTGAACTAGGTATGAGGATATCGACGATTTAATCTTGGGCAAGTAACATACCGATGACAAAGGGAATAACGTATGTTGTCATAACGGTTTGACCGATAAAGATCTTTGTAGAATAGGTGGGAACCAATATGAGCATCCAGGTTCTGCTATTGTTTATTGACCGGAGAAGTGTCTCGGTCATGTCTACATAGTTCTCGAACCCGTCGGGTCCGCATGCTTAACGTTCGATGACGATTTGTATTATATGAGTTATTTCTTTTGGTGACCGCAGGTTGTTCGGAGTCCTGGATGAGATCATGAATATGACGAGGAGTCTTGAAATGGTTGAGAGGTAATCATTGATATATTGGAAGGTAGTATTCGGACACCGGAAGGGTTCCGGAGTGTATCGGGTACATAACGGAGTACCGGAGGGGTTACCGGAACCCCCCGGGGAAAGATATGGGCCATAGGAGGGAGGCTAACCAGCCCACAAGGGGCTGGCTTGCCCCCCCCCCCCAAGGGAGGAGGCCATATTGGATTTGGGAAGGGGGCGGGGCCCGCTTTCCTTCTCCTACTCCCTCTCCTTTTCCCCTTTCCCCCTCCGGAAGAAGGAAAAAAAGGGGGGCCGAATCCTATCAGGACTAGAATCCTAGTAGGACTCCCCTATCTTGGCGCGCCCCTGGTGGCCGGCCTCCTCCTCTCCCTCCTTTATACGTGGGCAGGGCACCCCTTGGAGACACACTAATTGTTCCAAGCCATGTGTGTCGTCTCCCTCCACGGTTTACTCCTTCGGTCATATTCATGTAGTGCTTAGGCGAAGCCCTGCGCGGATCACATCACCATGCCGTAGTGCTAATGGAACTCTCCCTCGACCCTCTGCTAGATCAAGAGTCTGAGGGACATCATCGAGCTAAACGTGTGCTGAACTCAGAGGTGTCATACGTTCGGTACTAAGATCGGTTGGATCGTGAAGACGTTCGACTACATCAACCACGTGAACCTAACGCTTCCACTTACGGTCTACGAGGGTACGTGGACACACTCTTCCCCTCTTGTTGCTATGCATCTTCTGATAGATCTTGCATGATCATAGAATTTTTTTTGAAATTGCATGCTACGTTCCCCAACAAAGGCATCCTCATACACTCCAGAGTCCAAATGTTGGTGACCATCGTGAACTGGGGGTGCGGCCGCCTATTATGGACAGCGGCTCGGGCATGCCATTAATACAGACCAGTGGGAGAGAGGCGGGCAGCGATCAAAGGCTGTCTCGCCTCCCGGTGAGCCTGCATGGCGGACTTCTGGCATTCCTACCATCATTTCTCACAGCTACTCGCATGCCTCCACGTGACACTACGCAGCAAAAACGCCTCCCATTAATTCACACACCAGTACGCACACCTCCCAATCTGCCTGCGCAGCAGACTGCGCGCATGCATCCCGTCAACTCACGCATGCTCGCATGACACTCGGGGCGCATGTCGGCACGTATATATTTTTGTTTTTTGATGATTCATTATGCCGCTTTATTGCTTAACCGAAGCATGGCACGGTCTAACGCACACGGTCCGAATAAATAATCCATATGAGATATTGGTTGACAGTTATTAACAATCCCCCGTTTGTAAGAAGATTATATCAATACTTGTCTCAAATTTGATGAAAAAAATACAATATCACAGTCTACTATTGTGTCCATGTATGACACCATGATAAGTTTTATGAATTTCAACTAAGTTTTGGATTTACTAATTTTAAAAATCAATATTCTCAATGTTTTGAAATCTCTTTCACGGGGAAACATGCACCCAGGGACACACATATGATTTTGCAATCCATTTTGGTTCACATGTAGCTCAAATTTGATTTTTGCACATTAAATCCCTAGGAAATCAATCAATGTATAAAATGGGTCGAATGATCTCTGTTTTTTTTAACACGACACTCCTTTGGTCACATGTTCACTGCAGAAAAAGTTTGACATGCCTCACAATGGCGGTGGTGGTGCGGGATGTGTGTGTTTGTGTGGGGGGGGGGGGTCCGGCAGTACACTACGAGTCGTGAGCCTTCGTGTGGGATTATTGATCATTTTGTGATTCATATATGCCACATCAAATTCGTGCATTGGTTATTTAAAGCATTACACAACCCTTTCATACATACATGTTCGGGCCACATGCATGCATTGGTGGTCCTCTTGGACACTCCCTCGTGCGGTTATCAGCAACGTGTCCATTCATTAGCCCGCAAAGGTTTTGAATTTCCACCGACAACGAGAGGCATTTGACCAAAGGTGAATTCATATTGGCATATGTGTTACAGTGTGGATCATGGTGAGATTCCATATCAAAGTTCGGGCACGTGTGTACACATGAGTCCCTCCCACCGGCTCAAAGTGGGGGGCTATGCATCATGGTGTAGTGTGTTTCCGGTTTGTGAAGCATGTGCCACATTAAAGTTATGCATTGGGTATTCAAACATCACACAACAAACGAGCACATGCACGCGGTGGTTGTCCTATGACACTCACTCGTGTGTGACTCTCTGTATGGGCCCGCAAGCGTCGTCGATCAGTTGAACGTACAGTGAGAGAGATGTTAATTTGACCAACAAGGATGGTTCTTTTTTGGTTTGTGTTACATATATGCATGGTAGGAGTATGTAGTACATGTCAAAGAGGGGGCAACATGTATACTCTCTATATATGTGTCATAACCTCGCTCCATGTGGGGACTTTCCGGTTCCCGAGGCAGGTGCCACATCAAAGTTGTGCATTGGTATTCAAACATCATGCAATACCATGCAGGCGGTGGTTGCCCTATAGGAACTCACTCGCGTGTGGCACTTCCATCTATGGGCCCGTGAGGTTGTCCTGCACACTTTGACCCAATGAGAGAGAGAGGTAAATTTTATCATCAAGGAATGATTCTTTTTTGGTTTTTGCTATACAGTAGTATATATACCACGCGTCAAATGAGGGCATAGCACATACCACACATCATGAACCTCGCTCTTTGTGGAGACTTTTCGGTTTTCGAGGTAGACACACACACACACACATGGTGCCGCATCAAAGTTGTGCATTGCGTATTCAAACATCACACAAACACCTCTTTGGGCCACATGCAGACGGTGGTACATAGTCCTATATAGGATGCTCACTCGCGTGTGACGTACGGTTCGCTTCTATGGGCCCGCGAGGTCATCATCCATCACTTTGACCCAACGAGAGAGAGGTACGTTTGACGAATAAGGAGGATCAATTCTTTTAGGATTGTGTTACGATAGGAGTATTGTACGGGTCGAAGGGGGTTGGACTAGCATATACTAGGTGTCACATGAACCTCACTCTGTGTGGGGACTTTGCGGGTTTTGAGGCAAATGCCAGATCAAACTTGTGCATTAGGTATTCAAAACATCACAACCACACACCTCTCCATATATATGTTTTGGCACACATGTAAGCGATGATGGTTGTCCTCTGGCACTCACTCACGCGATTATCGGTGATGCTTCCATATGTCGGCCCGCTTGGTCCATCACTTTCACCGACAGTGAGAGAGGTTAATTAATTTGACTTAGAGGGGAATAATTTTTTGTTTGTCTCACGATATAGGTCATGATGTTAGATTACATATATAATAGCGCATGTGCACACATGAATCCATCCCGCTGGATCGAAGGGGGGCGATATCACGACACGTCATGAACCTCTTGCTCTGTGTGGGGACCTCTATGATTTTCAATGCATGCACCACATCAATGTTGTGCATTGGGTATTCAACACATATTCATGCATCACACACCTCCATAAATATGTTTGGGACACATGCATGCAGTGGTTGTCTTTGGACACACTCTCACTCGCTTGGTTATGGGCGGCAAGCCTATATATATTCGTGGGCCTGCGTGCACGTCCATCATTTCGACCAACGACGAGAAAGGTTACCACGGTGGATTCTTCTTCTTCGGTTCGAGTTACCATATAGTAGGTCGATCATTCTAGGCCTAATTAAGTTTGAGCGCATTCTACGCATCGTGAACCCTCGCACAGTGTGGGGATTTTATGATTCCAAAGCATGGTGCCACATCAAATTTGTGCATTGGGTATTCAAACACCACTTCCATATACATAATTGGGCCACATGCACATAGTAGGTTTGTCTTCAGACAGTACTTCCTCGCGAGGTTATCGGTGACAAGCTAGCCCATTTTGCGGGGCCGTGTGGACGTCCATCACTTTGACCAACAACGAGCGAGAGAGGTTATACGACCAAGTTGGATTCTGCTTGGTCTGTGTTACAGTACATCTTGGTGAGATGCCCTCCCCCCGACGTGTGTGTGTGGGGGGTGGGGGGCTACTTCGCACTACCTGCAACCTCCATGGGGTCGGGGAAGTTCGGTTCATTTGCGAGGCACACGTGCCACATCAAAGTTGTGAATGGTAGTTAAATATCACCACACCCTTTTCATACATATAGTAGGGCCACCCGCGGGTGGTTTGTATGTGGTCTCACCCATCTCGCGCCACACGCACACATTTGTGAGTCAGCACACGGTCCACCTTTGTCCGGAAGCGAAAGGGGAAGTTTGACCATATATATGATGGACTCCTATAGGTTTTGTGTTAGGGTAGGGTGAGATTTCAGACCTAACTATTTGGGGGCATGCATTCATAGATAGGATTCCCTTATCGCCGACATGAAGTGGGGTTTGTAGGGGGTGGCCGACCAGCAATATTGTGCGCTTTGTGCGACAAGTGCCACAGCAAAGTTGTGCATTAGTTATTTGAACATCAAACCACCCTTTTCATACATATATTTGGTCCACATGCAAAAGTGTTCGTGTTCTGACCCATTCCCGTGTTTGTTCGCACACGAACACGTCATCGTGTGCCTCCAACGCCGAGGGTGATGCACCGCAGCTCACGTCGAAGGAGACCCGTGCGGAAGCTAGGTAAGCAAGCAATCCGGCACGTGCCTTTGAGGACCCAAAACCCCACACGCCCGGGAGGGACCCCGTCTGGACGCGCGGTGGCTATGGGCTGATCTAGGTAGACCTGATCGCCCCTAGGGCCTCGAGGTTCGCCGCCCTGCAACAAGAACGAACGAAGAATGAGGAAGAAGATCGAGGGAGAAGATAAAAGTAAAGGTAAAGATGATAAAAGTAAAGGTAAAGAAGAAAATCCTTAGTTGATCACTTTTTTATCTGAGGTCATCTTGATGTCGAAATCGGCCCCATAAATCTACAAATAATGTTAAAATTCCAGTTTTCAGGGCGCACCGCGTGCAAAGTTTATGTTTATCCCGGAACCTCCCCCGAAGTTTTGCCTGGAACTTCCGGGGCAGACTTATGCAGCACACCGTTTTGGCTCTAACTTTTGCATACGAACTTGGATTTAGACATTTTTTATATCAAAATCGATCGTTTCGACAAGTCGAAGACAATCTGTGCAGAAACCTTTCCCATATGAGGCTATCTTGGGGGCATAATCAGCCGAATAGTGTTCTGAATACAAAATCTCAGTACTTTAAACACAACTTCGGCCTTAGAGATGAGATCGGATGGCTACGGCCTAAATACCAAGTTTCTCCTTTTGACGATACGGAACTTTCTCACTTTGATCACTTTTCCATTTAAAGCTTTCTTAATTATGTTTTTGACCATGCCAAAATCTGGTGTCAACACATGCCCCCCTGTTTTCCGGCAAAGCTTGTGTGCCGAAAAATAACTTCCGCATAGCTTGTTCTAAGGATGATGTCAACACTCTAGCGGACATTTTGCATGTTCTTAGGATGATAAGTATATATCGGCCATTGCTTGTTTGAACCTCTTGATGCAAACTTGGGTGAAAACTTCTCAGCTTCTATAACAATCCGGTGATAAGGTTCCATAGATCAAATCCATCCTCCAAACCATATTGTTCACCCTTTCGCTAGGATTTTGCAGATAATCAAGAATGAACTTCCTCCAATCCTTACTTCGCCTACATAAAAGTTTCATTAGTGTCCAAAGCGGTGGGCTTCGATTCGGCCTTACCTATGTTGACAAGACCTAGCATCAGCTATTGATAGAAATACAATACACCATGGTTAACATAGTAGGCGGATGCTTGCTGTGCCAACTCTTTCAAATTGTCATGTCTAGATATATGAACAATTTTAAAGCAACCCAAGGTAAATCTTGCATCTAGACACACCAAAAGATAAACTATAAGTGATTCGTCAAAACATTGATAACCCTTGGATATTTGTTGCACTATTAATAAAGAATCACCGAAAGCCTCAATATGTATAGCACCTATAGCAAGCCAAACCTCCGAATGACAATGCATATTCGTCTTTGATCATTGTGCAAAAATATTTTAAGCGGCATGAGGCTTCACAAAATAGCACCATAAGGAGATATATAAACAACACCAACACCTTGGCTATTGCTACAAATTTAACCATCAATATATAATCTCCATGGTACTAGAGAGATCAAGCTGAAATCAATATTATGCATGATGTCAATATGATGCTCAATAATAAAATCAACCGTGATTTGGCCTTACGTAAATTCTGAAAACTAATAAGCCAAAGCACACCCAATCGAAACATAGTTTCACTTTACAATTTTGGTGAATTGGTCTATGCATAATATCTTCAATGGCATCAATTTGAAAAATTCCTTTGCAAGCACTTATCTCAATCTCTACTCAAACTAAGGACGATATTAGAATACCACACCGGCCATTCTTAGATATATTCTTAGGGTGATAGATAAGTTTTGGTCATTACTATGAGGTCCATGTAGAATTCACCCACCAAAGTATGTATAGCCGAAATAAACAAATGAAATAGCAATAAAATATTTCGGCCCCTTTGTATTAGCAACAAAAATGTAACTAACCAAATGTATAGTGATTTGGTAATACCCTGTCATGATATAGAAAATTATGTTGCATCCATGGATCAAAATAAATCCATGGAGGGTATTGGTCATACCTATGGATGAATTCCATGGCAACGGCATCAATGGCATGGTTGAAGAAAATGGATGATGTACTAACCAAAGATTTTGATGTTGTGATGCACACCTTCGGCTTAATTGTTTGTTGCTTCCATTCTTCTATATCTTCACTTTTATTGTACTTATTGCAATAGAAGTATGCACATCCTTTTTGTTATGATTGATCCTCTTGGGAACCCATGCCATGTTCTTCTGTCTCAGCTCTTGTGCACGAAGATTTTGTAATTCCCTCTTTTGCCAATACGATAAACCGAGTGGGCATCTCAGCTGTGATTCAGTTTTGACCTTGTGCACTCTCAACTTCTTGTCTTCAGATTTGGCACTTTGACTCTCAATAATTGGTTTCTTCGTCTCATTGCCTTTAGTAGCCAATGTCAACGATTTAATTGGCTCTTTTTCATTTGAGATCAAATCTGAAGTTGCACTCTTACGACCATCTCTTTTAACACGGTAAACTTGCTTGACCACCTCTTTCTTCTTCCTTGAGCTCCGGACCGATTCCTTATGATTGAAACGGTCTTTAACATGTGAATGTTCAAATGTTGATCTTCTCGGAGCTGCATAATATTGATGAGATGGTCTAAAATAAGATGGAGAATGTGCCCTTGTATCATACATGTCCCATGATGGATATGGATCTACATGAGCATAGGGAGGCATCCATGATATGTCCATTTTGCATCATGCTTTTATATCAATACTTATTGCATTATGGGATGTTACTACACGTTATGTCACGATACTTATGCCTATTCTCTCTTATTTTACATGGTTTATATGAAGAGGGAGAATGCCGGCAACTGGGATTCTAGGCTGGAAAAGGAGAAAATACTAGAGACCTATTCTGCACAACTCCAGAAGTCCTGAAACTCCACTAAATTCATTTTTGGAATTAATAAAAAATATTGAGCCGAAGAAGTTCCAGAGGGGGCCACCCACTGTCCACGAGGGTGGGGGCACGCCCTACCCCCCTGGGCACACCCCCCCTGCCTCATGGGCCCCCTGGCAGCCTTCCGGTGGCCATCTTTTGCTATATGAAGTCTTTTACCCTAGAAAAAACCATAAGCAAGCTTTCGGGACGAAACTCCGCCGCCACGAGGTGGAACCTTGGCGGAACCAATCTAGGGCTCCCGCCGCTGTTCTGCCGGGGAAACATCCCTCCGGGAAGGAGAAATCATCACCATCGTCATCACAAAGATCCTCTCATCAGGAGGGGCTCAATCTCCATCAACATGTTCACCAGCACCATCTCCTCTCAAACCCTAGTTCATCTCTTGTATCCAATCTCTGTACCAAAACCTTAGATTGGTACCTGTAGGTTGCAAGTAATGTTGATTACTCCTTGTAGTTGATGCTAGTTGGTTTATTTGGTGGAAGATCATATGTTCAGATCCGTAATGCATATTAATACCCCTCTGATTATGAACATGAATATTATTTGTGAGTAGTTTGTTCCTGAGGACCTGGGAGAAGTCTTGCTATAAGTAGTCATGCGAATTTGGTATTCGTTCGATATTTTGATGAGATGTATGTTGTCTCTCCTCTAGTGGTGTTATGTGAACGTCGAATACATGAAACTTCACCATTGTTTGGGCCTAGAGGAAGGCATTGGGAAGTAATAAATAGATGATGGGTTGCTAGAGTGACAGAATCTTAAACACTAGTATATGCGTTGCTTCGTAAGGGGCTGATTTGGATCCACATGTTTCATGCTATGGTTAGGTTTACCTTAATGCTTCTTTTGTAGTTGAGGATGCTTGCAATAGGGGTTAATCATAAGTGGGATGCTTGTCCAAGAAAGGGCAGTACCCAAGCACTGGTCCACCCACATATCAAATTATCAAAGTAACGAACGCGAATCATATGAGCGTGATCAAAAATAGCTTGACAATAATTCCCATGTGTCCTCGGGAGCGTTTTCCTTCATATAAGAATTTGTCCAGGCTTGTCCTTTTCTACAAAAAGGATTGGTACACCTTGCTGCACCTTATTTACTTTCATTACTTGTTACCCGTTATGAATTACCTTATCACAAAACTATCTGTTACCGATAATTTCAGTGCTTGCAGAGAATACCTTACTGAAAACCGCTTTGTCATTTCCTTCTGCTCCTCGTTAGGTTCGACACTCTTACTTACCGAAAGGACTGTGATAGATTCCCCACACTTGTTGGTCATCAAGAATCTTTTTTGGCGTCGTTGTCGGGGAGTGAAGCGCCTTTGGTAAGTGGAACTTGGTAAGGAAAAATTTATATAGTGTGCTGAAATTTACTGTCACTTGTTACTATGGAACACAATCCTTTGAGGGGCTTGTTCGGGGTATCTTCACCCCGACCAGTAGAGCAAAGAGTTGCTCCTCAACCCACTGAACCTATTGAAAATGATTACTTTGAAATTCCTTCGGGTATGATAGAAAAACTGCTAGCTAATCCCTTTACAGGAGATGGAACATTGCATCCCGATTTACACCTAATCTATGTGGATGAAGTTTGTGGATTATTTAAGCTTGCAGGTATGCCTGATGATGTTATCAAGAAGAAGGTCTTCCCTTTATCTTTGAAGGGAGAGGCGTTAACATGGTATAGGCTATGTGATGATATGGGATCATGGAACTACAAACGATTGAAATTGGAATTTCATCAGAAGTTTTATCCTATGCATCTTGTTCATCGTGATCGTAATTATATATATAAGTTTTGGCCTCGCGAAGGAGAAAGCATCGCTCAAGCTTGGGGGAGGCTTAAGTCAATGTTATATTCATTCCCCAATCATGAGCTCTCAAGAGAAATGATTATTCAAAAAAATTATGCTCGGCTTTCTCTCAACAATCGCTCCATGCTCGATACTTCTTGTACTGGTTCATTTATGATGAAGACTATTGAATTCAGATGGGATTTATTGGAAAGAATTAAACGCAACTCTGAAGATTGGGATCTCGACGAAGGTAAGGATTCATGTATGACACCTAAGTTTGATTGTGTTAAATATTACATGGATACCGATGTTTTTCGTGAATTTAGCACTAAATATGGACTTGACTCTGAGATAGTAGCTTCTTTCTGTGAATCATTTGCTACTCGTGTTGACCACCCTAAGGAGAATGGTTTAAATATAATCCTCCCACTGAAGTAAAAGTAGTTACACCTATTAAAGTTGAAGAAAAGACTATCACTTAAAATAATCCTATTGTTCCTACTACTTATGTTGAGAAACCACCTTTCCCTGTTAGGATAAAGGATCATGCTAAAGCTTCAACTATGGTTCGTAAGAGTGATACTAAAACACCTACACCACCTGAGAAAATTAAAGTTGAACCTAGTATTGCTATGCTTAAAGATCTCTTGGCTGATAATATTGATGGGCATGTTATTTACTTCTGTGATGAAGCTGCTAGAATTGCTGGACCCAATAATAAGAATAAATATAGACCTCTTGTAGGCATGCCTGTTATTTCTTGTTAAAATAGGAGATCATTGTTATCATGGCTTATGTGATATGGGTGCTAGTGCTAGTGCAATACCTCATTCCTTATACAAAGAAATTATGCATGATATTGCACCTACTGAGATAGAAGAAATAGATGTTACAATTAAGCTTGCCAATAGAGATACTATTTCACCAGTTGGGATTGTTAGAGATGTTGAAGTCTTCTGTGGTAAAGTTAAATACCCTGCTGATTTTCTTGTTCTTGGTTCCCCACAAGATGACTTTTGTCCCATTATATTTGGTAGACCCTTCTTGAATACTGTTAATGCTAGGATAGACTGCAAAAAGGATGTTGTTACTATTGGTTTGGGGGATATGTCTCATGAGTTTAATTTTGCTAAGTTTCGTAGACAACCCCATGATAAAGAATTGCCTAGTAAGGATGAAATTATTGGTCTTGCTTCTATTGCTGTACCTCCTAATGATCCTTTAGAACAATATTTGCTAGACCATGAAAATGATATGTTTATGAATGAAAGAAGGGAGATAGATGAAGTATTCTTTAAACAGGGACCTATCTTGAAACACAAATTGCCTGTTGAAATCCTAGGGGATCCTCCACCACCCAAGGGTGATCCTGTGTTTGAGCTTAAACCATTACCTGATACTCTTAAATATGCTTATCTTGATGAAAAGAAGATATATCATGTTATTATTAGTGCTAACCTTTCAGAGCACGAAGAGGAGAGATTATTGAAAACTCTGAAGAAGCACAGTGCTGCTATTGGATATACTCTTGATGATCTTAAGGGCATTAGTCCTACTCTATGCCAACACAAAATAAAATTGGAGAAAGACGCCAAACCAGTTATTGATCACCAACGTCGGTTAAATCCTAAGATGAAAGGAGTGGTAAGAAAAGAAATACTAAAGCTCCTGGAGGTAGGTATAATTTATCCCGTTGCTGATAGTCAGTGGGTAAGTCATGTCCATTGTGTCCATAAGAAGGGAGGTATTACTGTTGTTCCTAATGATAAAGATGAATTAATCCTGCAAAGAATTGTTACAGGTTATAGAATGGTAATTGATTTCTGTAAGTTAAATAAAGCTACTAAAAAGGATCATTACCCTTTACCTATTATTGATCAAATGCTAGAAAGATTATCCAAACATACACATTTTTGCTTTCTAGATGGTTACTCTGGTTTCTCTCAAATACCTGTGTCAGCAGAGGATCAAGAAAAGACCACTTTTACTTGCCCTTTCGGTGCTTTTGCTTATAGACGTATGCCTTTTGGTTTATGTAATGCACCTGCTACCTTTCAAAGATGCATGATGCCTATATTCTCTAACTTTTGTGAAAAGATTGTTGAGGTTTTTAAGGATGATTTCTCCATTTATGGATCTTCTTTTGATGATTTCTTGAGCAACCCTGAACGAGTTTTGCAGAGATGCGAAGATACTAGTCTTGTTTTGAATTGGGAGAAGTGCCACTTTATGTTTAATGAAGTCATTGTCTTGGGGCATAAAATTTCTGAAAGAGGTATTGAAGTTGATAAAGCTAAAGTTGATGCTATTGAAAAGATGCCATGTCCCAAGGACATTAAAGGTATAAGAAGTTTCCTTGGTCATCCCGGTTTTTATAGGAGGTTCATTAAGGACTTCTCTAAAATCTCTAGGCCTCTGACTAATCTATTACAAACAAATATTCCTTTTGTCTTCGATGATGATTGTGTAGAAGCATTTCAAATACTTAAGAAAGCTTTGATTTCTGCACCTATTGTTCAGCCACCTGATTGGAATTTACCCTTTGAAATTATGTGTGATGCTAGTGATTATGTTGTAGGTGTTGTTCTAGGGCAGAGAGCTGATAAGAAACTAAATGTTATTCAATATGCTAGTAAAACTCTAGACGGTGCCCAAAGAAATTATGCTACTACTGAAAAAGAATTCTTAGCAGTTGTATTTGCTTGTGATAAGTGGAGATCTTATATTGTTGACTCTAAAGTAACTGTTCACACTGATCATGCTGCTATTAAATATCTTATGGAAAATAAAGATGCTAAACCTAGACTTATTAGATGGGTTCTCCTACTACAAGAATTTGATTTGCATATTATTGATAGAAAGGGAGCTGAGAACCCCGTTGCCGACAACTTGTCTAGGTTAGAGAATGTTCTTGATGACCCACTACCTATTGATGATAGCTTTCCGGATGAACAATTAGCTGTCATAAATGCTTCTCATACTGCTCCATGATATGCTGATTATGCTAATTACATTGTTGCTAAATTTATACCACCTAGTTTCACATACCAGCAAAAGAAAAAGTTCTTCTATGATTTAAGACATTACATCTGGGATGACCCACACCTTTATAAAGAAGGAGTAGATGGTGTTATTAGACGTTGTGTACCTGAGCATGAATAGGAATAGATCCTACGCAAGTGTCACTCCGAGGCAGATGGAGGACACCACGCTGGAGATAGAACTGCGCATAAGGTATTGCAATCCGGTTTTTATTGGCCTACTCTCTTCAAGGATGCCCGTAAGTTTGTCTTGTCTAGTGATGAATGTCAAAGAATTGGTAATATTAGTAGATGTTAAGAAATTCCTATGAATTATTCTCTTGTTATTGAACCATTTGATGTTTGGGGCTTTGATTATATGGGACCGTTTCCTTCCTCTAATGGGTATACACATATTTTAGTTGCTATTGATTACATTACTAAGTGGGTAGAAGCTATTCCGACTAGTAGTGCTGATCATAACACCTCTATTAAGATGCTTAAAGAAGTTATTTTTCCGAGGTTTGGAGTCCCTAGATACTTAATGACTGATGGTGGCTCACATTTTATTCATGGTTCTTTTCGTAAAATGCTTGCCAACTATGATGTTAATCATAGAATTGCATCTCCATATCACCCATAGTCTAGTGGTCAAGTAGAATTGAGTAATAGAGAGCTTAAATTAATTTTGCAAAAGACTGTTAATAGATCTAGAAAGAATTGGTCCAAGAAACTTGATGATGCATTATGGGCCTATAGAACTGCGTATAAAAATCCTATGGGTATGTCTCCATATAAAATGGTTTATGGAAAAGCATGTCACTTACCTCTTGAACTAGAACATAAGGCATATTGGGCCATTAAGGACCTCAATTATGATTTCAAACTTGCCGGTGAGAAAAGGTTATTTGACATTAGCTCACTCGATGAATGGAGAAGTCAAGCCTATGAGAATGCCAAACTGTTTAAGGAAAAGGTTAAAAGATGGCATGACAAAAGGATACAAAAGCGTGAATCTAATGTAGGTGATTATGTGTTGATATACAACTCTCGTTTAAGATTTTTTACAGCAAAACTTCTCTCTAAATGGGAAGGCCCTTACTTTATCGAGGAGGTCTATCGTTCCGGTGCCATAAAAATCAACAACTTCGAAGGCACAAATCCGAAGGTGGTGAACGGTCAAAGAATCAAACATTATATCTCAGGTAATCCCATAAATATTGAAACTAATGTTATTGAAACCGTAACCCTGGAGAAATACACAAGGGACACTTTCCAGAACGTTTCAGACTCCGAAAAGGAATAGTATGTGGTATGGTAAGTAAACCGACTCCAAAACAATTCTAATAGCAGTTTTTCTCTGTTTTGGAATATTTAAGAAAATATGAAAATAAGAAGTAGTCCGGGAAGGACACAAGGAATCCACGAGGGTGGAGGGCGTGCCCTACCCCCTGGGCGTGCCCCCCTGCCTCGTGGGCACCTCGTGTACTCTCCAGACTCCATTTCTTGCACGATACTTCTTTTGGTCGGTAAAAATTCATTATATAATCTCTCGAAGGTTTTGACCACCGTACCACGACGAAATCCTCTTTTTTTGTTTTGAGTTGTTTCTGCCGCAGATTAGAGCAATATGTCGTCCCAGGATTCGGAGGGAGAAAGCTATGTGGCTGATTACCTTGTAGACCCTAAGGTCTACGGGGACTCGGAGCATTATGGTTGGTCCACTAAGGAAGAAGAAGACTAAGAACCTAAGGGAAAGGAGGAGACGAGCTCGGAAGAAGATGAAGTCCCACTACCTCAACCTGGGGACATGCACATGGAGTTTAAAAAGTCAAGCCTCCCTAATAGAGCAAAGAAACCTAAGGTCGAGTTTATCCCTTTTCGTCTCTTGCAAGAGAACAAACAGGAGTTATGCAAAAGGATATTAAGCCTTGAGTAGGAGATCGATGATCTAAGGGAGCAAAATTCCATCCTCAAGTGCAAATTACGGAAGAAGCCTACATCATCAACAACTCCATCGTCATCCCCTCCGAAGAAGGAGACATAAAAACATGGGTATGGACACTCCCCTTGTCAACTGCCAAGCTTGGGGGAGGTGCCCCGATATTGTATCACCATCACACTCCTATCTTTACCGTTTTTCTTAGTTCGATCATTTTAGTAATATCTTGATCTAGTAGAATAAAGTTTTGGTATGATTTAGTTTTGAGCTTTGCTTTATGATCCCTCTCTGTAATCGAGTCCATGAGCTATATAATAAAGATTAGTGTTGAGTCAAGGGCTTTGCTATCTTGCTATGATCTTGAAAGAATAAAAATAAATAAATAGATCGTATTGATCGTATGGAGAGTAATGACTTCACATATAAAGAGTATGATGAATAAAAGTTGTTGAGAGTTGACAAACATAGTTTTGGTCATTGTTGCAATTAATAGGAAGTAATAAAGAAAGAGAGGTTTTCACATATAAATATACTATCTTGGACATATTTTATGATTGTGAGCACTCACTAAAATATTACATGCTAAAGAGTTGATGTTGGACAAGGAAGACAACGTAATGGGTTATGTTTTCTTATATCCGAAATAAAGTATATTGTCATGGATCATCCAACATGTTGAGCTTGCCTTTCCCCCTCATGCTAGCCAAATTCCTTGCATTAAGTAGAGATACTACTTGTGCTTCCAAATATCCTTAAACCCAGTTTTGCCATGAGAGTCCACCATATCTACCTATAGATTGAGTAAGATCCTTCAAATAAGTTGTCATGTTGCATGCAATAAAAATTGCTCTCTAAATATGTATGACTTATTAGTGTGGAGAAAATAAGCTTTATATGATCTTGTGATATGGAAGAAATAAAAGCGACGAACTGTATAATAAAGGTCTGTATCACAAGTGGCAATATAAAGTGATGTTCTTTTGCATTAAGATTTCGTGCATCCAACCATAAAAGCACATGACAACCTCTGCTTCCCTCTGCGAAGGGCCTATCTTTAACTTTTGTCTTATACTTTATGCAAGAGTCATGGTTATCTTCACCTTTCCTTTTTACATTTTATCCTCTGGCAAGCACCTTGTGTTGGAAAGATCCAATTGCATGAACTATTATTGTTTACATTACCCATGAGGTAATAGGTTGGGAGGCAACACTATAAGCCCCTATCTTTCTCTGGGTCCGATTAAAATTTCATACCCATAAGTATTGCGTGAGTGTTAGCAATTGTGAAAGTCTAAATGATAGTTGAATATGTGGACTTGCTGAAAAGCTCTTATATTGACTCTTTCCGATGTTATGATAAATTGCAATTGCTTCAATGACCGAGATTACAGTTTGTTAGTTTTCAATGAAGTTTCTGATCCATACTTGACATTGTGAATAGATTGTTACTTTATTATAAGAAATCATATGACAAAATATATATATGTTGTTGTTATAAGAATGATCATGATGCCCTCATGTCCGTATTTTATTTTATCGACACCTCTATCTCTAAACATGTGGACATATTTTTCGATTCCGGCTTCCGCTTGAGGACAAGCGAGGTCTAAGCTTGGGGAGTTGATACGTCCATTTGCATCATGCTTTTATATTGATATTTATTGCATTATGGGTTGTTATTACACGTTATGTCACAATACTTATGCCTATTCTCTCTTATTTTACAAGGTTTACATGAAGAGGGAGAATGCCGGCAGCTGGGATTCTTGGCTGGAAAAGGAGCAAATATTAGAGACCTATTCTGCACAACTCCAAAAGTCCTGAAACTCCACGAAAGTCATTTTTGGAATTAATAAAAAATATTGAGCGGAATAAGTTCCAAAGGGGGCCACCCACTGTCAACGAGGGTGGGGGGCGCACCCTGTCCCCTGGGTGCGCCCCCTGCCACGTGGGCCCCCTGGCAGCCTTCCGTTGGCCATCTTCTGCTATATGAAGTCTTTTACCCTAGAAAAAACATAAGCAAGCTTTCGGGACGAAACTCCGCCGCCACGAGGCGGAACCTTGGCGGAACCAATCTAGGGCTCCGGTAGAGCTGTTCTGCCAGGGAAACATCCCTCTGGGAGGGGGAAATCATCACCAACAATCCTCTCATCGGGAGGGGGTCAATCTCCATCAACATATTCACCAGCACCTTCTCCTCTCAAACCCTATTTCATCTCTTAATCCAATCTTTGTACCAAAACCTCAGATTGGTACCTGTAGGTTGCTAGTAGTGTTGATTACTCCTTGTAGTTGATGCTAGTTGGTTTATTCGGTGGAAGAACATATGTTCAGATCCTTAATGCATATTAATACCCCTCTGATTATGAACATGAATATGATTTGTGAGTAGTTACATTTGTTCCAGAGGACATGCGAGAAGTCTTGCTATAAGTAGTCATGTGAATTTGGTATTCGTTCGATATTTTGATGAGATGTATGTTGTCTCTCCTCTAGTGGTGTTATGTGAACGTCGACTACATGACACTTCACCATTGTTTGGGCCTAGAGGAAGGCATTGGGAAGTAATAAGTATATGATGGGTTGCTAGAGTGACAGAGCTTAAACCCTAGTTTATGCGTTGCTTCGTAAGGGGCTCATTTGGATCCACATGTTTCATGCTATGGTTAGGTTTACCTTAATACTTCTTTTGTAGTTGCGGAATGCTTGAAATAGGGGTTAATCATAAGTGGGATGCTTATCCAAGAAATGGAAGTACCCAAGCACCGGTCCACCCACATATCAAATTATGAAAGTAACGAACGTGAATCATATGAGCGTGATGAAAACTAGCTTGGCAATAATTCCCATGTGTCCTCGGGAGTGTTTTCCTTCATATAAGAATTTGTCCAGGCTTGTCCTTTGCTACAAAAAGGATTGGGCCACCTTGCTGCAACTTATTTACTTTCATTACTTGTTACCCGTTACGAATTACCTTATCACAAAACTACCTGTTACCGATAATTTCAGTGCTTGCAGAGAATACCATACTGAAAACCGCTTGTCATTTCCTTCTGCTCCTCGTTGGGTTCGACACTCTTACTTATTAAAAGGACTACGATAGATCCCCTACACTTGTGGGTCATCAATCCACGACATTGGCATTGGCGACCGAAAATAAGGATATGAATATGTTGCATTAAAATTCCCACTTTGCCAATACCGATCCTCACATTTTCGCTTTGGGGTGATCTTGATTTCTTCGTCTGATTTGGCCGATAAGAATTCTTTTCTTCACTCTTCTTTTGATATTTATCCAATAGTTTAGCGAAGGTGATTTTTGATCTCTTACACTTGCGCTTATTTTGGCCTTTGTTTTCTTTTGGTTTGCTTTCATCGATCATTGGATTTCCTTGTTGCCCCCCAGTCCTTAGCGTCTTCATTGTAGCTTCAATGGAATTCTCACCCTCAAGTTCATGTTCATTGTGCTCTTCAACAACTTCTTTACTTGAAAGCTTAATCCCATCACCTGCAGTTTTTACCTTCTTTTTAGATGGATCGGCTTGAAGTAGCCGATGCAAAAACTTTTTGCCATCAAGACCAATCGGAATAGACTGGTCATCCTTTCGTGTTTCAACAATTCTCAATCGTCCTTTATCAATGGCCGATTTAACTATTTGACGAAACATGTTACAATCCTCAAAATTATGTTTGAACGAATGATGCAACCTACAAACATTCGTCCTTGAATTGATGGCTTGACATGGTGATAAAAAATTCTTATGTAATTATTTTTCAGCAACAAATGAATATTTGATCACACATGCTTGAACTGAAGGTAAACTTTTTATTTTCTAGCTGATCTTGCTGTGAGAACGGCTTTGGAGTTAAGCAAATGAATGGTTCACATTTTGTATCACCCCATTCGGCTATGAATTTTATTTTGCATTCTCTTGCCGATGTCATTGGATAAGATATTATATTAGCATCGGTTTTCTAAAAAGAATCTAACCTTGGCTTTAAGTTTATGAAACAAAAATAGTTAGAACATGCATGCCTCAACTGAGACCAAGAGTAAGCCAAGTATGAAACAAGCAAAGCTACCCATGTATATACGAACTTTAAATAAAGCAACGGGGAAAGCTTTGGCTGCAACAATAAGTCATTATCGGTCTTTATAAATGGCGCAATGGGTTGACTGGTATATTCTATAATGATTTTATTGCTAACAAGTAAATTACCCTTCTTCATTGGTCTTTCAACATTATTTAAGAGGATTTTTCTAATAGATGCATCAACAATAAAGTTTTGACCAAATCTGAAAATAGGTAAATTACTTGCTAAACATACCTCTTCAAATATGTTGGGAGAGCGTGATGGTGGTGTGACTTGAACAATATCTTGATCCGCCTTTAGATGGCTCTCCAACGCCTCTTCATCATCTTTTTCTTGATTCCGTGCATCATTACACTGACGATTTTTGTCGGTAGTACTTTGTTCAGCTACTTGTTCTTGTCCTTGAAGCTTGTCAATTTCTACGGCACGGAACTCATAGGGCAGGAAGTAGGTTCCATTAACTTCAGAAAAATCAAGCACCATTGTTTTCCTATGCTTGTCGTGCCCATTCTCAGTGATGCTTGCCTCTTTGGATTTGATGGGTTCAGAATATATACTTCTTGATTTGGCTTTTTCAACCGAAGCACTTTCATGTTCTGAATCATCTTTCTTTACATCAGTTATATCAATTGGAAAGGATTCTTTTCTTTGAGCCAATTCCCTATCAATTCTCTCTTGGCGAAGTACTTGCACTCTATCGCGCAAAGCTTTAAGTCCCCTCTCAATTTCAGCCCACTCTAGATCAGTTTGCCCCCCAATGCTTTTAGGATCTTTCGGCAATGAAGTGTTAGTGTTGCTGAAATTTTGCAATTGTGTAGGGGGTGTATAATATGCTGAGGTACTAGGTGGAGGTGTATGCACTGTTGTATAACCATATGCTCTCTCACCAATACTATCAATTGATGAAGTTTCATCTTCCTGCAAAACTCTAGCCTTTATTGCAGCATAATCAGTAAACAACCCATTTTCATATTGTTCAAGGCAAAGAGCACTAATTCTCTTGTTTTGTTCCAACCTCTTTTTTAATGCAGCCACAACTGCTTCTTGAAGGGATTGCTCCACAATACTTTCAGATTCTTTTGGCAATGATTCATGAGTGTTGCCGAAATTCTTGAATTGTGTAGAATATGCATTATATGCTACAATATTTGATGACGGCACATGTGTTCTTGTTAAATTTTCACTTATCTATGACCATAAAGATGCGGGGCCGAATTATGAACATCTATAGTTGCATACGGTGCTGAAAAATTTCTAACATGAGGTGTAGCATATGATGGTTGAGAGTAACTGGCCGAATAGCTAGTAGTAGCATGGCCAATTCTCCCATCCATCGGAAAGGTTGGATTCACATATTGCAAATTAGTTGCCGATGAATAAAAAGGTGAAACACTTTCTTGTATGCTATTGGAAATTTTAACATGAGGTGTTTCAAATTGATTAACCAAACCGATCATGTTGTTCATCGGCATATGGATTTGTGGGGTTGCCGATGCATGAGAGTTTGGAAACATATGTTGTACGTTTCTAAAATCATAAGGATTTGAAGCATGAAGATTGTTTTGCATCGGCCCTTGCGCATAATTAGATGCATGATTGATAAAACTAGGGCTAGACGATACATTATGCTCATTAGGTGATCCAGCAACAACATGTGGATTATTTGCATCTACAAAGGGGAATTAGGTATTCATATTACCTTTGTAGATTGCAGCAACTTGATGACGATCTCTCTGTAGCAAGAACTGGCTGGTGTCGGTGTCAAAACCGGAGGATCTCAGGTAGGGGGTCCCGAACTGTGCGTCTAAGGCTAATGGTAACAGGAGGTGGGGGACACGATGTTTACCCAGGTTCGGGCCCTCTTGATGGAGGTAATACCCTACTTCCTACTTGATTGATCTTGATGATATGAGTATTACAAGAGTTGATCTACCACGAGGTCGTAGAGGCTAAATCCTAGAAGCTAGCCTATGATTATGATTGTTCTTGTCCTACGGACTAAACCCTCCGATTTATATAGACACCGGAGGGGGCTAGAGTTACACAGAGTCAGTTACAGAGAAGGAGATCTACATATCTGAATTGCCAAGCTTGCCTTCCACGCAAAGGAGAGTCCCACCCGGACACGGGACGAAGTCTTAAATCTTGTATCTTCATAGTCCAACGGTCCGGCCAAAGTATATAGTCTGGCTATCTGAGGACCCCCTAATCTAGGACTCCCTCAGTAGCCCCTGAACCAGGCTTCAATGACGATGAGTCGGGCATGCAGATTGTCTTCGGCATTGCGAGGCGGGTTCCTTCTCCGAATACTCCATAGAAGATTTTGAACACAAGGATCGTGTCCGGCTCTGCAAAACAAATTCCACATACCACCGTAGAGATCACAATATTCCACAAATCTAATCTGCTGACAACTTTTCATAGCGTGACATCACGCCATGGCCTGGTCATTATTCAAACCATTTTTCTCAACCAGCTATTGCACATATTGCGAGGCGGTTTCCACGGCACGTCTTGTCGAAGCAGAGATTGTGTCCTCTTATCACGGGATTCTCATCAATACGGGTGTGGGTAACCCAACCACGCCATCAATCGCGGCGCTTGGGGAATAAGCGATTTTACGGGGCAAGTGGGGAGGCGCACGGTTTCTACCGCCTTTATAAAGGGATAAGGATTCCTCTTTTTCACCCACGCCTTCCTCTTCCCCTGCCCATCCATTCTCGCATGCTTGAGCTCCAGCGCCCAAGTTCTCACCTTCTTCGTAAAGCCATTCCAAACATGTACAGAGCGGGAGGCAAGTGGATGGTCTCCTCCGTCATGGAGGAGGACGTTATGAAGCTCCAGGAAGCTAGATACCTGGCCGCAAACATTGCGCACCGGCTCCCAGATGTAGGGCAGATCGTCCCTACTCCAGAGTCCCATGATAGGGTTGTATTCCTTGCCCACTTCGTCCGCAGACTGGGATTCCCCCTCCACCCATTTGTCCGCGGGCTCATGTTCTACTATGGACTAGACTTCCATGATCTGGCCCCCAATTTCATCCTCAACATCTCGGCGTTCATCGTCGTGTGCGAGGCCTTCCTCCGCATCAAGCCCCACTTCGGCCTGTGGCGGAAGACCTTCAACATGAAGCCGAAGGTTGTGGTCGGCCAGCAAGCGGAGTGCAGAGGCTCCATGGTGGGCAAGAAGCCCCACATCACATGGCTTGAAGGCTCCTATGTGGAGACCGTGAAGGGGTGGCAATCGGGGTGGTTCTATATCACCGAGCTGCGCGACGCCAACTGGGCGAAGGCCCCCGAATTTCAATCCGGCATCCCCATGCGGCTCACTTCCTGGAAAGAGAAGGGCTTAGCCTGGGGTGCATCGGCGGAGCTGGCCGGACTACAGACATGTATCAAAAATATGATAAGCAAGAAAATCAAGCTTGTCAACGTGGTCCAGGTCATGCTCTTCCATTGGATCCTTCCGTGTTAAAGATGGACTTTCAATATGTGGGAGTTTGACCCAGCCGAACACCAGACGCTGCGAGAGCCCTTTGATACGACGCACCAAGATGTCTAGAAGGTGCTGTTCAAGGCCTCCGAGGTTCCTCCGCCCACAACCGAGGATCGTGGACTTGGCGCAAAACGCCCCACTAATTTGGTAAGTTTTTATATTTTCCAAGATGGGCCTTTCCCCGACATGTTCGTGGGAGAAATCTAAGCTTCCATGTCGATTTAACAGGACTGGGTAGCGTTAGCGGAGCGGATTGACTGTCCGGCTCCGTTACCCGAAGATCTAGCATCGCCCATCTTAACGAAGATGCTGTTTCCGGCGCCCTATGAGGTGATGGGGAAGAAGGCCAAGAAAAAGGCCGTGGGGACCAGGAAAGGTCTCCGGCGCAAGTGAGGGAGTCCTGGATTAGGGGGTATCCGGACAGCCGGGCTGTGTACAATGTCCGGACTATTGAAGCGTGAAGATACAAGACTCAAGACTTCGGCCCGTGTCCGGATGGAACTCTCCTTTGCGTGGAAGGCAAGCTTGGTGATCCGGATATTATATTTCCTTCCTTGTAACCGATTCCATGTAAACCCTAGCCCTCTCCGGTGTCTATATAAACCAGAGAGGTTGGTCCTTAGAAGGTTGATCACAATTACAATCATACCATCATAGGCTAGCTCTTAGGGTTTAGCCTCAATGATCTCGTGGTAGATCTACTCTTGTACTGCCCATATCTTCAATATTAATCAAGCAGGAAGTAGGGTTTTACCTCCATCGAGAGGGCCCGAACCTGGGTAAACATCTGTGTCCCTTGCTTCCTGTTACCATCAGCCTTGACGCACAGATCGGGACCCCCTACCCGAGATCCGCCGGTTTTGACACCGACATTGGTGCTTTCATTGAGAGTTCCTCTGTGACATCGCCGCAAGGCTCGATGGCTCCCTCAATCATCATCAACGACACGGTCCAGGGTGAGACTTTCCTCCCTGGACAGATCTTCGTGTTCGGCGGCTTCGCACTGCGGGCCAATTCGCTTGGCCATCTGGCGCAGATCGACAGCTAAGCCCCTGGCCACCAAATCAGGTTCGGAAACCTGAACTACATGGCGGATATCCACGGAGACTTGATCTCCAACAGATTCGGGCCCGCGCCAGGAGCACCGGACAGTCACGGCGAGCATGGCCTGGACCTACTGTCGGACAACGCTTGGGATATCATCCCTACAGTAGCCCCGGACTCAAATCCGGAGCAGGCTGCGTTGCCTAGGGATGGAGGGATGGACCCCGCCCCGCAGGCCGTACCCTCATCGGTGGTGGAGCCGAACACGGGCCCCGCTTCTGAGGATGTCTGTGACTCCGGATCCCCGGATGCATATCTGGTTGTAGGATCCAGTCCGCGCGCTCCCGAGCCCGCCGAACCTGGTTGGGCTCCGGTAATGGAGTTCATCGCTGCGGACACCTTTCAGCACTCGCCCTTTTGCGACATGCTGAACTCATTAAAGTCTCTCTCTTTGACAGGAGGCTTTCGGCCGAACTATGTCTGGCTCGAGTGGGAAGCAGGCGACGACAAGATTCGTTGCCCACCCGCCACCCACTTCATAGCCACGGTTGATGATTTAACTGACATGCTTGACTTCGACTCCGAAGCCATAGACAGTATGGAAGAGGATGCGGGAGAAGATTTAGAACCTATGGGGCGCCAGACTTCCGCCTCGTCACACGACATATACATGGTGGATACGCCCAAGGAGGACGACGGCGACAATCTGGAAGATAAAACCCCCGGGCAAAAGCCAAAGCGACGACGCAGATGCTGTTCCAAGTATAGCAACAGTAAAAAATACTAGCAAGAGCGCCAGAAGTATTGATACTCCGGCCAACCCCGACAGCAACAACGACCATACGGAACCAGCAATGGAGCAGGACGAACCAGGTCACGCCGAACACAGTTCGGAGCAGATGCCCGAAGACAATGATCCAGAGGGACGAGTTCATCAAACCGGCCCAGGACAAGAAGACAGTCCGGATGATGACGCATTCATCATTCCGGAAGAATGCGTGGAACGAGTATGGCCACAGTGAGAAGTCTGGAGAAGTAGAAGCAACGGCTTAAAGCCGCACAGGAAACGCTCAATCACAGATGGAACAAAGTGCTTGACACTGAAGAAAGATATGGCGACGACCACCATACAAAGAGCTATCCAAAACGCAAGCTACTGCCGGAATTCGATGACGAGGCCGTTCCACCAAAGACTAATACGACCAGGAGGCCCAACTTACCGCTCCACAACCGCAACAGACCGGCCACCGAAGCCGCGCGTGATCTACGTGATCACCTGGAGGAGAAGGCCGGCGCAGCTAGATCCATCTATGGATCTAAAGGACACACCCCGACGAGGGACTATGGTCACCAAAACGATCACACCAACCAAATACCAGTTCGAAATAAACACCGAACACAACAATAGCCGACGGCATGCCACAGTATGTCCAAATACAGAGGGGCCGCTCACCCCCTATGCTTTACTAATGAAGTACTGGACCATGAATTCCCACAGGGCTTTAAACCTATGAACATAGAGGCATACGACGGAACGACAGACCAAGGGGTCTGGATCGAGGACTTTATCCTGCACATACATATCGCTCGTGGGGATGACCTCCATGCCATCAAATACCTCCCCCTCAAACTGAAGGGACCAGCACGGCACTGGTTGAAAAGCCTCCCCTAAAATTCAATTGGGAGCTGGGAGGAACTCGAGGACGCTTTCAGGACCAATTTTCAAGGGACTTATGTCCAGCCTCCGGATGCTGACGATTTAAGTCACATAGTCCAACAACCTAAAGAGTCCGCCTGCAAGCTTTGGAATAGATTCCTCACTAAGAAGAATCAAATTGTTGATTGTCCGGATGCCGAAGCCTTAGCGGCATTCAAACACAGCATCCATGACGAGTGGCTCGCCAGACACCTCGGCCAAGAAAAGCCAAGGACAATGGCAGCCCTAACAAGCCTTATGACCTGCTTTTGCGCGGGAGAAGATAGCTAGCTAGCCCGTAAAGGCAACAGTGACCCTAGCACATCCGAAATAAGGGATGGCAACGGGAAGCCACGGCGTAATAAAAATAAACGCCAAAACAAGGAAGAGAGCCCGGATAACACAACGGTTAATGCCGGATTCAGGGGCTCTCGAACTAATCAGCAAAACAAGCCATCTAAAGGCAGTAAAGAGGGACCGTCCGGACTGAATAGAGTCCTAAACAGATTGTGCCAAATCCATGGCACCCCTGACAAGCCTGCAAACCACACGCACAGAGAGTGTTGGGTCTTCAAGCAGGCCGGCAAATTGAATGTCGAACACAAGGGAAGGGAAACACCAAGTGAGGATGAGGATGAACCTCGCCGGCCGAACACTGCGGGACATAAAAAATTCTTGCCAGATGTTAAAACAGAGACATGCACGATATAGAGCCCATCATACCCACACCCAACCACTGGATGTCTTATCCGATCACTTTCGATCACTTGGACGGCCGGACTAGTATTCAACGCGGCGGATCAGAGGCCTTGATGCTCGACCCAATAATCGACGGATACCGTCTCACCCGGGTCCTCATGGACAGCGGCAGTAGTCTCAATTTAATATATGAGGACACTGTTCGCGGGATGGGGATAAACCCATCCAGAATCAGACAAAGCAACACCACCTTTTAAGGGGTGATACCAGGCGTCGAAGCCTACAGCAGGGGCTCCGTCATACTGGAGGTAACATTCGGCTCTCCAGGCAACTCCAGAAGCAAAGAACTACTCTCCATCATCGCACCCTTCCAAAGCGACTATCATGCATTGCTTGGAAGAACGGCCTTCGCCCGCTTCAACGCATTGCCGCACTATGGCTACCTTACATTCAAGATGTCCGGTCCACGTGGCATCATCACCATTAGCGGAATAACAGAGCGCTTTTCGCACGCAGAGGAACACGCGACGGCCCTAGCGGCCGGACTATAAGCGGCCTCTAACATAAAAAAACATGACTGGTCGTTAAGACCACAGACACGGTTAGACGAGTTCGGCAGCCCATATTGAAACAGGGCACCGTATATGTAATCCCATAGCGGACACCAGGGGCTATAATTGCAGTCCCACACTTGGCTCAACCTTATGCGCAGGCCAACATCTTACACTTTTACTATCCATCGCATACTCACGTTGTACTCCCCTATGAGTTTTCTTTTTTCACAGACAATGTTCATGAGATACCCTTCCAGGATACGGCACAACGGAGACAAAGGCGCAGATGTGTAGCAGGGCCCCATTCAATAGGTTTCTTTGTAGATTAAGCCCATGTGTAAACCTTTTTATTGCCTCTTGTTGTTTAACCATCCCATGGGTTCTATACCCACATAGGATACTGCCGTTTTTGGCATTTCGCCACGACAGATCAACGCACGTACCTGGAAACACAGGGTTTATAATGAATGGGCATTCTAGAGCCCATCACCTGTTATAAAGTCTGAATACCTTCGGGGGTGTTCGGCGTCACGAGTTTGGCCTTATATGCATCAGCTCTGAATCATGTCTTTGGTCAAATGTTAGGTTAGCCCGGCTCTTGGGTTTGCCGCCTTACATTCTGTTATTATCGGCTAGGGTGGCCAAAGGAGAACTACTGCGATTGTGCCCTGGTTATTCCGGATGAGCACCTCAGTAGAGAAAGCCAAAAACAGACTGTCATGATACAGCGAGAGACTGATCAAACACTCGACGACTCACCGAAATCTTTAGGATTCCTCCGCATTAACGAAGGGCCATTTCTCGGCCAGGTACATACGCGCCCGTATTCGGATGCACGCGAAGGTACCAGGGGCTACATAGTAGCCCCACGTTATAATCCCGTGGCTAAGAGAAAGTGTTACAGCTATATAGTCCGGTTGCCTAGTTCGTCGTGCGATCACCTCCTTAATGGACCAAGACGTTGGATCAAGAGTGATTAAGCATATTTTTCGCGAACACCCCACATTGTATGCGTGGGGGCTGAAGCCAACGATTGCTAACTTTCGGATTACATATTTATATATACATATATATATAAACGGCCGCACAGGGAAAATAATCATATTCTCAGGTAAATAGTATAAATCTAGCCCCATAACCAAAATGAACATTGTTTTTACAATAATTTTGTTCATCATTCAAAGAAGACATTCTTCGAGCACTGTGCCTCTATTAGGCGGGCACCTTCTGTGACCTGCGCCAAGTAGTGCTCGGCCGGATATTGGCCCCCCGCCAGATCCTGGGTCGCTATAATGGTGGCAACCATGTCCGTCCAATAGGCTTTAACGCGGGCAAGAGCCATCCGTGCACCTTCTATGCACGCCGACCTTCTCATGGCATCGATCCGGGGCACGGCTCCAAGGAATTGTTGCACCAAGCCAAAGTAACTGTCCGGCTTAGGTCCCTTTGGCCAAAGATGGTCTATTACAGATCGCATTGCAAGCCCGGACAGCCGGTGGAGCTCCACTATAGCAGCCATCTTGTCACTTAACGGCAGCGGGTGAGTGGGAGCGTGGAATTGCGACCAGAAAAGCTTCTCCACTTCCTTATCACCTTGATCTTTGAAGAACTCAGCAGCGTCAGCTGTACTCTTTGCTAGATCCGCATATGCGTCCGCCGGACTCTAGCGTCCATCCAGGGGAGCGTACCTCGGATCGAAAAACTTCGTCCGCAGCAAATAGGAGCTCCTAGCCATGATTTTACCGGCCTGTTGAAGCTCCTCCCACGCACCCCTGAGCTCGGTCCATATTTCCTTGGTGGCATTAAGTGCCTTGTTTAGGTCGGCCGAACTACCCTCATGCTCCTTTTTAAGGAGCTCATACCGGTCAGCGGCATATTTTAACTCAACAGCCATTTCGGCTATCTTCTCCTCGCTTCGGCGATGAGCAGCCTGTTCGGCCCTCAATTCCTCGGCCGCCTTTAGGGCATCCGCATTGCTCAGCCAAGCTTGTTCCCTGGCTTGAGCAAGTTCCGCCCTCAGGGCCTCCACAGCAGCAGCACCATCTGCAGTCCAAACATATTACATCAATATCATGCCACCTTCATATTTTCCTATACAAGGGAATGCATGACACATACCTTGTGATTTGTCCAGCCGCTCATTCACCAGCATGATATCGGCATTAATTGATCCAATTTGCCTTGTTAGTTCGGCAACTTCAACGGACTGGCCGGCGTCCGGACCCACAGGTATCTGCACATATTTACAGAACATTCATTGGTTTATGATCCCCCGTTTGCCTCCTAGGGCGGACAACCAGAGTCTCAGGGGCTACTATCTATATGGAGCACACCTAGCACGTGCCTCACAGCCAAAGAAATAGTGTACTCTTCATTACGTACCTCAAAGCCTCTGAGCAGGCTTGTGAATGCTTCATTCAAGCCGCTTGTAGCGGATGAAATCTTCTTGAGCACCGCGCTCATTAACGAGCGGTGCTCCCCCGAGAGCGCAGCTCGCTCCAGTAAGCCCGTCAGTGCGTTCGGCCGGACATTGAACTGCGTCGGGCCCTTCCCATCGCCCCCCGTGTGAGCGAAATGCTCTGGACTCAGGGCGGCTGACGTATTGGCTTCCGGCTTCAGCAGATCCGGACTCCTCCGTAACGACACCTCGGTGTCGCCCGCTTCATGAGTCAGAGAGGCGGGTGGGGTCTCGCTCTCCATCATCTCCGGAGAAAGGTCCCCCGAAGACGAACCCTGTTGAGAAGAGCCGCTGGCCGGACTGCAAAAAGTTGAATCCTGGTTATTGATCTAGGATAAACTTAGTACCCTTGGATTGTGAATTGACTTACAACTCGGTTGAGGGCTGGCCCGTTGGAGGGCATGATGCGGTGAGGGTGCCCGTCGGGACAAGGCCCCCTAGGGATGTCTTTTTCCCTGGTTGGGGCATCTCTGCCTCCAAGTCTTCGGAGGCAGCCCTCTTCTTCCCGCGCAGGGAGGAGGCCTTAGCCTCCCTTTCCCGACTATCCTCCTTAGGGGAGATAACAATTCCCCCGGTTTGGATGCGTAGCGTGTGGGGTTTGATTTCTTCCTTCTTCCCCTTGTCTTTCCCCGAGGGCATCCTGCTGAGTACCCGGTCAAGCATCTTGGCCATGGTGGGACCAGGCGAACCTTCGGGAAGTGGCGATGGACACCTGATTCTGTCCGCCTTGCTGAGCCATTCCTGGCCACGGAGGATTTTCAGAATAAACAACTATGACAAACTCAAAACAAGGTGTCCGGTGTCAAGATTACTTACTTGGGTATCTAGGCGATTGCAGCTTAGGCCCCCATCCTCGGTGGTGTCCGGACACTCTACTTTCGGTCCGAAGAATAATTTGCACATCTCTCTAAGCATCAAGCCGAAGAAGTGCTTGATAGTCCACGGACCCTCCGGGTTGAACTCCCACATCTGGAGAGGCCGGCGTTGGCACGGCAACATCCGTCGGATTAACATCACTTGCATTACGCTGATGAGGTTGATGTCCCTCTCGAGAAGCTCCCGGATGCGATTCTGCAGTACTGGTACATCACCAGCAGGCCCCCAACTCCGCCCTACGTCGGTCCAGAATCCTAGTTGTGACGGAGGGCCCGAGCGGAACTCGGGAGCAGCCACTCACTTCGTGCCTCTGGGGGCCGTGACATAAAACCACCTCCGTTGCCATATGTCGGATACTTCCGGGAAAGAACCCTCTGGCCACGGTGCATTGGCGTTCCTGCTGATTACGGCGCCTTCGCACTCGGCACGTCGCCCCTCGATCATCTTCGGCTTCACATTGAAGGTGTTAAGCCATAAGCTGAAGTGTGGGGTGACATGGAGAAAAGCCTCGCACACGATGATGAATGAAGAGATATGGAGGGTGGCATCTGGAGCCAGATCATGAAAATCCAACCCATAATAGAACATGAGCCCCCTCACAAAGGGGTCGAGGGTGAAGCCCAAGCCGCGGAGGAAGTGTGGGACAAAAACGATACACTCATTAGGCTCCGGTGTGGGGTTGACTTGCCCTGGAGCAGGAAGCCTGTGCTAAATATCGGCGGTCAGGTATCCAACCTCCCTAAACCTCGCAATGTCTTACTTTTGAATCGAGGAGGCCACCCATCGGCCGTGAGGGGCGGATCCGGACATATTGGAGGATCTGGGGTGTCGAAGCGGTTTCGGGTGTTAGAGCTTGAGGTACGAGAAGGCGCGAGGAAGGTAGAAAAGAGGCATAGGCCTCGACCCCTTTATAAAGAGGGTGAATATCAAGAGTCCTCGGTGTGACTGTTTGAGGCTTATCTAAAAACACATGGAGTTATACCAATGGCCGTCGTGGGGTCACGCACGCCCATATTAATGGAAAATCACGTAATAAGAGGAACACGATCTCTGCCTCGACGGGACATGCCAATAAAACCGCCTCATAACACAAGTCCTTGTGGAGTAAGAAACGCCGGTTCACATTGGACCAGGCCATGATGCACGGGCACGACACACGAAGATTGTCAGCAGATCAGATTTATGCCATGTGAAGATCATCTTGCAGATCCGGACACGATTCAAGTGTTCAATAATTACTTTGGAGTATTTGGAGAAGGAACCCGCCTTGCAATGCCGAAGACAATACTGCGCGCCAGACTCATCGTCATTGAAGCCTGGTTCAGGGGCTACTGAGGGAGTCCTGGATTAGGGGGTATCCGGACAGTCGGACTGTGTACAACGTCCGGACTATTGAAGCGTGAAGATACAAGACTCAAGACTTCGGCCCGTGTCTGGATGGGACTCTCCTTTGCGTGGAAGGCAAGCTTGGCGATCCGGATATTATATTTCCTTCCTTGTAACCGAATCCATGTAAACCCTAGCCCTCTCCGGTGTCTATATAAACCGGAGAGGTTGGTCCTTAGAAGGCCGATCACAATTACAATCATACCATCATAGGCTAGCTCTTAGGGTTTAGCCTCTACGATCTCGTGGTAGATCTACTCTTGTACTACCCATATCTTCAATATTAATCAAGCAGGAAGTAGGGTTTTACCTCCATCGAGAGGGCCCAAACCTGGGTAAACATCTGTGTCCCTTGCTTCCTGTTACCATCAGCCTTGACGCACAGATCGGGACCCCCTACCCGAGATCCGCCGATTTTGACACTGACAGCTAGGTTGTATCAGACTCATCGTCCGAAGACAATGAGGCGTGCTCCTCCAACGAAAACGAGGAGGAGGAAGAGGAAAGTCTTCCCCCTCCAACTGGGGGGGAAAAGAAAAGGAAGGCCTCCCCATCCGGGGGGCGAAGGGTCCAAGAAGGGAAAGACCCTCCCTTCGGACCACTCCACAACAGCCGCATACAGTGACGAGGAGTGGTTGCCCAGGGACAAGCCCCTGGCAAAGTCATGAGTATCCGGACACTATAATACTTCCGGCATTCTTTTGCTTTATTGCTTCTTATCATGTTAAATATGATTGTGCAGTCCATCCAAAGCCCACCTCGATGTATCCTCCTCGGACGGGTCTTTGGGACAGTCGGCGATGAATAGCAATTCACTCCCGACGGCCACCAAACCCTGGCCCGTGGACGACACCGAGGTGTTGTCCCAGCGGATACCAGACCAGGGGGAGACAGTTCTGGAGACGCCCCAAGGAGAAATCCCCGACGCCGGGCACATGGGGGTAATACCCCCATGGATTCTGGTGACGGGGGCCGCAATAAGTTTGGCCCCCAGCCGAATACTGCGCCAGAACCTCCAGTGGTTCCGGATTCCCGTAGGCAGCCCCTCACTAATGGGGGCGAACCGCCTGTGCCGATGACCTCTGTCCATCCAGAGGCATCGGACAACTTGCTGGAAGCGCTTCGAGGCGCTTCCATTGATGAAGAACACCGTACTCTTATGAGTATGGTGATTGAGAAGGTTCGGTCTGCTAGAAGCGGATTGACCAAAGCCTACGCCAGCCTCCTAACAGGCTTTGAGGTAAGTAATCAGATTTTGAGAAAAATATCACAGCATAGACAGTAGCCCCTGATGCTCTGTTTTGTGTTCGGAAAGAAAGGCCCAACAGAGGATCAAATAACATCCATAGGAGTCTAATCAGAATATGTCTATGTGAATAAGCAGGCATCGCTACTGGCCGCTGCCGCTTGTACTGCGGAGGTTCCGGACTGAAGCGGGACATGGAGTGGAACGAGGAAAAGCTCGGCCTTGTGAAGAGGCAGCTTGAGGAAAACAAAGGTACACAATGTCGTGTCTGTATGCCATATAAAGGGAAAGTTGTTGATGCTAATAGAAGCATCATGAATGTCAATAGGGGCCACGACTGAAGTGGCGGCCCTTAAGAAGGCGCTGTCCGAGGCCGAGGACAAAGCGGCCAAGGAACACACCGAGCGCGAGAAACAAGAGGCTCGGGTTGGCGAGGTCCAGCAAGAGCTCCAGGACTTTGTCAAAAAATACGAGTCCTTGGAGTGTGACTCTAAGACGCAAGAGTCCGAGCTTGCGAAGGCCCGCCAGAGTGCACATGATGCCAAAGCTGAAGCCCAAAAGGCCCTCCAAGAGGTTCAAGCGGCCAAGAAGATTGCGGCGGGTAAGGCATTCAATATGCAAAGCAAGCATGTGAAGGAGAATTTCTTTTTACTTACCCGGATTTGGAGCTCTCCAGGAGCATTCGTAGATCTGCCGCGTAGCATCTCTGATGCCGCAGAGTTCTACCGAGCTGAGGAAGGGAGCTCAATGGAGAAGTTGTTCTGGTCCCAGTATACTGGGGCCGAACACCCGATGCCCTTGAGCGACCAGCTGAAGCAACTGGTCGAACTTCACAAGGCGGCCGAACTGGCCATGAAGGATCTCGTAGTCCGGGTGTGGCCTGGCGAGCCCCTGCCCAGCAGCTACTTCGGCCTGGTAAAGTGGCTTGTGAATGCCTTCCCGCGGCTTGAAGTCATAAAGCGGTCAGTCTGTATTGAAGGTGCGCGTAGGGCCTTAGCCCATGCGGAAGTCCACTGGGTGAAGATGGATGCCGAGAAGCTAGTGACGGAGGGGCCGCTGAAGGGCAAGGAGCATCGCCACCCCGAACAGTATTATGACAATGTCCTGAAGGTGCCCGCCTTGTGGCGGAGGAATGTGCTAAGGATGTAATATTTGAATGAATGTACTCATGTCATCATGTAATATGAAAACGAGTTCATGTGCGCTATATAATGCTTGTTAATTTAAAATATTACCTTCTGTGCGGCCGTTTATAAAGTCTGAGAGTTGGCCAGTCATCGGCTTCTGCCCCCATGTAGCTAGTACTGGGGTGTTCGGGATAAATCTAGACACTCTTTATCCAAATTTTTTGGTCCTTTAAGGAGGTGTTTAGCGCAGCGAACAAGGCAATCGGACTATACAGCTTTATCACTCTCACTTAGCCATAGAAGTCTACAATATTAAATTTTGGCAAAGCCCCTAGTATTCGGAAGACTGAACTTGGGGCGCTATACTCGCCTAAATCGAACAAGGCCGATTCCTCGCCACAAGCGGAAAAAATCTTTAAGGATTTGAGACCTCTCGAACAACGACCAGCTCTCGACGCATCATGACAGTTAGTTTTCGGCTTTCTCTACTGAGGTGCTCGTCCAGAAAAAACGGTACACAATCGTAGTAGTTCTCCCTGTGCTACCTTAGCCGATATAGCGGAACGTAAGGAACCAAAACATGGGAGCCGGGCAAACCCAACTATTGACCCAAGACATGATTCGGAGCTGATGCATATAACGCTATAAGTTCGGGGTGCCGCATTGTCGAAAGTGTTCGGAATTTTCTTGCCGTGTTATGGGGTACACTAAATCCCCTGGCGAACTGAACGTACCAAAATGTACGGGTGCAATTTGTAACAAATAATCATTGAAGGAAAAGGATAGAGAAATGTAATAGTAAGCTGACGTTGTACATTATTTTCCATTGTTATTTTAATAATACGGCAAGGCGTATGTGTACAGGTGGTGCGATAAGCAAAATAGGACTATTTGACATGTCCTTAACCAAGAGCGAGCTGCGTGTGGGTATGTAAAACAGGTATAGCGATCGATATCAGAGACCACCTGGGGATTCCCTTGTATGCCAAAGCTTCTCGTCTCCTTGGTGTTTCCATCCCGTTGTGGGTCCGATAGTCAGACTATTGGAAGAGCCTCCCGAAAGTAGGGACCTGAAAAGAAAAGGTGTGAAGATATACGGATCCTGGGGCGGTTGATCCGCATTGTGGACCGTGTCAGAGCCGTGCCTCCGCCTATGCCCATGGTATTTTGAGTGCGTAATTATGGACGTGCGGCATGAATTTCACCGCTTGACTGGGACTAGGACGGAGGCCGAATTGCTAGGCGAGCTCTGGACGTGCCGGACGATCCTCTTGCAGGGTACTCCGGACTCGCTTAACGGTGTCCGGGGGCTTCATCGCCGAATTGGCAGTCTGCCTAAGAAGGCTGCTTTGTACTTCTTCTACGAGGGCCATAGTGTGCTCCTCTGTACAGAGCGAGTGCTCTGTGTTTCCATTAATTGTTATAACCCCGCGAGATCCTGGCTTTTTGAGCTTGAGGTATGCATAATGCGGTACCGCATTGAATCTGGCAAATGCGGTTCATCCTAGCAGTGCGTGATAGCCACTTCGGAAGGGGACGATATTGAAGATTAACTCCTCGCTTTGGAAATTGTCCGGAGATCCGAATACCACTTCCAATGTGATTGATCCCGTGCAACAGGCCTCTACACCTGGTATGACACCTTTAAAGGTGGTTTTTGTGGGTTTGATACTTGAGGGATCGATGCCCATTTTGCGCATTGTATCCTGACAGAGCAGGTTCAGGCTGCTGCCACCGTCCATAAGGACTCGTGTGAGGTGGAATCCATCAATGATGGGGTCAAGGACCAATGCGGCAGAACCACCATGAAGGATACTGGTAGGGTGGTCCCTGCGATCGAAAGTGATCGGACAGGAAGACCATGGGTTGAACTTTGGGGCGACTGGCTCCATCGCATAGACGTCCCTTAGTGCACGCTTCCGTTCCCGCTTGGGAATATGGGTTGCGTATATCATGTTCACCATTTTCACTTGGGGAGGAAATTTCTTTTGACCTCCTGTGTTCGGCGACTGGGGCCCCTCGTCGTCGTCGCTATGCAGCCCCTTTTCCTTGTTTTCGGCATTCAACTTGCCGGCCTATTTGAACACCCAGCATTCTATGTTGGTGTGGTTGGCTGGTTTATCGGGGGTGTCGTGAATTTGACACGAGCGATCGAGTATGCGGTCCAAACTGGACGGGCCTGGATTGTTTCTTTTGAATTTCTTTTTCCGCTGACCGGACTTAGAGCCACTGAATCCGGCATTAACTGTCATGTCTTCGATGTTGTCGCCATTGTTGCGATGCTTGTGTCTGTTGTGTTGCGGCTTGCCGTTGCTATCTCTGGCATCTGAATTGCCAGGACTTCTTGATGTGTTGTTGCGACGAGCTAGCCAGCTGACCTTGCCCGCACAAAAGCGGGTCATGAGTGTCGTGAGGGCTGCCATGGACTTTGGCTTCTCTTGGCTGAGGTGTCGGGCGAGCCACTCGTCACGGATGTTATGCTTAAAGGACGCTAAGGCTTCGGCATCCGGATAGTCGACAATTTGGTTATTTTTAGTTAGGAACCGAGTCCAGAATTTCCTGGCTGACTCTCCGGGCTGTTGGGTTATGTGACTTAAGTCATCAGCATCCGGTGGTCGCACATAAGTGCCTTGGAAGTTGTCAAGGAATGCGTCTTCCAAGTTTTCCCAACTGCCAATGGAGTTTGCTGACAGGCTATTCAGCCAATGCCGAGCCGGTCCTTTGAGTTTTAGTGGGAGGTACTTGATGGCGTGTAGATCATCACCGCGGGCCATGTGAATGTGGAGGAGGAAGTCTTCAATCCATACTGCGGGGTCTGTTGTACCATCGTATGATTCAATGTTTACGGGTTTAAACCCTTCTGGGAATTCGTGATCCATTACTTCATCAGTGAAGCATAGGGGGTGTGCGGCACCTCTATGCCGGGCTACATCACGACGCAGTTCAAATGGGTCTGGTCTGCTGTATTCGGCCCGGTCGGATTTGTTTTTAGTATATCCGGTGTGACGGTCATCCTCGCGCATTGGGGCGCGCCCCCGTGATCCGTAGATCGATCTTGATTGACCTGCTTTATTTTCCAATTTATCTCGCAGGTCATGCGTGTAGCCCTGGGCCTTCGTGTTTTTGCTTGCTTGGCCCCCGGGTGCGGGCTGGACTTTGGGCTGATACGCTACTTTGTCTCGGCCACGAGGTGGCCGGTCAGCCACATCATGCATTGGTAGTGTAGGCTTTGATGCCTCCTCCTCTAGTTGAGGTAGCAACCTGCGCTTTGGGTAACTTTTGGTAGGGTGCTCGAGTCCATATTCCTCGGCTGCCAGGACCTCAGTCCATCTATCAGTTAGCAGATCTTGATCAGCTTGAAGTTGCTGCTGCTTTTTCTTCAGGCTTTTTGCAGTGGCTATAAGCCGGTGCTTGAAGCGCTCCTGCTCGACCGGGTCCTTAGGCACGATGAATTCTTCATTGCGAAGGCTCACTTCGTCTTCGGAGAGAGGCATGTAATTATCATCCTATGATTCTCCATCCGTTGCCAGTTCCATAGGGCTAGCTTGCCTGTCCTCCCGTTTGGCCTGCTCAAAGCTTGGCTGGCGGGGTTGTTTTCGTCTTCGGCACCGTCCAGATTGCTATTGTCTCTTGTGCCGGTGATACGTCCATTTTGCATCATGCTTTTATATCAATATTTATTGCATTATGGGTTGTTATTACACATTATATCTCAATACTTATGGCTATTCTCTCTTATTTTACAAGGTTTACCATGAAGAAGGGGAATGCCGGCAGCTGGAATTCTGGCTGGAAAAGGAGCAAACATTGGAAACCTATTCTGCACTGCTCCAAAAATCCTGAAACTCCACGAAACTTATTTTTGGAATTAATAAGAATTATTGAGCGGAAGAAATACACCAGGGG
>NC_041393.1:479623050-479659915 GCF_002162155.2 Triticum dicoccoides | reverse complement strand
CTCCTGGCCCCCTGGTGGGTCCCCGGTGTCCATCTTCTGCTATATGAGAGCTTTTACCCTGGAAAAAACCGTGGGCAAGCTTACGGGACGAAACTCCGCCGCCACGAGGCGGAACCTTGGTGGAACCAATCTAGGGCTCTGGCGGAGCTGTTCTGCCGGGGACGCTTCCCTCCGGGAGGGCGAAGTCATCACCAACGTCATCACCAACGATCCTCTCATCGAGATGGGGTCAATATCCATCAACATCTTCACCAGCACCATCTCCTCTCAAAACCCTAGTTCATCTCTTGTATCCAATCTTGTATCAAAACCACAAATTGGTACCTGTGGGTTGCTAGTAGTGTTGATTACTCCTTGTAGTTGATGCTAATTGGTTTACTTGGTGGAAGATCATATGTTCAGATCCTTTATGCATATTATTACTCCTTTGATTATGAACATGAACATGCTTTGTGAGTAGTTACATTTGTTCCTGAGGACATGGGTGAAGTCTTCCTATTAGTAGTCATGTGAATTTGGTATTCGTTCGATATTTTGATGAGATGTATGTTGTCTTTTCATCTAGTGGTGTTATATGAACATCGACTACATGACACTTCACCATTATTTGGGCCTAGAGGAAGGCATAGGGAAGTAATAAGTAGATGATGGGCTGCTAGAGTGACAGAAGCTTAAACCCTAGTTTATGCGTTGCTTCGTTAGGGGCTGATTTGGATCCATATGTTTAATGTTGTGGTTAGGTTTACCTTAATACTTCTTTTGTAGTTGCGGACGCTTGCAATAGGGGTTAATCATAAGTGGGATGCTTATCCAATTAAGGGCAGTACCCAAGCACCGGTCCACCCACATATCAAATTATCAAAGTACCGAACGTGAATCATATGAACGTGATGAAAACTAGCTTGACGATAATTCCCATGTGTCCTCGGGAGCTCCTTTCTCATTATTAGAAATTGTACAGGCTTATCCTTTGCTACATAAAGGATTGGGCCACCTTGTTGCACTTTATTTACTTTATTTACTTGTTACTCATTACTATTTATATTATCACAAAACTATCTATTACCTACAATTTCAGTGCTTGCGGAGAAAACCTTACTGAAAACCGCTTATCATTTCCTTCTGCTCCTCGTTGGGTTCGACACTCTTACTTATCGAAAGGACTACGATATATCCCCTACACTTGTGGTCATGAAGACTCTTTTCTGGCACCGTTGCCGGGGAGTGTAGCGCTTTTGGTGAGTGGAACTTGGTAAGGAAACATTTATGTAGTGTGCTAAAATTTTCTGTTACTTGTCACTATGGAAACTAATCCTTTGAGGGGCTTGTTCGGGGTATCTTCACCCCGACCAGAAGAGGAAAGAGTTTCTCGTCAACCTACTGAACTTTATGAAAATATTTACTTTGAGATTCCTTCGGGTATGATAGAGAAACTGCTAGCTAATCCATTTGCAGGAGATGGAACATTGCATCCTGATTTACACCTTATCTTTGTGGATGAAGTTTGTGGATTATTTAAGCTTGCAGGTATTCCCGATGATGTTGTCAAAAGGAAGGTATTCCCTTTATCTTTGAAGGGAGATGCATTGACATGGTATAGGCTATGTGATGATACGAGATCTTGGAATTATAAGTGATTGAAGTTGGAATTTCACCAGAAGTTCTATCCTATGCATCTTGTTCATCGTGATCGTAATTACATATATAATTTCTGGCCTTGCGAACGAGAAAGCATCGCTCAAGCTTGGGGGAGGCTTAAGTCAATGTTATATTCATGCCCCAATCATGAGCTCTCCTGGGAAATGATTATTCAAAAAATTTATGCTCGGCTTTCTCTTAATAATCGCAACTTGCTTGATACTTCCTGTGCTGGTTCTTATATGCTAAAGACTATTGATTTCAAATGGGACTTATTGGAAATAATTAAACGCAACTCTGAAGATTGGGGTTCCGACGATGGTAAGGAGTCAGGTATGACACCTAAGTTCGATTGTGTTAAATCTTTTATGGATATCGATGCTTTTCGTGGATTTAGCACTAAGTATGGATTTGACTCTGAGATAGTAGCTTCTTTTTGTGAATCTTTTGCTACTCACGTTGATCTCCCTAAAGAGAAGTAGTTTAAATATAATCCTCCTGTTGAAGTGAAAGTGGTTGCACCTATTACAGTTGAAGAAAATACTATCACCTATAGTGATCCTATTGTTCCTACTACTTATGTTGAGAAACCTCATTTTCCTGTTAGGATAAAGGATCATGCTAAAGCTTTGACTGTTGTTCGTAAGAGTAATTGAAAGATCGTGGATGTCGCCTAGAGGGGGGTGAATAGGCGTTTAAAAATAATTGCGGTAGAGGCTTGAACAAATGCGGAATAAACCTAGCGGTTAATTTGTCAAGCACAAAACCTACAACAACTAGGCTCTATGTGCACCAACAACTTATGCTAAGAAAGATAAGCAACTATGTGATAGCAAGATATATGACAAAGAACAATATGGCTATCACAAATTAAAGTGCATAAGTAAAGGGCTCGGGTAAGAGATAACCGAAGCACGCGGAGACGACGATGTATCCCGAAGTTCACACCCTTGCAGACGCTAATCTCCGTTTGGAGCGGTGTGGAGGCACAATGCTCCCCAAGAAGCCACTAGGGCCACCGTAATCTCCTCACGCCCTCGCACAATGCAAGATGTCGTGATTCCACTAAGGGACCCTTGAGGGCAGTTACCGAACCCGTACAAATGGTGACCCTTGGGGGCGGTCACCGAACTCGTACACTTTGGAAACCCTTGGGGGCGGTCACCGGTACCCGTCAAATTGCTCGGGGTGATCTCCACAACCTAATTGGAGACCCCGACGCTTGCCCGGAGCTTTACACCACAATGATTGAGCTCCGAACACCACCAACCATCTAGGGCGCCCAAGCACCCAAGAGGAACAAGCTCAAGGGCACCAAGCACCCAAGAGTAATAAGCTTCTCAACTTGTAACTTTCACGTATCGCGTGGAGAACTCAAACCGATGCACCGAATGCAATGGCAAGGGCACACGGAGTGCCCAAGTCCTTCTCTCCCAAATCCCACCAAAGCAACTAATGCTAGGGAGGAAAATGAGAGGAAGAACGAAAGAAGAACACGAAAAACTCCAAGATCTGGATCCAAGGGGTTCCCCTCACTAAGAGGAGAAAGTGATTGGTGGAAACGTGGATCTAGATATCCTCTCTCTTTTCCCTCAAGAACTAGCAAGAATCATTGGAGGGATTGAGAGATAGCAAGCTCGAAGAAGGTCAACAATGGGGGAAGAACACGAGCTCAAAGGATAAGGTTCAATGGGGAAGAAGACCCGCTTTTAGAGGTGGGGAAAAATCCAACCGTTATGCTCACAGCCCGCAATGAGCGGTACTACCGCTAGGGCGGTAGTACCCCTTTGAAAAACAACAGCGAGGAGGCAAAAGGCCAGTAGAACCGCTGGAGCGGTACTACCGCTCGTCCTCACGGTACTACCACAAATGGTAGCGGTACTACTGCTTGCGAGCGGTACTAAAAAAAATACTTCAGTGCCTAGTTCCGCTGAGAAAAACACGAGATTTTGGTCCGGAGCGGTACAACCGCTTAGGAGCTGCGGTAGTACTGCTCTGGAGTGGTACTACCGCTCAGGAGCCGCGGTAGTACTGCTCTGGAGCGGTAGTAAAAAATTACATCCGCTCTAGTCACGGTAGTACCGCTGCAGCCTTTACCAAAACAACCACGACTTTTGCAAACGGACTCCGAATTTAACGAAACCAAGTTTGTTGGAAAGCTAACGACATGGGCTAACACAATCTTGATAGAAATATCAAGAATAAGAAAATGAGAAAAGTCCCATAATAAAATGGTGAGAACCCTTCATCAGATAAGACTGGTAAAACCTCCAACACCGAAAACACCATAGAAGACGCATGCGAACTCCGTTTTCAATGAATTCAAGCTTGTCATCAAGATGACTATAAGCTCTAAGACTCACAAAGATAACCAAACAAGAACCAAGAAACATGATGCAAGGATGCAATGGTTTGAGCTCTCTACTAACGATACGATCAAGCTACCAACTTGAGAGCCCCCCTTGATAGTACGGCAAACGATCCTATAACTCGGTCTCCCAACTACCACCACGAGACCGGTAAAATAGAAGCCTATCAAGGGCAAACCTTTGCCTTGCACATGGTCCACTTGAGCTAGATGAAGACGATCTTGACTCCCTCAAGTTGGACCACCTTTGTTGATTGTGTTGGCTCGATCAAGACTAGATGATTGCTCCCCATAGTCCACTATGGGTGAGCCACTCTTAGGCACATCTTCACAAGTCCATTGACACCACAATGGATGGCAAGATTCAAGCACTTGATCTCTTCGTGATGCTCCAATTGAACTTGCACATGGCAATCTTGATGATGATCACCACTTGATGTCATCCTTTCCATGGGTTGTGTGATATCTGCCTCTTGACGCAAGCCCATGGACACGTACCTAACCCCACATAGAACTGTCACATAGACCATGGTTTGGTACACAGAGTGCAATGGACAATGCTTACCATACCATGGGATCACTTGATCCCTCTCGGTTCATCTTCTACACTTTGTGAGTTGATCAACTTGATTCACTCTTGACTTAGTCTTGATCAACCTTGAATATTTCCAACTCTCTTCATTGGGATGATGTCTTGAAGGTAGACATGAATGATCACAAAATCTTCTTCTTGAAGACATGCTTGCAATAAGCTCAACACTCACATGACTGATCTTTGGATAATTCCTTAATAGCACCGTGGTCATCACAAACTCTCCTTGACACCAATAAATGGACTCCAAGAAAAGCCTATGGACAAACCCCTCAAATATAACTCAAGGCAACCATTAGTCCATAGAGATTGTCATCAATTGCCAAAACCAAACATGGGGGCACCGCATGTTCTTTCAATCTCCCCCATTTTGGTAATTGATGACAATCACTTTCAAGAGAGTTTATACAAGGAATTATGCATCACCATGCAATGCAACAACCAATGATGCATGAGAATGAGATGCAAATGCTTGGGAACCAAAACCAAATCAAGAAGAAAACTCAGAAGACTTTTCCACAAAACTCTCTGGAACTCCTCCCCCATTGGCATCGATTGCCAAAATGGGTGAAAAACTGAGAAGGCCAAAATAAAAGGTGTTCCTCCATAAATTGTGTATTTCTCAACAAGAGAGTGGAATGCAAGACACATATCCAACTGCCAATACTTGGAGGAAGACAAACTATATTGAGGCCCAAAGATTGCAACAAAAAGATATGACACAAAGACATAACAAAGAGAGACACAAGCAATCAGAAGATACCAATTGAAGCAAGCAATCAAAGGATATCAATTGAACCAACTAGACCAATGATCCTACATGCCACAAGAATAAAGATATTATGATAAGCGCAAAGGAGTGTTCTAAAGAAACTAGAGAAGCTCCCCATGATTTGTGCACACATAAGAATTTTTGTATTTGAATACAAAGTGCACAAAATAGGATCATAGCTCCCCCAAAACCAATAGAAACTCACATCTAGTGCAAATGAGCATATAGGAAACAAAGCCTAGCGCTTGCAACAAGCACATGGTTGAGCAACATGTAAAAGAGGCAACTTAAGAATAGGCTCAACCAAAGTGATGTGTGTGAGTCATGGCGAAGCACTTGAGAAGACTAAAATTAGGATGAGCATTAAGCATCAACATAGTCTTGAAAGAATGAGGCACACGGTGCAAGGCCTATCATTCCCACACACAACTAGCAAATGGGTTCACAATCTTACTAATAAGCATATAAAGAACTTATGCTTGTGACAACCCGTGGTGAAGATAGAAGATGAAAGCCTCATCAAGACGAGGGATGCCAATTAAGATGGCAAAAGCCTCGTAAAGATAAGCATGAGGAAAATAATCTTCACCACACAAGAGTGCATCAAGATGCAACAATAGAGGACACGCATTCAAGGCAAAAGCTTTCACGGAGGCACCAAAGAAATAACATAAGAAAGACAAGGTGGACGTGAAAGAAAGGATATCAACTAGAGATGTAATTTCTCTCAAGTGTATAAGGTTCTATGTAGACGAAATCATGATGATATATATATCTACAAAGAAGGATGTACACCTGAAATAGTTACAACACGAAGGAACAAGATATCCACAAGGAAGTCATAAATATACCAATAAGATATTTGCTTGAAAGCATAGCACTTGGCTAGATATGGTCTTATTGTATATAAATGAAGTCCAAACACACATCCATCAAGGGCATCACAACTAGCAACAGAGATCATCGTTGGGATGCTTTGAGAAAGGAAACAAGTATCACAAGATATGAAATGAATATCATGCCAAGATACAACCTACACAAGGTTGAATGCAAGAGGGGAAAGCATGAATAGATACTTGTTACCGAGATATCATTGGAATTATGTAGTAGATACCAATTGAAGGTAGATAGTAGTTCATTGATCATCCTAGCTTGACTCCAATATGCACATGGTGACAACACCTTCCTTGTGAGTGAGCCGAGCATCCAATGCATCTCCAAATGTTCCTAGAAGAACAACACAAACTAAACGGTACCCAAACTCATCGAGACCAAATAGTTAGAAACACCAATACATAGGACAAACTCCACATAAATATGTACATATAGATATGAAAATGAATTTCATGCACATCTCATCCAAATTGAGACTAGGTGGAGTTTCCCCTATATATTGAGTCAAACAAAGAAAGCATGCCAAATGAAATACATGAAGTAAACATGCATGCTCAAGACTTTCAAAACCCGAAACCAAAAGATAAAGAAATGCCAAGTGAAAAGGATACCAAATGGAGAAATCATCACTTGGAAGATATCATTAAAGATACATCAAGGAATGAGATATCCATTGATACACACTAAACTAAAGATGTCAAACTCCCAAAGAGAGGATGGTTCCAAACAAACCAAGTTCTCAACAAAGTTTCATGATGGCACAAAGTACCAAAAAGAAATGGCTTGCCTTCCACCAAAACACACTTGATAAGGATCACAAGAAGAGTGCTCTGAAGAAAATAGAATAGCTCCCCCACGAGTTGTGCATTATATAGTATTTGTATTTGAATACAAAATGCACAAGGTGGGATCACCACTTTCACTATATCTAGAAAACACTAGACAAGAACAAGAAATAAACAAGATCCACAAGTGGTATGGAAGACAACGGGAGTTGACACAATCCTTGGCAAGAGAAAAGGCAAGTAAAACAAAAGCCAATGTAAAGATGATCAATAAATTCTACCACACATAAATGACTACCAATTGTCAAAAGACAAGAAGTAGATGGAAAGAATTCCCGGTGGTAGATAGCAAGGATATCCAACATCATCTTCACACCACACACAAGCAAATTGCAACTTGTAGAGCTAACATGCCACCTAGGAACAAGATAATCTACAATATCAACACTAGGTGACAACATCTCAAATGTACACATTTTCTAGGCTAGTAATATACATAGCATATTACTCCCCCATAATGTGATACCAATTGAAGAAAACTTAACAAGAGGAAATAAGAGGATCCAACACAAGATAATCAATGGAATTTTTAGAATTTGAATTTCTCATGAGAGATATACCACCTAGCGACTAGATAATCTTGAAATATCAATACTAGATGGTATTACTCATGTGCACACATTTATAGGATTGTGAGGTGCACAAAGCACACCACTCCCCCATAATGGATATTACATTAATCTCTCACAAGAGCCAACTAAGAAATAAACAAGATGCACTAAGGCTCAACGAACGGCACACAAGTACATGATGTGCAAACCAACATACACAAAGGCAATTTGGAGACATATCATATACAAACACATGCAAGGAACAAATCCAAAACATGCAAAGGGGCAAGTAACTTTCAATGTAAACAATTTAAGTACAAGTTACCACAAGGAGGCACATTGGATATAAGATAGAAACTTGACAACCCAATTGACTTGGCTTGAGACAACAAGAAAGATGAAGTCCCCTTAATTCTTCATAATGTAGCCAAGTCTCCAATGACCTCCAAAAACACCTATTGATCAAGTTTGAGCTTGTTGGTCCCCAACCAAGTTGGGTCCTAAGAGGTTAGTCACAATAGGCTTGGCAACCCGAATGGTTCTTTTCTTGACACCACTTTGAGTACCAACAAACTTGGCAAACACATTGCCAACCTTATCCTTCCCAAGAGAATAGATATCATCAATCATAATTGGGTTGGATAAGTTACCACTAGTGCATGAAGAAGAGACGTGACCTTTCTCACGACATAAGTAGCAACGTCTACTCTTCACTTTATTCTCACTTGATTTTTCCACAAGAGAAGCATTAGCTTGAGTCTTCTTGGGAAGTGGCCTTTCTTCAAATTGAGGTTGAGAATGAGATTGAACTTGTGCCCTCTTCCCTTGTTGCTTGACACTAATGGCCTACTTCTTCAATGGGCAGGATCTAACATGATGCCCTTGTACTTTGCACTTGATCTTGGCCGAATTCTTGACTTGTTCTTGGCCCTTCTTTTTGTTCATCTTGGACTTCTTCTTCTTATTGGAGTTGAATCCAAGTCCACCTTTGTCATTGGGGGATTTTTGCACTCTCAAGATATTGTTGAGTGTGGATTTCCCTTCATGACACTTTTCCAAGTCTTTCTTCAAAGAAGTGACTTGGGCCTTGAGCTCTTTGATTTACTCTACATGGTTAGTCTCAACACAAGTACTAGAGGAAGTATAAGCTTCATCGTTAGAGCAACAAGGCAAGGAAAGAAATTCATCACAAGATGTACCAACATTGTGAGTAGATGAATTACAAGGACTAGCACATGGGAATATACTATTTTGACTAGAAGTAGTGCTAGTATCCACATGAGGCTCACTAGATGTTACCTTAGCAATCATGGCCTCATGAGCTATCTTTAGCACACTATGGGATACTAGAAGATCATCATCAGAGCTTGAGAGCTTTTCATGAATTTCTTACAATTTCCCATAATTTCAAGATAGCACCTCAAGTTGAGCCCGTAGCTCAACATTCTCCTTCAAAATGGATGCTTCACAAGTAATAGAATTAGTAGCACAAGCATCATCATTAACAACAAGAGGAGAAGGCAACTTGGCAAGCTCTTTTAAATAAGAAGCTTCAAGTTGAGCATGAGACTCGGTGAGTTTGATGAGCTCACCCTTGATGACCCTTGAGCCATATTCAAGGTGCTCAAAATCCTCAAGGAGACTAGCATGAGCAACTTCAAGCTTAGCATTTTTAGTTTCAAAAACATTGGCCACCTCAAGAGCTCTATCAGTAGATTCCTTCACTCTAGACAATTCTAGAGCAAAAGTCTCCTCAAGAGATTTCTTGGTGGTTTGTTCAAGTTCAAGAGCTTGAGAGAGGTCCGCAATCTCATTAGCGTAATCACGCCCATGACCTTCCATTTTATCAATGGTGACCTCATGCTCCTCAAGATGAGATTCCAACTCATCAATATATTTCTTGCTCTCAATAGCAATGGACATAATTTCCATGAAGTTGGAACGAGCAATTTTTATTTTTATGAAGAGCTTTAAAAACCATTTCACCCTTAATTTTTAAGGAGGCAACATTATCATTCTCTTCATCATTATCCTCATTATCATTAGCATCAACATCATCATCAAGAGACATATTGGGGTACAAAGTAGGAGATACCTTTGATGCCTTAGCCATAAGGCAAAACGCAATAGATGATGATGTAGGATCCCTTTAGGCACCATTAAACACCACATCTTGTTCCATGGAGTGTTCGGTTTCCTCTACATTGTTAGCACAACAATTCGAGCAAATAGATGCATTTTTATCATGGCAACAAGACATAGCAAGCATATCATCATGATATTTACTCAAGCAATTTCTACATGATATGCAAGGACTATCAACACAAGCATGTGAAACATTTGGAGTGCTCGAAGTGTTAAAGCCCAAAGAGGGAGCATTGCAATAATATAGTGATGAAGGATCATCCACAATAAGCATACTATCATCATTGCAATGGACAACACTACTCACCATATCATTACCTTGTGGCAAACCACATGTAGATGAAGTAGAAGAAGTTGATAAGACTATATGACCGGAGGTGGAGGGAGAACAACCATCCCCACAAATCTTGGACACACCATATTTATCTTGAAGCTTTGTCCATAACTCATGAGCATCCCGGAACGGCATGAGTTGAAATATAACTACATTGCTCAAAGCATCGAAAAGCACATTAGAGGCTTGAGCATTGAGATAAGAGTTTTTCTCATCCTCTAAAGATAATCTTTGGGGATCCTTTGGAGGAGAAAACCCCATATCTACAATTCGCTCTAAATTTGGGTCCATGACCCTAAAGAGATTAAGCATGTGAATTACCCAAACATCAATATTTGTGCCATCGAAACTAAGAGTGTCAGAGAATCCTAATCCTCTAGTCGACATCTTTACTCTCTAGGCAGTTAAGCCCAACAAAGAGAGACGAGGCTCTGATACCAATTGAAAGACCGTGGATGTCGGCTAGAGGGGGGTGAATAGGCATTTTAAAATAATTACAGTAGAGGATTAAACAAATGCAGAATAAACCTAGCGGTTAATTTGTCAAGCACAAAACCTACAACAACTAGGCTCACCTATGTGCACCAACAACTTATGCTAAGCAAGATAAGCAACTATGTGATAGCAAGATATATGACAAAGAACAATATGGCTATCACAAAGAAAAGTGCATAAGTAAAGGGCTCGGGTAAGAGATAACCAAGGAACGCAGAGACGACGATGTATCCCGAAGTTCACACCCTTGCGGATGCTAATCTCCGTTTGGAGCGGTATGGAGGCACAATGCTCCCCAAGAAGCCACTAGGGCCACCGTCATCTCCTCACGCCCTCGCACAATGCAAGATGCCATGCTTCCACTAAGGTACCCTTGAGGACAGTCACCGAACCCGTACAAATGGAGACCCTTGGGGGCGGTCACCGAACCCGTACACTTTGGCAACCCTTGGGGGCGGTCACCGGTACCCGTCAAATTGCTCGGGGCGATCTCCACAACCTAATTGGAGACCCCGACGCTTGCCCAGAGCTTTACACCACAATGATTGAGCTCCGAACACCACAAACCGTCTAGGGCGCCCAAGCACCCAAGAGGAACAAGCTCAAGGGCACCAAGCACCCAAGAGTAATAAGCTTCTCAACTTGTAACTTCCACATATCGCGTGGAGAACTCAAACCGATGCACCAAATGCAATGGCCAGGGCACACGGAGTGCCCAAGTCCTTCTCTCCCAAATCCTACCAAAGCAACTAATGCTAGGGAGGAAAATGAGAGGAAGAACGAAAGAAGAACACGAAGAACTCCAAGATCTAGATCCAAGGGGTTCCCCTCACTAAGAGGAGAAAGTGATTGGTGGAAACGTGGATCTAGATCTCCTCTCTCTTTTCCCTCAAGAACTAGCAAGAATCATTGGAGGGATTGAGAGATAGCAAGCTCGAAGAAGGTCAACAATGGGGGAAGAACACGAGCTCAAAGGATAAGGTTCAATGGGGAAGAAGACCCCCTTTTATAGGTGGGGGAAAATCCAACCGTTATGCTCATAGCCCAAACAGAGCGGTACTACCGCTAGGGCGGTAGTACCCCTTTGAAAAACAACAGCGAGGAGGCAAAAGGCCAGTAGAACCGTCGGAGTGGTACTACCGCTCGTCCTCACGGTACTACCGCTTGACCTCACGGTACTACCGCAAATGGTAGCGGTACTACTGCTTGCGAGCGGTACTAAAAAAATACTTCTGTGCCTACTTCCGCTGAGCAAAACACGAGATTTTGGTCTGGAGTGGTACTACTGCTTAGGAGCCGCGGTAGTAATGCTCTGGAGCGGTACTACCGCTCAGGAGCTGCGGTAGTACTGCTCTGGAGCGGTAGTAAAAAATTACATCCGCTCTAGTCGCGGTAGTACCGCTGCAGCCTTTACCAAAACAGCCACAACTTTTGCAAACGGACTCCGAATTCAACGAAACCAAGTTTGTTAGAAAGCTAACGACATGGGCTAACACAATCTTGATAGAAATATCAAGAATAAGAAAATGAGAAAACTCCCATAATAAAATGGTGAGAACCCTTCATCGGATAAGACCAGTAAAACCTCCAACACCGAAAACATCATAGAAGACGCATGCGAACTCCGTTTTCAATGAACTCAAGCTTGTCATCAAGATGACCATAAGCTCTAAGACTCACAATGATAACCAAACAAGAACAAAGAAACATGATGCAAGTATGCAATGGTTTGAGCTCTCTACTAACGATACAATCAAGCTACCAACTTAAGAGCCCCCCTTGATAGTACGGCAAACGATCCTATAACTCAGTCTCCCAACTACCACCACGAGACCGGTAAAATAGAAAACCTATCAAGGGCAAACCTTTGCCTTGCACATGGTCCACTTGAGCTAGATGAAGACGATCTTGACTCCCTCAAGTTGGGCCACCTTTCTTGATTGTGTTGGCTCGATGAAGACTAGATGATTGCTCCCCCATAGTCCACTATGGGTGAGCCACTCTTAGGCACATCTTCACAAGTCCATTGACACCACAATGGATGGCAAGATTCAAGCACTTGATCTCTTCGTGATGCTCCACTTGAACTTGCACACGACAATCTTGATGACGATCACCACTTGATGTCATCCTTTCCATGGGTTGTGTGATATCTGCCTCTTGACGCAAGCCCATGGACACGTACCTAACCCCACATAAAACTCTCACATAGATCATGGGTTAGTACACAGAGTGCAATGGACAATGCTTACCATACCATGGGATCACTTGATCCCTCTCGGTACATCTTCTACGCTTTGTGAGTTGATCAACTTGATTCACTCTTGACTTAGTCTTGATCAACCTTGAATCTTTCCAACTCTCTTCATTTGGATGATGTCTTGAAGGTAGACATGAATGATCACACAATCTTCTTCTTCAAGACATGCTTGCAATAAGCTCAACACTCACATGACCGATCTTTGGATAATTCCTTAATAGCACCGTGGTCATCACAAACTCTCCTTGAGACCAACAAATGGACTCCAAGAAAAGCCTATGGACAAACCCCTCAAATATAACTCAAGGCAACCATTAGTCCATAGAGATTGTCATCAATTGCCAAAACCAAACATGGGGGCACCGCATGTTCTTTCAGTAATACTAGGACTTATACACCTCCTGAGCAAATTAATGTTGAACCTAGTATTGCTATGTTAAAGATCTCTTGGATGATGATTTAGATGGGCATGTTATTTATTTCTGTGGTGAGACTGCTAATATTGCTAGACCAGATACTAAGATACATAGACCTGTCGTAGGCATGCCTATTATTTCTGTTAAAATAGGAGATCATTGTTATCATGGCTTATGTGATATGGGTGCTAGTGCTAGTGCGATACCTTATACCTTATATCAAGAAATTAAGCATGACATTGCACCCATTGAATTAGAAGACATTGATGTCACTATTAAGCTTGCTAATAGGGATACCATTAAACCAGTTGGGATTGTTAGAGATGTTGAAGTTTTGTGTGGGAAGGTTAAATACCCTGCTGATTTTCTTGTTCTTGGTTCCCCACAAGATGACTTTTGTCCCATTATTTTTGGTAGACCCTTCTTGAATACAGCTAGTGCTAAGATTGATTGTGAAAAAGATATTGTCACCGTTGGCATAGATGGTATGTCTCATGAGTTTAATTTTGCTAAGTTTCGTAGACAACCTCGTGATAGGGAACCACCCAGTGAAGATGATATTATTGGTCTTGCTTCCATTGTTGTGCCTCCTACTGATCTGTTAGAACAATATTTGCTAGACCATGAAAATGATATGTTTATGAAGGAAAGAAGGGAAATAGATGAAGTGTTCCTTAAACAGGAACCTATGTTCAAGCATAACCTTCCAGTTGAAATTCTTGGGGATCCCCCTCCACCCAAGGGTGATCCCGTGTTTGCACTCAAACCATTACCTGATAATCTTAAGTATGCTTATCTTGATGAAAAGAAAATATATCCTGTTATTATTAGTGCTAACCTTTCAGAGCAAGAAGAAGAAAGATTATTGAAAACTCTAAAGAAGCACCGAGCTGCTATTGGATATAATCTGGATGATCTTAAGGGCGTTAGTCCCACGTTATGCCAACATAAAATTAAATTGGAGGACGATGCCAAACCAGTTAGGAATCCTCAACGACGACTAAATCCCAAGATGAAAGAAGTGGTAAGAAAGGAGATACTAAAGATCCTTGAGGCAAGTATAATTTATCCCGTTGCTGATAGTGAATGGGTAAGCCCTGTCCATTGTTTTCCTAAAAAGGGAGGTATTACCGTTGTTCCTAATGATAAAGATGAATTGATCCCGCAAAGAATTATTATAGGTTATAGGATGGTAATTGATTTTCGTAAGTTAAATAAAGCTACTAAGAAAGATCATTACCCTTTACCTTTTATTGATCAAATGCTAGAAAGACTATCCAAACACACACATTTCTGCTTTCTAGATGGTTATTCTGGTTTCTTTCAGATACCTGTGTCAGCGAAGGATCAATCTAAAACTACTTTTACATGCCCTTTTGGTACTTTTGCTTATAGACGTATGCCTTTTGGTTTATGTAATGCACTAGCTACCTTTCAAAGATGCATTATGGCTATATTCTCTTATTTTTGTGAAAAGATTTGTGAGGTATTCATGGATGACTTTTCTGTTTATGGATCCTCTTTTGATGATTGTTTAAGCAACCTTGATCGAGTTTTGCAGAGATGCGAAGACACTAGTCTCATCCTGAATTGGGAAAAGTGTCACTTTATGGTTAATGAAGGCATTGTCTTGGGGCACAAGATCTCCGAGAGAGGTATTGAAGTTGATAAAGCCAAAGTTGATGCTATTGAAAAGATGCCATGTCCCAAGGACATAAAAGGTATAAGAAGTTTCCTTGGTCATGCCGGTTTTTATAGGAGGTTCATTAAGGATTTTTCTAAAATCTCTAGGCCTCTGACTAATTTATTGCAAAAAGATATTCCTTTTGTCTTTGATGATGATTGTGTAGAAGCATTTGAAATACTTAAGAAAGCTTTGATCACTGCACCTATTGTTCAGCCACCTGATTGGAATTTACCTTTTAAAATTATGTGCGATGCCAGTGATTATGATGTAGGTGCTGTTCTAGGGAAGAGAGTCGATAAGAAATTGAATGTTATCCAGTATGCTAGTAAGACTCTTGATACTGCCCAGAGAAATTATGCTACTACTGAAAAAGAATTCTTAGCAGTTGTGTTTGCATGTGATAAGTTTAGACCTTATATTGTTGATTCCAAAGTTACTATTCACACTGATCATGCTTCTATTAAATATCTTATGGAAAAGAAAGATGCTAAGCCTAGACTCATTAGATGGGTTCTCTTGCTCCAAGAATTTGACTTGCATATTATTGATAGAAAGGGAGCTGAGAACCCCGTTGCAGACAACTTGTATAGGTTAGAGAATGTTCTTGATGACCCACTGCCTATTGATGATATCTTTCCTGATGAACAATTAGCGGTCATTAATGCTTCTCGTACTGCTCCTTGGCATGCAGATTATGCTAATTACATTGTTGCTAAATTTATACCCCCTAGTTTCACATACCAGCAAAAGAAAAAGTTCTTTTATGATTTAAGACATTACTTCTGGGATGACCCACACCTTTATAAAGAAGGAGTAGATGGTGTTATTAGACGTTGTGTGCCTGAGCATGAACAGGAACAGATCCTATGCAAATGTCACTCTGAATCCTATGGAGGACACCACGCACGCTAGAGATAGAAATGCACACAAGGTACTACAATCTGGTTTTTATTGGCCTACTCTCTTCAAAGATGCTCGTAAGTTTGTCTTATCTTGTGATGAATGTCAAAGAATAGGTAACATTAGTAGACGTCAAGAAATGCCTATGAATTATTCTCTAGTTATTGAACTGTTTGATGTTTGGCCTTTGATTATATGGGACCTTTTCCTGCCTCCAATGGTTATACATATATCTTAGTTGCTGTTGATTACGTTACTAAGTGGGTAGAAACTATTCCAACTAGTAGTGCTGATCATAACACTTCTATTAAAATGCTTAAAGAAGTTATTTTCCGACGTTTGGAGTCCCTAGATATCTTATGACTGATGGTGGTTCACATTTTATTCATGGTGCTTTCCGTAAGATGCTTGCTAAGTATGATATTAATCATAGAATCGCATCTCCTTATCATCCGCAGTCTAGTGGTCAAGTAGAGTTGAGCAATAGAGAGCTCATATTAATTTTGCAAAAGACTGTGAATAGGTCTCGAAAGAATTGGTCCAAAAAACTTGATGATGCATTATGGGCCTATAGAACTGCATACAAGAATCTTGTGGGTATGTCTCCATATAAGATGGTTTATGGAAAAGTGTGTCATTTACCACTTGAACTTGAACATAAAGCATATTGGGCTATTAAAGAGCTCAACTATGACTTCAAACTTGCTGGTGAGAAGAGGTTGTTTGATATTAGCTCACTTGATGAATGGAGAACGCAAGCCTATGAGAATACCAAGCTATTTAAAGAAAAAGTTAAACGCTGGCATGACAAGAGGATACAAAAGCGTGAGTTTAACGTAGCAGATTATGTGTTATTATTCAACTCTCATTTAAGTTTTTTTGCAGGAAAACTTCTCTCTAAATGGGAAGATCCTTACGTTATCGAGGAGGTCTATCGTTCTGGTGCCATAAAAATCAACAACTTCGAAGGCACAAGTCCGAGGGTGGTAAACGGTCAAAGAATTAAACATTATATTTCAGGTAATCCTATCAATGTTGAAACTAATATTATTGAAACCGTAACCCCGGAGGAATACATAAGGGACACTTTCCAGAACGTTCCAGACTCCGAAAAGGAATAGGTATGTGGTACGGTAAGTAAACCGACTCCAAAACAACTCCAATGGCATTTTTTATCAGTTTTGGAATATTTAAGAATTTACGGAAGAAAGAAGTAGTCCGAAAGGGACACGAGGCCCCCACGAGAGTGGAGGGCGCCCCCCCCCCCACCTACTGGGCGCGCCCCCCTGTCTCGTGGGCTCCTCGTGTGCCTCTCGGACTCTATTTTCTGGCACGTTATGTATTTTGGTAGGTAAAAATTCATTATATATACTCCCGAAGGTTTTGACCACCGTATCACGCAAATATCCTCTGTTTTTGTTTCGAGCTATTTCTGTTGCAGATCAAGAGCACTATGACGTCACCCTCCTCCAACAACGAAGACAAGGATGCTTGGCTATTGAAGATAGAGATGAAAAGAGAAGAATCGGAAAAGATCAACAAGGATGAAGGGATGAATAAGGCCATGGAGGTTCAAGCTCCGGCGGTGAAAGAAGAAGACATCCCTCAACCTTTACCTAACCTCTTTACTCCAACAGAGATTGAAGCTTTCAAGATGATTGAGTTAGTTCGCATACAGAACAAGTATCTCACACAGGAGAATATTCTGTTGAAGGATCATATTGCCGGACTCAAGGGCATTATTCGCAAGTTGGAGGAGCTTTTACGCTCAATGTGCGATTATCCACCGTCATCATGACCACCTTCATCACCTCCGAGGACATAATCACACGGGTATGGGCACTCCCATTGGCAACTGCCAAGCTTGGGGGAGGTGCCCCGGTATCGTATCACCATCACACTCCTATCTTTACCATTTTATTTAGTTCGATCCTTTTAGTAGTATCTTGATCTAGTAGATTGAAGTTTTGATATCAAGTAGTTTTGAGTTTTGCATTGTGATCTCTTTTTGTAATCGAGTCCGTGAGCTATCTATAATAAAGATTAGTGTTGAGTCAAGGGCTTTGCTATGTTGCTATGATCTTGATAAAGTAGAAAGAATAAAAGAGTTCATATTGACCTTATGGATAGTGATGACTTCACACATAGAAAGTATGAGGCATAAAAGTTGTTGAGGGTTGATAAACATAGTTTTGGTCATCGTTGTAATTAATAGGAAGTGATAAGGAAAGAGAGGTTCACATATAAATATATTATCTTGGACACCTTTTATGATTGGGAGCACTCATTAAGTATGACATGCTAAAAGAGTTGACGTTGGACAAGGAAGACAACATAGTGGTTTATTTTTTCGCACATCTCAGTTAAAGTATATTGTCATTGACCTTCCAAACATGTTGAGCTTGCCTTTCCCCCTCATGCTAGCCAAATTCCTTGCACCAAGTAGAGATACTACTTGTGCTTCCAACTATCCTTAAACCCAGTTTTGCCATGAGAGTCCACCATACCTACCTATGGATTGAGTAAGATCCTTCAAGTAAGTTATCATGTTGCAAGCAATAAAAATTGCTATCTAAATATGTATGACTTATTAGTGCAGAGAAAATAAGCTTTGTACGATCTTGTTGTGGAAGTAATAAAAGCGAGGGACTGCATAATAAAGGTCCACATACAAGGGGCAATATAAAGTGACGTTCTTTTGCATTAAGATTTTGTGCATCAACTCTAAACGCAAGGACAACCTCTGCTTCCCTCTGCGAAGGGCCTATCTTTTACTTTATGTTTTTACTTTATGCTTGAGTCAAGGTGATCCACACCTTTCCCTTTTTCATTTTATCCTTTGGCAAGCTCCCCGTGTTTGAAAGATCATGATATATATATATCCAATTGGATGTAAGTTAGCATGGGCTATTATTGTTGACATCACCTAAAGGTGAATACGTTGGGAGGCAACACAATAAGCCCCTATCTTTCTCAGTGTCCGGCTAAAACTCCATAACCACAAGTATTGCGTGAGTGTTAGCAATTGTAGAAGACTACAAGGTAGTTGAGTATGTGAACTTGCTGAAAAGCTCTATTGTTGAATCTTTCCGATGTTATGATAAATTGCAATTGCTTCAATGACTGAGATTATAATTTGTTAGTTCTCAATGAAGTTTTTGAACCATACTTGACATTGTGAATTGATTGTTACTTGAGCATAAGAAATCATATGATAAAATCTATATATGTTGCTGTTATAAGAATGATCATGATGCCCTCATGTCCGTATTTTATTTTTATTGACATCTCTATCTCTAAACATGTGGACATATTTTTCGATATCGGCTTCCGCTTGAGGACAAGCGAGGTCTAAGCTTGGGGGAGTTGATACATCCATTTTGCATCATGCTTTTATATCAATATTTATTGCATTATGGGATGTTATTAAAAATTATATCTCAATACTTATGGCTATTCTCTCTTATTTTACAAGGTTTACCATGAAGAGGGGGAACGCCGGCAGCTGGAATTCTGGCTGGAAAAGGAGCAAACATTGGAAAACTATTCTGCACTGCTCCAAAAATCCTGAAACTCCATGAAACTTATTTTTGGAATTAATAAGAGTTATTGAGTGGAACAAATACACTAGGGGGCCCACACCCTGTCCAGGAGGGTGGGGGCGCGCCCCCCTCCCCTACTGGGTGCGCCCCCTGTCTCCTGGGCCCCCTGGTAGGTCCCCGGTGGCCATATTCTGCTATATGAGAGCTTTTACCCTGGAAAAGATCGTGGGAAAGCTTACGGGACGAAACTCCGCCGCCACGAGAGGGAACCTTGGCGGAACCAATCTAGGGCTCTGTCGGAGTTGTTCTGCCGGGGACACTTCCCTCCAGGAGGGGGAAAACATCACCAACGTCATCACCAACGATCCTCTCATCGGGAGGGGGTCAATCTCCATCAACATCTTCACCAGCACCATCTCCTCTCAAAACCCTAGTTCATCTCTTGTATCCAATCTTGTATCAAAACCACAAATTGGTACATGTGGGTTGCTAGTAGTGTTGATTACTCCTTGTAGTTGATGCTAATTGCTTTACTTGGTGGAAGATCATATGTTCATATCCTTTATGCATATTATTACTCCTCTGATTATGAATATGAATATGCTTTGTGAGTAGTTACGTTTGTTCCTGAGGACATGGGTAAAGTCTTGCTATTAGTAGTCACGTGAATTTGGTATTCGTTCGATTTTTGATGAGATGTATGTTGGCTTTTCCTCTAGTGGTGTTATGTGAATGTCGCTACATGACACTTCACCATTATTTGGGCCTAGAGGAAGGCATAGGGAAGTAATAAGTAGATGATGGGTTGCTAGAGTGACAGAAGCTTAAACCATAGTTTATGCGTTGCTTTGTTAGGGGCTGATTTGGATCCATATGTTTAATGATGTGGTTAGATTTACCTTAATACTTATTTTGTAGTTGCGGACGCTTGCAATAGGGGTTAATCATAAGTGGGATGCTTGTCCAAGTAAGGGCAGTACCCAAGCACCGGTCCACCCACATATCAAATTATCAAAGTACCGAACACGAATCATATGAACGTGATGAAAACTAGCTTGACGATAATTCCCATGTGTCCACGGGAGCTCCTTTCTCATTATTAGAAATTGTCCAGGCTTATCCTTTGCTACATAAAGGATTGGTCCACCTTTCTGCACTTTATTTACTTTATTTACTTGTTACTCGTTACTATTTATCTTATCACAAAACTATCTATTACCTACAATTTCAGTGCTTGCAGAGAAAACCTTACTGAAAACCGCTTATCATTTCCTTCTGCTCCTCGTTGGGTTCGACACTCTTACTTATCGAAAGGACTACGATAGATCCCCTACACTTGTGGGTCATTAGCCGGTATCACTATTTTTGCTCTGGCGGGGCTTAGAGCGGCGCCTATGACGCCGGTGCTTAGATTGCTTCTCGGGAGGAATACCCTCCATTGCCTCATCGCCGTCGCCTTCTTTGGGTGTGTCCACCATATATATATATCATATGATGAGGTGGTTGTCCAGCGCCCTGTGGGCGGTGGTTCATGTTCTTCTCCTGCATCATCGTCCATACCATCGATGTCTTCGGAGTTGAAGTCAAGCACGTCGGTTAAGTCATCGACAGTAGCTATTAAGTGGGTGGTGGGTGGGGAACGAATTTCTTCGTCGTCCGCTTCCCACTCCAGCCGAACATAGTTCGGCCAAGAGTCTCCTGACAAGAAGAGAGACCTTAATGAATTTAGCACGTCGCCCAAGGGCGAGTGCTGAAAGATATCCGCGGAGGTAAACTCCATGATCGGTGCCCAATCAGATTCGATAGGCACAGATGCATGCGGTTCGGAACCTATGGCCGGAGACGAGTCTGAGGGTCCGATGACACCGGCCTCATAGGAGGTGGAGTCAGTGTTCGGCTCTATAGCCACTGAGTGTGCGGCCTCCGTGGAGGGGTCCATCTGCCCGTCCTCGGATGGCACGATCTGCTCCGGATTGAGGGCCGGGGCAGCCGCAGGTGTGACCTCCCAAACACCATCCGATGGCAGATCTAAGTCATGCTCGTCGCGATTGTTCGACGCACCTGACATGGGCTCGAATCCGTAAAAGATCAAGTCTCTGCGGATGTCGGCAGTATAGTTCAAGCTTACTAACCTAACCTGATGGCCAGGGGCGTAGCTATCGATCTGCTCTAGATGGCCAAGCGAGTTGGCCCACAGTACGAAGCCGCCGAATACAAAGATCTGTCTGGGGAGAAAAACCTCACCCTGGATTGCATCGTTGCAGATGATTGAAGGAGCCATCAAGCCTTATCGTGACGGCACAGTGGAACTCTCAATGAAAGCACCAATGTCAGTGTCAAAACTGGCGGATCTCGGGTAGGGGGTCCCTTACTGTGCGTCTAAGGCTAATGGTAACAGGAGGCGGGGGACACGATGTTTACCTAGGTTCGGGCCCTCTTGATGGAGGTAATACCCTACTTCCTACTTGATTGATCTTGATGATATGAGTATTACAAGAGTTGATCTACCACGAGATCGTAGAGGTTAAACCCTAGAAGCTAGCCTACGATTATGATTGTTGTTGTCCTACGGACTAAACCCTCCGGTTTATATAGACACCGGAGGGGGCTAGGGTTACACCGAGTCGGTTACAGAGAAGGAGATCTACATATCTGAATTGCCAAGCTTGCCTTCCACGCAAAGGAGAGTCCCACCCGGACACGGGACGAAGTCTTCAATCTTGTATCTTCATAGTCCAAAAGCCCGGCCAAAGTATATAGTCCGGCTGTCCGAGGACCCCCTAATCCAGGACTCCCTCAGCTGGAGACCATTCAAAGCTTCGTTCCCCAGCAGAGTCACCAAAAAGTGTGTTTGCACACGAACACGTCACTGTGTACCTCCAACGCCGAGGGTGATGCACCGCAGCTCACGTCAAAGAAGACCCATCCGGAAGCGCGGTATGCAAGCAATCCGGCGGGTGCCTTTGAGGACCCAAAACCCCACACGCCCGGGAGGGACCCCGTCTGGACGTGCAGCGGCTATGGGCTGCCCTAGGTCGACCTGATCGCCCATAGGGCCTCGAGGTTCACCGCCGTGCAACAAGAAGACGAACAAAGAACTAGGAAGAAGAACGAGGAAGAAGATAAAAGTAAAGGTAAAGATGATAGATTGATTTGTTCGATTTTGTGTTGTTCAATCGGCCGTCACCCCTTACATATATATGAGGCGGCTGGACTTCCCGTACAAGAAAAGGACTCAAATCACGTCCAAAACATCAAAAGATAACCTAACTCGGACTACGAGGGCCGGAACTTCTGGGCTAAAATTACATCAAGTAGCCCTCTTGCACAGCTCCTGGTCGCATATGGCTTCGGATCGCGATGGTCCCAAAAGTAAAGTTGTAGATCTTGCAATGCAGAAAAATTCCTTAGTTGATCACTTTTTCATCCGTCGAAATTGGCCCCAAAAATCTGCAAATAATGTTAAAATTCCAGTTTTCGGGGCGCACCGCGTGCAAAGTTTCTGTTTAGCCCGGAACCTCCCCGGAAGTTTTGCCCGGAACTTCCGGGGTAGACTTATGCTGCATACCGTTTTGACTCTAACTTTTGCATACGAACTCTGATTTAGACGTTCTTTATATCAAAATCGATCATTTCGACGAGACGAAGACAACCCGTGTAGAAACTTTTCCCGTGTAAGGTCATCTTGGTGGAATAATCAGTCGAATAGTGTTCTGAATATAAAATCTCAGTACTTCACACAATTTCGGCCTTAGAGATGAGATCGGATGGCTATGGCCCAAATATCAAAGTTTCTCCTTTTGACGATACGGAACTTTCTCACTTTGAGCACTTTTCCATTGGAAGCTTTCTTAATTATGTTTTCGACCATGCCAAAATCCGATGTCAACAGCGTTATTATTTTTGCCAAGTTTATAAATAGCACACGAGTTGGATGCAGCAACCGTCTGCGACTGGGGACGCAACAGACACGATTCGGTCAGACTACCCGTGTGCCACGCATGTTCCCTTGCAATCACTCACATCAGCACAGTAGATTGGGCTCCACAAGGCTTGCCTCCCGATCTCAAAAATATCTACTGCCTCGTAATCTCGAAAATATCTACCGCCTGGAATGTTTTTATGTTTATTAGCACACGATTAGTATGTGTGAACCGTGCGAGATGTCTGTTACTCCCGCTCTGCTTCAAACCCTTGATTCAAATTTTCAGTAGCCCTGGCATTTTACTCGCGCCTCTACATCCCTCGTAGTCTAAAAAATATATGCTCACCCTTGATTCAAATTTTCAGTAGCCTCAGCTTGTTACTCCCGCCTCTCCATCCCTCGCAATCTCAAAAATATCTACTCTCCCTTGATTCAAATTTCCAGTAGCCCCGACTTGTTATGCCCGCCTCTGCATCCCTTGCAATCTCAAAAATATCCGCTCGCCCTTGATCCAAATTTTCAGTAGCCCGGCATGTTACTCCCGCCTCTGCATCCCTGGCAATCTCAAAAATATTTGCTCGCCCTTGATCAAAATTTTCAGTAGACCAACATTTTACTCCCGCCTAGTAAAATTTTCAGTTGTCGCAATATTTCCTCAAAGACCACCTTGGCCCCCCTCCACACACAACACACACACCCCAAAACCTCCGCTCACACAGACAAAAACCACCCCTCCCTCGCTCGAAACCATTGGTAGGTCGCCGCCGCCACCTCCATCCTCAACCTCTGCATGTGTGCCGAGCAGCTCGAGGAGCCAATGGCCCAAAAGAGGTTTATCGCGGCCTCCTCACCCGACGCCGGCGAGGTGGTGCCGAGGTGTCCTCGTCGTCCTCCACGGGCTCTTTATCGATCCACTGTCGCCAGTCGCCCGATCCGCCCGCCACCGCGCCCCTACACCGGTTCGAGGACTTCCCCGTCCTCCCTCGGGCCCGGCTACCGATGAAGTCCTACCTCAGGGTATGGTAGTGGCAGTGGGGGACATGGGTCGCCGAGATTACATATCAGGAGACCCACACCCACTAGTGGCTCAGTAGCTTCCACACGGCCGAGCTCGCGGCCATGGAGTATGACTGCTGGCAGATCTGCTACCACGGTGTGGCAGCTAGGCTCAATTTCCCCTTCGGCACACGTCCGGTAGACCTCGTCCCACTAGATCTAGGGATGGTGAGCTCTGCTATGGCATGGGAGGACCACAAGGCATGGGAGCGCCTCGACACCGAGGCCGCCGACGAGGCCTACATGCAAGAGCTCCGCCGGCATCACCCGGAGCTCGTGGAGGTGGAGCGGACGATCTTTGCCGGCGCGGAGGGCGGTGAGGTTATAGTGTTCTCCTAATGACGAGGTCAAAGGCGGCGAGGATGGCGGCGTAGAGAACGTCGAGGTGGGCGGCAAGGACGAGGAGATCGATGTCGACGAGTGGAGGAGCGTCTTCCCCAACAACCCCGATGACGGCACAGGTCCGGACCCGACTCGCGGCACACCGTACCTGATGAGAAAGGATTGGCTCGACCTACATTTCGACCGAAAGTAGTTTAGTTTAGTTTAAATTTATGTTTTATGTTCGATTATGCAAAACTATCTATGTTTATGTTTGAATGCATGCTACTTTCGGTAGAACCTACTTTTTTAACTTCATCAAATGGAAGTTTACAATGTTAAGTTTAGCGGATCAACTAGAAACGGCCAAAAATTGCTGGAGTATATATATACTCCACTAAGGGTTTTAGTCCGTTAACTTTTAGGGGATCGGCCAGAGATGACCTTATGCCTTGTTTATTTCAGTTATTCACAATGTGATGCTCTATATGTGCAACTAATTGTCGTGCAGTTCAATTTCATCAATAACAATTTCAACAATACCACTATGAATTATGATACTTGGTTGATGTTAAGGATGTTGCAGTTAACATGTCTTTTGTTTTTTAACAATAATTAGTGTACTTTAAACCTGCACAATACTAGTTTGAATGACTATATTTGCTTGTTTTTAAATGTTATGCCTGTTGCAGTTAACACACCTTTCCACTTCTTGTTTTGCTTAACTAGCATGCTTAAATGTGCACACTGAAGCTATCATTTGTAGATTATGTTGTCTATCATAGATATATTTGGTTGATTTTTAGTCTGTTGTGCTTAACATGCCTTTATATGTACTCATACAGGACAATATTGAGAACAACTGTTGTTTTCCATCGAGGTTAGTTTCATCGCATTGCTTATATATACTCATTGTTCGGGATATTGGTAGCTGGTACCATATAAACTGGGGGCTGATAAGGGATTAATCATCAAATCGGACATTCCACTGAATATATTTGTAACCCATTTATCTGTAGATTAACTAGGGCCATATGTAATATATCTGAGGCTACATAGCAACATGCATTGTACTTAATGACTAAATATGCAATCCCAGACTACATAGCAACAAGGAAGAGTGTTACCTTAATATTCTGATGATGTCTAGATATACATGCAATAAGATCTTATACAATGGGATGGAGGGAGTGTTGTACTACATCATTTTGCAATTTTAGTTTAGCTTCTAATATTAACTTGGTGCTTTTAGGTCATATGTCATTGCCAAAGATCCACACTTCGACCCTTTCTGTGTATGAGGCAATGAGATATTCATGAACCAGGATCAAGTGAGGGAACTGATAAAGATTGTTATTAAAATGGGTCAAAAGATGTCGATCAAACTATTTATTTACACTTTATGCAAGACAACAGTGAACTGCAGGATGGTAACTAAGAACTATGTTCTTTTCACTGCCCATAATGAGTTGTCTTAGATGACAATGTCTGAATCTTTTTCCTTTGAAGTGGATCCTGAAGCAGTTTACTCAAGATTACCTCTCAAACTACATGATTGGCGGCCGACCATCACAAGGGGTTGGACTAGAGTCGTGCGTGCCTTCTGCATCGAGGAGAGCATAATAGGGCCCTTCCGCTTCACCTTGTTCAGCAACCAGAATGTCTCTCGCCTCTTTCTCTACCATCTTTAATAGTACAAGTATACAACCCTGGTTCATCATTCTTTATTTGGTGCTTATGTAATTCTTTTCTTTGATGTAAGTCTTGAACATATGTACCTGTGAATCGAATAATGCATTGGTTGTTTGAACCTGATGCATATGAATAAAGCTATAGCCTACTTTCAAATTCAAATTAGGTACAATTTAAATAGCAGTGAATTAGGATGAAATTACGCTCTGTAGGTCATTACGGCGCACACGATCTGTAAAGCACAGCGTATGTGATATACATCATAGTCCAACAGAGTTCACAAAGAGGAAACGTGTGTAACCATGCAATCAATTTCCATTTGCAAAGCGGTGTGATGTCAGACAATATTACAAACGGTGTGGGAAAACTAAATGTGTGTGATTGTCGACCTATCGTACACGGTTTACAATTGTGAAATGTTTGTGATGTGCCGGGCATCATAAACATAGAGCCAGTTTGGACATGCCAGGAATGTGCCTGGACTGCGCCTGGTTTTAGGTAAAACCATAGAAGTACGACTGCGATGGTAATGCCAGCACACACGAGTAGCAAGGACGGAGCGTTTGAGATATTAGATATATCCCAAACAGATGTGTGAAGAATCACGTTTGGGATAGGTGTGGGCATTGCATATGCTTTGTTCTGGAAAATGTATGCACTCGTACTCCCTATCCCCGACGGTTTCTGGGTTGTGTGGGAATGACCCCCCTATCGCCCACACTCGCTTGGCGATGGTTTAAAATGTCGTCGCAGAAAGGGGTTAAAAACCGTTTGTATAACAGCTCGATGTACCAGTGTATGGTTGTCGCCGACGGGGGAGCAGAGGGGTGGCTAGATGGGGACGGGCGTCTGGAAGAGGATGAGGAAAGCCTCCCCGCATGCTCGTATTAAAAAAGGCCGCCCGCGGTCGCTGACCTAGAGGCCCATGGTTGGCGGTCGTCATTAATAAAGCCACGGGAGGTATTTGACCGGCCGCCATGTGGGGATGCGGCGCACACCGAGAGATCACGCAACGCGTCCACGTCGGTGCATTTCAGGACCAAATTTGGGCCGGAAATAGGTCCACACGGGCGAGAAGGCAACGTGTTTTGGGAATGGGTCGGCGCGTTGGGTCATCACTTTTGTTCGCGGCGACACAAACAGATGGCGGCGGACAAAATGGGTCGCCACATTGGAGTTGATCTAACAACCTTTCAATTGGTCTTGCATGAATAACAAAATATGGATTTACTAATTCACAGTCAGCTGAGAAATAGTTACTCTTAGATCATGCCCAATTTTCTTCCTCCACAAGAAGCAGCTCCCAGGCGACTAGGGTTTTCTGTCCATCCATCAGCGCAGCTACCAGTTTGCCCTGCCTTTGATGGCCTTTGGGCCGTGGAGGTGCAGAGGACTCCCGACCCCTCGCCGGCGGGAGGGATCCCGCTCTTCTTGTTGTTTGGTTCAACGTCTTGGTTGGAGTGTGACGGTGGCGATGTCCCTTAGTAGAAATAATATGGGCCAGTCTGAAGGCATCCATCCACGGATGCGGGCAACATTGAATGACGACCTAATGCAACTGTGTTCGCGGACAAGGGGATCAGTCCGCGGACACAGATGCATGAGGTCGTCATTCATTGTTGCCCACATATATTTGGACAACATCGAACTAACCAGAAGAAATTAGTTAAAACACGGTCGGATTTCATATAAAATAACTGATTTCATTACATTCCGGACATAGTTCAACTAAAAGCGGTGCTCATCCGGCTCTGGAGGTATAATTAATTAACCTAATCTATGATCGTCGGTGCCCATACCCCGTTTCCGGGCATGAGCCCCGAGAACTGAAGCTTCGCCTTCACCCGTTCCGCCTCGGTGCTCTCTAGCTCCGCCTTTGGAGCCCCGGGAAGTGAAGCTGTCTAACTCCACGTCACCGCCAAGCGGCTAATCAGCCGTCGATGTTCAGCCCACCAAGCTTGGCTTCAACGAGAGGGGAGGACCGGTGGCCTTCCTGGGACCCGAGTGGCGGCGACCTACCGCTTTCTACTCTTCCTCATTGCGCGCCCGCAGACGTGCCAGCTTTGTGGTTGTGGCAGCAGGGCGCGGCCTCAGCAAAGCCGGCGATGTCCTCCGCCTCGTCATCGGCCTTGGCCCACGCCTTGTCCGCCGCCTCGTCTAACTCCTTGTAGGCGGCCTCTAGTTTCACCTGAAGCTGGCGGTATGGCTACCAGGCGAGGAGGATCTCACGGGCGAAGAGGTAGGACTCGAGCAGCGCCGCCTGCTCCGCTAGGTCCCCGTCCCGCGTGATCCGCCTGCCGGAGGCAAGCTACTCACCCGCCTGTTGTTGCTCCTGGAGGAGCTGGTGGTTGTAGGCGGCGTCGACCTGCGCCTCCCGAAATTGCTCCTTCCGCACCATGTCCATGTAATGGGCACGGGCCTCGTCGATGGTCATGATGCAATGCACCAGCGTGATGCGGACGAGGAGGGTAGCGCCGACTCATCATCGTCCGCGTCCTCCATTGGGACGTCGTCGTCCTCCGGCTGCCTATCGACCAGCTAGCCAGTAGCAATGGTGGCCATCTCTTTCTTCTGGTCCGTCGTCAGCCCATCCCAGAGAGTTTTGGAGTGCGAGAAAACCATGGTGTGAGTGGTGCGGAGAAGAGAAAGGGATCGGAGGTGGATGACTGCGGCTATGGCTGGGGTAGCAATTTATATGACAATGATAGGTGGCTGAGCGACGAACGAGTGGCGCCGGAGTAGCCGCCTCGGCAACCACGTGTCATTAATGTGGGCGGCGGACTGAGGGATGGCCGGTCATCATGTCGTTTGAACGTGGGGCAGTCGCCTGCACCGCTAAGCTACGCGGGCGGCGCTCTCTCAGCTGGCCTGCCGCTTCAATGTCGGCGTTAGTGAGAGATCGCGTCTGCTCTTGTCGGGCATGAATTCAGCACTGACGCTCTGGAGCGACGCTGCGTTTCGGGTGGGAAGCACGCACGGGTGAGGGAGCGGGTTTGGGTGGGTCAGGGCGGTTAGACGCGGGCTTGGGAACGGCCAGGCGCCTGCAAAGCCCCCCCATGCTTGTCTCCAATTTGGGAGAAAACACGTCCGGACCGCTCGCTGGACCGATACATGGCGCGTTGGATGGCTTCCGCGGTATGGACAACACGGTCAGAATGTATGAAGGCTGTTTGAGGGTCGTCGTTGGAGATGCCATGATCCCCGTTTTTATGGTGTGTTTAGCATTGTCAGAGGGCATGTGGTGGTGTCTCTTTGTCGAGTCTTCATGGATTCGATCGATGCTGGTCTTCTGTGGATTTGTTTGGATCCAGTCTTCATTTGTCTTTGGGATTTCTATAGAGGTTTGATCCTTCTGACTTACCTTCATCTTCATCGAACAGTTGTTGTTCTGGTGCGTTGGCCCTGTGGGATCTTGGCATGACAATTTTTTTGTTTGTTTACTACAACTAGATTTGTCCGGCGAGGGAAGGATGATTGGAAATGACACACCTTTTACTCGCTTTAATATTTGTAGTCATCGCTAGGTGGTCTATGGGCCTAGTTATAATCTTTTGTTATTTCGGGTATTCTGTGTAGTGCCATGACCACAGATGATTAATAGATTGAGTGTTCTTATAAATAGAAGGCTAAGAATTAGTTAAATCTCAGTTATCTGTTGGACCAATGTAGCCAGAGATTTTTCGGGAGCAACTAATTGAGGAGCGCTCCTTCGGAGCCTCCCAACGATCACTTGGGTGGGTGGAGAGCGCGCTACTTGGCGCACTCTGGGCGCTTCCGCCGAATTTTGTTTTTTATTTTTATTTTTTGCATGCGTTTTCAGCTTTTAGATTGTTTTTTCGGCTTTCTGGTTTTTCACCGGTCTTACTTGGCTTTTTGAAAAAAATATGCGAAAAATACGTTTTTTTCCTTCCATGAGAGGCGCGATCTTGCTTCTGTGAGAGGCACGGTCTTGCTTCATAAGAAGCGGGCCGTGCCTTTCGGAAACACGTTTTCCTTTTTTTGGATTTCGCAAGAGGCACGACAGTACCTATCGGAAACAGGGAAACTTCCATGAGGGCACGACCGTGCATCTCGGAAACAAAAAAAAAACGTGTTTCTTATTTTTTTTTCCTTTCGGGAGAGGCATGGTTTTGCTTTCAGGAGAGGCATGGGTTTGCTTCCGCGAGAGGCATAGCCGTGCCTCTCGGAAACGCAAAGAACGTGTTTTTTCTTTTTCTTTTTCCTTCTGTGGGATCCACAATTTTGCTTTCGCGAGAGACACGGTCGAGCCACTCGGAAACGGAAAAAATAATGTGTTTTCTTTTTCTTTCTTCCGTGCGTTTTGCTTCCGCGAGATTCGGAAACGTCTTTCGGAAAGGGAAAAGAATATGCTCCCGGTTTTTTGTAGGTTTTTTGTCCAGTTTTTTTGTGAAGAAAAACTTTGTCAATATCTATCAACATCGGATCTAGTTTTGAAGATTTCGACGCGAGAAATCCGATGATGAAAACAGTTTGAGATTTGGACGTACGGTTTAAGAGATCAAACTTTGTGAATAAACGGTTCGAGATTTGGACGTACGGTTTAAGAGATAGAACTTTTTGAATAAACAGATCTAGAAAAGAGAATGTGCGTCATTTGTCGCAATCTGAGTAGGTGGGAGTGATCTTTCAAAGAAGTAATCATCTATTAGTGATTTAAAAAAATTCCTCTAAAATATGTAATCAGAGATTCACGCTGGCGCAGAGATTTTTCGCTTTTCCTATTTGCCGTTCGTTGCGGCAAATTGTCACCGCAACACACAGGCAACGCTCGAGATCGAGCGAAGTGGGCCGGCCCAGTACGCCAGGATTTCTGTTTCCTCTTTGGGGAGCTTCTGGACGTTCGGCCGGTTTTGGTAACCTTCAACAAGGTTCCTAGACCGCGTTTTTCTTTTTTTTTTCTTTTTTCTGTTTCTTTTCCTTATTCCATTTTTCTTTATTTTCTGTTTGTTTTTTATTTTGCTATTTCTTTTTCTTATTCTGTTACTTTCCTTTTAATTTTGTTTCTTTTTATTTTGATTTTACAACTTTATTTTTCTTTTTTGAACAAATATTCAGAATAAACATATTCACCCTTTTCGAATTTTTTTCAAAATTCCAAACGAGTTTAGAATTTAAAATTTTGTTCACGTCTTCTCAAAAAAAACAAGCAAACAAGAAAGTTTAGAATTTCAAATTTTCAAAAAATGTTCGTATTTCTAAATTTTCTTCATAAATTCAAAAAAATGTCAGGAGTTCAACCAAATGTTCTAATTTTTTAAAAAAAATCACAAATAAAAATTATTCATGTTACCAAAAATTCAGATTCTTTTTATAAAAATTCGTAAATTCAGTAAATGTTCAATTAATTTCATAAAATGTTTACTTTTGAAAAATATTTTTCATAATTTTGAAAAAGGTTACCATTTTTCAAAAATGTTCATGTTTTCAAATTTTGTTTGCAAAATTTGTTTTGTTTTGGGTATTTCATAAAATATTCGCGTTTCAAAAAAAAATTCAACATTTCAAAAAATATTCACGGTTTTTAGTTTTGTTCCTCTTTTTCAAAAATTGTTCGCATTTCAAAATATTGATCGTACTTCCAAGAAATGTTCTCATTTTCAGATTTTTGTTTTCAAACATTGTTTGTGATTTCATAAAAATGTTTGCGTTTTCAAAAAATGTTCAAATTTTTATAAATTTGTATGGAACTTTGTAAAAGTTCATGTTTCGAAAATCATTTCGTTTTATCTTAAAGTAAATCACTTTCGATATTTCAAAGAAAAACTTACATGGCTTATAGTCTATATAAAATATGCCGCCATATTAGAAGAGAAATTGCCGTAATTACAGTGCCTAGTGATGTGGTTTACTATTGGTGTAATTAGAGTTTATATGTTCGATCCCTCTTATGCTCACTCGTTTTAATTTTTTGCGAGCTAATGTTTTAAGTTTTGCTGTTGGTGTCGTTTTTTTAGCATCACGCTGCATTTTGTGCACTAGTACTTGGGAGTCACAATGGCTGGTGGGCGAAATCTACAAGATGTTGTGTGTTCGATTCCCAGCTGGAGCTCATTTTTGTTGATTTTTAAACGGGCATTACCTCAAATGGGCCAGCCTAGATCAGCTCTCCCTGTGCGAATGGTGGACTCTTTGCCGCAACAAGCGGCGTATGGGAGGGAAAATCCTATATGTCGCATATTGCGAGAGCTCCTATACGACGCATTCTGCGTCAAAGTGTCGGGCGTTCGCACAGGGAGGGTTCGCTAGTGGGCTGATTGGGCCGTGTTTCTACTGTTTCTTTGTTCGGCGCGCGTTTTGAAAACCATTTCTACTGTTTCACGCGTGCTGCTTTCTCTATTTCGCGCGCGCTGCTTTCTTTGTTTCGCGCGCGCTTGTTTCTCTGTTTCGTTTCTTCTACTGTTTCTCTCTGTTGCTTCTGTTGTTTCTTTGTCAAAGGAAGAACAGTTCCAATAAAAGAGAAAAGTAATGACAACCTTGTTTCTATTTGTGAAACTTGACAAACAGTCGTAAAAGAAGAGTTCGAAATGTGCAACAAAGAATCAGTATAGGAGCAAAAAAATAAACGTACAAAAAAACTGTATGGAAATAAGAATATAAATATTTGTTTCTACTGTTTGTGAAAAGAAGAAGAGTTCCAATAAAGTGATCTTCTGTTTCTACTGTTGGAGATGTACTGCTTCTGCTGTTTCTTTGTGTTTCTACTGTTTGTGAAAAGAAGAACAATTCCAATAAAAGAGAAAACCAATGTCAATGTTGTTTCTATTTGTGAAACTTGAGAAACAGTAGAAAAAGAAGAGTTTCAAGACACCAAGACAGTGAACCTTGTTTAAAAATCCAAATGTCCAAGAAAGTATCAGTATAGGAGCAGAAAAAGAATCATACAAAAAAACTATATGGAAAGAAGTATATAAATATTTGAGCAGAAAAAGAGAAGGAACATACAAAAGAAGATTTTTGCTGTTTCAACTGCTTGTTAAAACAGTTGAAAATCCAAGAAAGTAGATTTCCAAGAAAGTATGAGTATAGAAGCATGTTTGAGCTTCTTTACAAACTTATTGTGCAGACTTAAACCTTCATTACAACTGAAAGTAATGCAACAAAGTATCACTGGGGAACCAGCAGAACGGTTTCATTGGGGAACCTTCTTTACAACTGATAAAGAAACAACAGAAGAGTTCCCTCATGGTACTATTCTGAGACCTTTGTAGTTGCTAAGATACTGAAGAAGGAAAATTCCTGAGTCATACCTGCACACAAAAAAGAGAGACATGGAAATTCCAGTCAATTCAAATACTTTCTATCTTTTATCGAGAGTATGGAACAAAGAAGTTGTTCATCACTCATATTAAAGCACATGGGAGAGTTCCAAAAAGATAGAGAAGGCACCTGAAATTGACCTTCGGAGCTGGTACAAATCTCGACTCAAAATTTCCTATGTTAAAAGTAGTATTTCCGTATGTAGCAGCAACCAAAGCCTTGAAGTTGTAGATCACAACATTAATTGTAGGCAGAAATGCATCGCCACTGTAGTACGGGTTCATGATGTCAAAAAAATCCACTCTAAAGTTAGCAACGATTAATATCAATTGTTTTTCTTTTCAATACAGGCAAATCTCTGACCAAAATAAAATTCTAATGAAAGCACTTGTAACAAAGAAACCTTTTTTTAGAACCGTAACAAAGAAACCTTGCTTATGAAAGAAGCATTCAATAAACTGAACCCAACAGTACTTTCCTGTAAGATTAGTTTGTTTGCGGGATGTGAATGATTTAGCATAGGGTTCATTAACTTCTCCTACACGTTTGTTTCCCAGGAATTGATTGATAGTTAGAACAAGGAAAAGATGGTTGAAATTGAAAAGGAAAACTGATGTAAAGACAAAATATAGGCTCACCATTTCATCAGTGCTAACTATGTGTTGTACCAATTCACTGTTTGGTAGGAGGCCTTTTCTTCCTCGGTTGAGCTGGTCTTTATTCTTTAGTTTTCAAAAACAGGCAACAACACGAGGATTTATCCAACCACCAGTCTAAGGATGAAGTGATGGTTTTCTGGTCTACCCAAACTCCTTCAATCTCAAATATCATCTGGCTGCTAATGGCAGAAGAGCATCATGAATAAAAATTTAAACAACCATCAGAAAACAGTTTATAAAATCATACATTTGTTCCTGCTTGAATCATGTGGAACAAATGACATTTCTACCTATGCTACTTAATGGCAGAAAGATTTTTCAAGTATCACGGAACATTATTTGAAAGAACATTATTTCGTTTTTGAATAACTGAGCGAACAATAATTACAAAACATTATTTAGGGGTCAAAACATATTGAACAGACAATATTCATGGAACATTTCAAAATGAACATTATTATGGGACGTTATTCAAGTATTGAGGGAACACTATTCAGTGAACAATTTCCAAGGAACATTATTCAGTGAACAATTTCCAAGGAACATTATTTAGGAAAAATTATTGAAGGGACATAATTTAGGGATCAAAAAATGAAGGAACAATTTTGTAGGGAGCATTATTGGCGGAACATTATTTAGGGATGAAAAAATGAGCGAAAAAATTTATTGAAGAAACATTTCGAAGTGAACATTATTAGAGGACATAATTCAAGTATGCAGAGAAATATTTTCCAAGGAACATAATTCAAGTATTTAGGGAACATTATTCGGTGAACAATTTCCAAGGAACATTATTGAGAGGGGCATAATTTAGGGATCAAATATTGAAGGAACAATTTTGTAGGGAACATTATTGGCAGAACATTATTTAGGGAACTATTTCCAAGGAACATTATTTAGGAAACACATATTGAAAGAACAAATTTGTAGGAAACATTATTGGAGGCATAAAAAAATTGAGCGAAAAACTTTATCAAAGGAACATTTCCAAGATAACATTATTAGGGAAACATTATTCGGGTATTTAGGGAACATTATGTAGAGAACATTTTTGAAGAAACATTATTTATAGACCAAATGCTGAAGGAACATCATGTTTCCATAACATTATTACCGAAACAATTATTCAAGTATTTAGGGAACATTATGTAGAGAACATTTTTGAAGAAACATTATTTATAGACCAAATACTAAAGGAAAAATTTTGTAGGGAACATTATAGAAGGAACAATTTGAAGTATGTAGAGAAACATTAAAATGTTCAAGGATTGTGGGTATGATTTCAGCATGATTCTAATTCATAAATGTCCGCGCACATCCTGTATGATCCCCTTGGCCTCTATGTTTGTTGCTGCTGCAGCAGCACAAGAAGGAAAACATGAGACATAATAGATGGTTGTTTCGCTCAAATCAAAAAGGAAAAAAAGAGATCATGTGCTAGGAACTAAGGAAGGGATCCAGAAACAAAGGAGCACCTTTGTGTGCTTGACCCTGGAGCAATGAGGGCTCCATGGACCTGACCTTGGGGGTGACCTTGTGGAGGTACCTACGATTGAACAGCCGCTGCACACACACACAGGGAAAAGGAGGTCAATCTCACCTTGACCACATCAAATCTTAGAGGAGAAGTTGGATAGAATAGTACCAAGTCAAGTCTCACCTTGACGAGATGATGAGAATCATATCAGCAGTACAAAAAAATCACACCAAAATCAGAAATTGAGAGGGCACAATCAACTAAAATAGAGACACTGAATATTATAATCCAGTCACAGAAGCAACGGGCTTTGTTTTTTCAGCTGCGAACCAAAGATACTCCATTACTTAATCGCCAACCTGTATGTAAACCAACCCAAATGGTCAACAAAGACACACATGCACTCGTTCGACCTAACCGCCAACCTGTATGTAAAACTACAAACCACATTAGTGATGCTGCTGCGGTTCGACGTTAGGTATCCATCATTGTTCCAGTGGCAAGTCATCCACTCGCGCACGAACAAGAACACTATGAAGAAGATGGTGGTGTCACCGGTAGATAAAAACCACACCGAAATCAGCAAATAAGTGCTAAATCATACCAAAAACAGCGGCTCTGATCACCGGGGGGAAGACGAAACAAACTAGAGTTATTTATCTAGCCCTACTAACAAGCCTAGAAGAGCGACAGACGTGGTCGTGGCTCAGTGGCCATGAGTGAAACAACAGAGAGCAAGCAACCGGAGGCGGGGAGCTCACCATGGGCAGTGTTATGTAGCTGATGCCGAGCGGGCCGTGAACCTCCTGGATGAATGCCTTGGCCTCGATCTATCTATCTTTGATGTTGCTGCTGCACAAGAAGAAGAAGAAGAAGAAGAAGAAGAAGAAGAAGAAGAAGAAGAAGGAGAAGAAGGAGGAGGAGAAGGAGGATAAGGAGGAGAAGGAGGAGGAGAAGAAGAAGAAGAAGAAGAAGAAGAAGAAGAAGAAGAAGAAGAAGAAGAAGGAGAAGGAGGAGA
>NC_041393.1:479583355-479622259 GCF_002162155.2 Triticum dicoccoides | reverse complement strand
AAGGAGGAGGAGGAGGAGGAGGAGGAGGAGGAGGAGAAGGAGGAGGAGGAGGAGGAGGAGAAGAAGAAGAAGAAGCAGAAGAAGAAGCAGAAGAAGAAGGAGGAGGAGGAGGAGGAGGAGAAGAAGAAGAAGAAGAAGAAGAAGAAGAAGAAGAAACTGTAAGGGTATTTTTTTTCCCTAAGGTGTTTTGGAGATTGATGACAATGCTTTTGCGGACTAATCGTGTGCCTTGAGTATTTCAGTCGCTTCGTTGCTAGGCACAAGACGGTTTGGTACCCCTCGAAGACTATTGAAGACGGTGGTGTTCTACGTCTCTTTTTGTGGATTTGAGTCGTAGGATAGTCGTACTATTAAGAGGAGGTCTGCGGTGGAAAGGTCCGGATGGAATCATCACGTACACGTTTTCTCCCTTTGCACCACCTTTCCCTTTGCGCCTTGGAGCATCCCCCATTATCTTCATTGTTGTGCAAAAAGATGAATTTCTAGTGTTGCTTCTGAGGCATGCGGTAGTACTGCTTGTAGGAGCGGTAGTACCGCAGGCCCCTGCGGTAGTACCGCAAGCCCTTGCGGTAGTACCGTAGGAGCACACGGTAGTACCGCTCCTATGAAGCTGTAGTACCGTACCGAAAATTAGTAAAAAATTCAAAAAATGTTTGCACATTTTCAAAGTATACACTTTAAAGAAGTACACTTTAAAAAACTATCACTGCAGTAACTAATTCCAGTTTGCTACAATAATTGCTTGAAATTCACTACAGTGGAGCAGCCCAGTTCTACGCTAACACTAGTTCTCTAAATTGTCTTGTGTGGTGCAGTGGTTGTGAGGTCGCAATCGGAAGCCGCTTGTCTCGTGTTCGAATCCTCGGATCGCACCATCGTTGCCTTTTTGCTATCTTTTTTCGTCTCGCGGTAGAGCTCGATGGGTCGGCCCACTCGCACTGTCTCCTGTGCGAACGCCCAGCATTTTGACGCATAATGCGGCGCATAGGACCTCCTGTATAGGAGGCCCCGAGAATTTCTTCTTCCAAGATCGAGGGCCAGCGTTGTTGGGTCGTAATGCAGAGCAGTCCATGTTCATGGCCTATGTGCGAGCCGTTTGGGCTTTTGTTGTCGCAATCTTTTCTTCTTTGCGTTTTCTAGAATATCAATTTTTTTTCTTTAAGCTCGTGTGGGTGTTTTCATGAAATCACTAGAGCTCGATGGGTCGGCCCACTCGCACTGTCTCCTGTGCGAACGCCCAGCATTTTGACGCATAATGCGGCGCATAGGACCTCCTGTATAGGAGGCCCCGAGAATTTCTTCTTCCAAGATCGAGGGCCAGCGTTGTTGGGTCGTAATGCAGAGCAGTCCATGTTCATGGCCTATGTGCGAGCCGTTTGGGCTTTTGTTGTCGCAATCTTTTCTTCTTTGCGTTTTCTAGAATATCAATTTTTTTTCTTTAAGCTCGTGTGGGTGTTTTCATGAAATCACTAGTTAAGGGTTACCCCTTGCAAAAATTACTCCCACCTTTTTAAGCGATGAAAAGTGGCACACTGCATGTGCGTCACTTGTCGTAATTTTAGAGGGTTTGCCTCATTTTTTGTTGTTTTTTAACCGGGTGCTACCGCAAATGGGCCGGCCCAGGTCAGCTCTTCCCTGTGCGAATAGTGGAGTCTTTACCGTAATAAGCGGCGTATAGGAGGTCCCGAGAATTTCTTCTTTCAAGATCGAGGGCCAGCGTTGTTGGGTCGTGATGCGGAGCAGCCCATGTTCATGGCCTATGTGCGAGCCGGTTGGGCTTTTGTTGTCGCAATCTTTTCTTCTTTGCATTCTCTAGAATATCCATTTATTTCGTTACGCTGGTATGGGTGTTTTCATGAAATCACTAGTTAAGGGTTACCCCATGCAAAGATTACTCCCACCTTTTTAAGCGTTGACAGGTGGCACAATGCATGTGCGCCACCTGTCGCAATCTGAGAGGTTTTATCATTTTTTAGATTAATTTATTCAAAATGTTTTATCTTTTGAATCGAGCGTCCAAATCCCGAACCATTTAGCCGTTAGATTTTTCACGTCAAGATCTTTGAAACTAGATATTAGATTAATAGGTTTAAAAAATCACAAGAAAACAAAAAAAGACTAATATGAAAAAAGTCCAATAAAACCGAGAACAAAAAAGCGGTCCGAAAAAAATGAATGGCGAAAAAAGAAGGAAAAACAGGAGCTCGGAAGTACGGTTGCATTTTTTTAAAGATCCATTTTTAAGAAGCATAGTTGTGCTTCTTGCGGTAGCAAGTCTGTGCTACCACGACAAGTAAATTATGCTTCTTGTTGAAGCACATTTTTTTTAGGAGCGCAGTTGTGCTTCTCTGAGAAGCAAATATGTGCTTCTCGCGAAAGCATGTTCTTTTTCCTTTTCGAGAAGCAAATTTGCGGCTCCCGCAGAACCAAATTTGTGCTTCTCGTGAAAGCACATATTTTTTTCCCTTTTCAAGAAGCACAACTGCTTTTCTCATAAAAAAATATGTACCTTCGCGAGAAGCAAATCTGTGCTTCTCGTGAAAGCACAAAATTTTCCTTTTCGAGAAGCACAACTGCGGTTCTCGTGTGCTTCTCACAAAAACAAATATGTACTTTCACGAGAAGCAAAAATGTGCTTCTCATGAAAGCACAATTGTTTTCCGTGCAACAAAAGAAATCGCACAACTTTTTCTCTCCAAAACCTAGGTAAAAATAGGCGAAAACCAAGAAGCCAGAAAAATCCATTTAAAACCCCAAAATGCTTGTAGAAAAATAGAAAAAAAAAACAAAATACAGAGGGAGCGCCGGACACGCGACCTGTAGCAACGGTTGGACGCATCATTTGCCATGCTTCTAGGCTATTAAAAGTGACCCCTGGAGGTTCGCCCCAAGGGGTAATCACCATTTAGTTTGCTGTAGCATTTTCAATGCTCGCCTTCTATTTTTTTTCTTTTTGCCTCGGGCTGTCTGAAGAGTGCACGAGGAGCATTTGGGAGGGTGGAAGGGGCACGACAATATCGCCCGAGTAGCGAGACCGAACAAGATCTTGCCTACAGCGGGCATCGATATGTCAGCCCAGCGCGCTGCAAATCCACTAGTCTTAAGCGCTCGGTTTTTCACATTTTTCTTTTCTTTCCTTTTTAAGTTTTGTTTATATTTCGAAATATTCTAAACATACACTATTATAAAAATATATTTACATAAAATTTGAATAAATGTTAATCATACATTTGAAAAATGTTTAATGGGTATAGAAAAATCTTCCTAATATATACCAAAAATGTACAACGTATATGGAAAAAAAGTAGGCATCAAAACATATATATGAAGAAAATTTTACATGTGTATAAAATGTTTCTGATGTATACAGAAAATGTACATATTGTATGGGAAAAAGTGGACACCAAAATATATTTTTCAAAAAACATTGTGCAGTGTTAAAAAAATGTTGCTGCAATTTTTAAAAAGCTGGTAGCTTTCAAAATAAATGTTTCAAGATGTATTTAAAAACTGTTTAAAACATATTCAAACAACACTGTTCAGAGACATGTGTTTCAAAAAAGGTCAATCATGTATTTGAAAAATGTTAAAGATATATAAAATAATGTTTCAGTTGTATACAAAAAATGTACAATGTGTATGGCACAAATCAGACATCGGAACATGTATTTGGAAAAAATGATCATCTTTGTATTTAAAATGTTAATCATGTATCTAAAAATTGTAAAGATGTTTAATTTTTTCTTAATGTATACAAAAAATAGACATCAAACACATACATTAAAAAAAGGTTAATCGTGTATTTTCACAATGTTGAGCATGTATAAAAATAATGTTTCATATACATTAAGAAAAACCCAAAGAAAGTCGTTGAAGACTATGAAAACCGAAAATAAACAAAGAACACTAAAGTAAAAGGAAAAGTAAAAATAAAAACCAATAAAGGTCGTGAAAGAAACAAAGAAAATTGAATATAAAGAATCAGGAAATCCAAATAAGAACCAAGAAAGAAACAAATAAAAGCATAAAAAGGAAAAAAACATGAAGGAACGAGCGAAGCGTAGCGACGGCGAGGGAGGGAACAAATTAAAATGGGCCGGCCAGGTACTGTAGCATGCAGGGAAAAGCTTCACTCAAGGGTAGCATACATCTCGCTATAAGCAAGATATAGGTCCCGCTGGGTGGAAGGAGCACTCGTTTGTCCTTTTTTACGTTTCTTTTGTGTCTTCGTCCTTTTTCTTATTTTGTTTATTTTGATTTCTTCTATGTCATTCTTTGTTTACTGTCTGGTTGTATTTGTATTTTTGTTTCTTTATCTTTTTCTCCTTTCAACATTTTCTGGATGGGGAGAATGTAAACACTTTTCAAACTAATTCTTACTGAGATCATATTTAGCTAATCTATGTCAAATGTTCAATAATGTATAGTTATCTATGTCAACTGCATAGTGTGGATGTATCGTTCTGAGTTTCATGTTGCACTTTTTTTATTGTGCTAATTCTCGACCGTCTAAGAATCAGTTAAACCTCAGTCACCTCTCCAATTGTTAGATATGAAGCATCAAGATCAGTGTAGTAGTTACATTTACTAGTTGTTTCCTGTCTATGTAAGAGTAGGACCAACATATATTTTCTGCATTTTTTACTTTCATGTATTTTGGTTTTTGTTGTTCAAGTTCGAGTTGGGATTTGTATTTTGCATTGCATCGCCTCTTGTACAGTGGTTATTATTATGGGTGGTCCTATTTTTTTAGAAAGATAAGGGGAACTGCCCTCCCCCCACCACCACCACTACCTAGGTTTCGGTTTCATTCGTGAAACCAACAAACAAGTTAAACAACATTCGACCACACATTGCAAATGCAGACATGTTCACAAAAAATAACCAATAGACCAAAGCAAAATGATTGATATAAGAAAACAGGGTAACACAAGAGAACACAACTTCCAAGCCGACGACCATCGGGTAAGGGTGGTTCTAATTATAGAAACTGAGGTAATTGCACATTTCTAAGACTAGGATTATGCAACTCCCGGATACCGGAGGAATATCTTGTGTGCTATCAAACGTCAACGTAACCGGATGATCATAAAGATTCTCTATAGGTATCTCCGAAGGTGTTTGTTGAGTTGGCATAGATCGGGATTAGGCTTTGTCACTCCGAGTATCGGAGAGGTATCTCTGGGCCCTCACGGTAATACACATCATAAGCTTGCAAGCAAATGACTAAGGAGTTAGTCGCGAGGTGATGTATTATGGAACGAGTAAAGAGATTTGCCGTAACAAGATTGAACTAGGTATGAAGATACCGACGATCGAATCTCGGGCAAGTAACATACCGATAGAAAAAGGGAATTACGTATGTTGTCATAACGGTTCGTCCAATAAAGATCTTCGTAGAATATGTAGGGTCCAATATGGGCATCCAGGTTCTGCTATTGGTTATTGACCGGACAGGTGTCTCGTTCATGTCTACATAGTTCTCGAACCCGTATGGTCCGCACGCTTAACGTTCGATGAGAATATAGTATTATCCGAGTTATGTGATTTGGTGACCGAATGTTGTTCAGAGTCTCGGATGAGATCACGGACATGACGAGGAGTCTTGAAATGGTCAAGAGGTAAAGATTGAAATATAGGACGATGGTATTCGAACACCGGAAGTGTTTCTAAGGGTACCAGGTACTTATCGGGTCACCGAAAAGGAGTTTCGGGCAGCCCCGACAAAGATATGGGCCTAATGGGCCAAAGGGGGAACAGACCAGACCCTGGTGCGCCCCTTCTTTGGACAACAGGCCCTAAGGGAAGGAAAAGGGGGAGGGCTAGCCCCTCCCGCCTTTCCCTCTCATGGGAGAAAGGAAAAGAGGGGTGCCACCCTCCCATGCCTTTCCCCCGCACCTATATAAGGCAGGGAGGGGCACGACTTGGGAGGGACACCAAGTAGGATTCCTCCTACTTGGGCGCCTCCATTGGCTGCTCCTCCCTCCCTCCCACCTATATATATGTGGGAGGGGGCGCCTAGCACACACCAGACAATTGTCTAGCCGCGTGCGGCGCCCCCCTCCATCGTTTACACCCCTGGTCATATTTTCCTAGTGCTTAGGCGAAGCCCCGCGGAGATCAATTCACCATCACCGTCACCACGCCGTCGTGCTGACGGAACTCATCTACTACCTCGATGTCTTGTTGGGTCAAGAAGGCGAGGGACTTCACCGAGCTAAACGTGTGCAGAACACGGAGGTGCCGTGCGTTCGGTACTTGATCGGTTAGAGCGCGAAGAAGTTCGACTACATCAACCGTTTGTGAAATGCTTCCACTTACGGTCTACGAGGGTACGTAGACACACTCCCCCCTCCCTCGTTGCTATGCATCTCCATGGCTAGATCATTGCGTGTGCGTAGATTTTTTTTGTTTTTTCAATGCAACGATTCCCAACACACCCTTCAACTGGGGGGCCAACAACTTCCAAAGTAGGAAGCAACAACTATCTCCCAGCTAGCTGCCAATGATGCTCAATGAGACATCCTTCAAATCATGATGGGAGGTCTGATCTTCAATCTTCCAGTACACCTCAAGAAATTTTTGGAAGTAGTTTGTGTGCCTGTGAGGCCTTACGATTGTGCCAATAGGCATATCCCTCTCATCCTCGATGATCCTATTGTATAGGATCATACATCATGTCATCCTATTTGCCAAGACATCTTTGATACAGAAATGAACAACCCCTCGGACAATTAAAAACTTTTCTTGGAGCACTCCAAATGCCCTCTCAATGTCCTTCCTCTAAGATTCTTGCGCCTAGGTGAAATGCTAAGTTTCCTGGTCTCAGGATTAGAAATTATATTCACAAAAGATGACATGGATAGATGTCATTGGCTAAATAGTAGTTGTCGGTGTCAAAACCGGCGGATCTCGGGTAGGGGGTCCCGAACTGTGCGTCTAGGCGGATGGTAACAGGAGACAAGGGACACAATGTTTTACCCAGGTTCGGGCCCTCTTGATGGAGGTAAAACCCTACGTCCTGCTTGATTGATATTGATGATGTGGGTATTACAAGAGTAGATCTACCACGAGATCAAGGAGGCTAAACCCTAGAAGCTAGCCTATGGTATGATTGTTGTTCGTCCTATGGACTAAAGCCATCCGGTTTATATAGACACTGGAGAGGGCTAGGGTTACACAGAGTCGGTTACAATGGTAGGAGATCTACATATCCGTATTGCCAAGCTTGCCTTCCACGCCAAGGAAAGTCCCATCCGGACACGGGACGAAGTCTTCAATCTTGTATCTTCACAGTCTTGGAGTCCGGCCGATGATGATAGTTCGGCTATCCGGACACCCCCTAGTCCAGGACTCCCTCAGTAGCCCCTGAACTAGGCTTCAATGACGACGAGTCCGGCGCGCATATTGTCTTCGGCGTTGCAAGGCGGGTTCCTTCTCCGAATAATTTATAGAAGATTGTGAATACCAGGATAGTGTCCGGCTCTGCAAAATAAATTCCACATACCACCGTAGAGAGAATAATATTTACACAAGTTCAATCTGCTGACGTATTTTGTGGCGTGGCGTCACACCACTACCAAGCCTTTACTCGAATTGTTTTTATTGTACCACCTCAGCGTGTTTAGTGAAGCGGTTTCCTTGGCACGTCTTGTCGAAGCAGAGATCGTGTTCCCCTTATTCCGGGATTCCCATCAATACGGACGTGGGTAACCCAATCGCGCCATTGATTGCGGCGCTTGGGAGATAAGCGAGCTTTATCAGGCCGGTGGGGACGCATGTTTTCGTCCGCCCATATAAGGGGATAAAGATCCAACCCTTTTACCTACGCCTTCTTCCTCCTTTGCTTATCCATCTCCGTGAACTCGAGCTCCAGCGCCCAAGTCTGCACATCTCACCTCAACCTTCTCCAACTATGTCCGGAGCGGGAGGCAAGTGGATGGCCTCCTCCGTTACGGAGGGGCACATCCAGAAGCTGTGCAGCGTCGGATATCTGTCCAGCGACATCGCGCACCGGCTCCCCGACGAGGGGGAGCTCATCCCCACCCCCAGGCCCCATGAGAGGGTAGTATTTCTTTCCCATTTCCTCCGTGGACTGGTTTCCCACTCCATCCCTTTGTTCGGGGGCTCATGTTCTACTACGGCCTGGATTTCCATGATCTGGCCCCGAATTTCATCCTCAATATCTCGGCGTTTATCGTCGTGTGTGAGGCCTTCCTCTGCATCCAGCCCCACTTCGGCTTGTGGCTCAAGACCTTCAGTGTCAAGCCGAAGGTTGTGAAGGGCAGCCAAGCGGAGTGCGGAGGCGCCATGGTGGGCAAGATGCCCAACGTTACTTGGCTCGAGGGCACCTTCGTGGAAACCATTAAGGGGTGGAAATCGGGGTGGTTCTACATCACTGAGCCGCGTGACCCTGAATGGGCAGCGACCCCCGAATTCAGATCTGGCATCCCCATACGGCTCACCTCCTGGAAGGAGAGTGGCCGGACATGGGGTGATTCGGAGGAGCTGACCGGACTTCAAGCCTGCATCCAAAAGCTAGTGAATAAGAAGCTCAAGCTTGTCAACGTAGTCCAGGTCATGCTCATCCGCCGGATTCTCCCGTGCCAACAACGGGACTTCAATATGTGGGAGTTCGATCCGGCACAGCACCAGACTTTGAGCGGGCTCTTCGACACTACGTACGAAGAGGCCTGGAGGGTGCTGTTTAAGGGCGCCGAGGCTCCCGCATCCGCTACCGAAGATCACGGATTCAGCTCGCAGCGTCCGGCTAACGAGGTAAGCGATTTTGCCCTTTACGGGACACTTGTTTTCCATAGTTTGACTCTATGCGGGATCTAAACCCCTCCTTTGACAGGACTGGCTAAAGAAGGCCGAACAGACTATCTGTCCGGCCCCATTGCCAGAAGACCCAGCAGACGCCCGCTTAACGGGGCTGCTGGCTCCGGCACCCCACGTGGTGCCGGAGAAGAAGGCCAAGAAGAAGGCCATGGGCACTCGAAAGAGTTCCCGTTTTCAGGTGTCACCGGATGATGACTCCGAGGCAGACTCCTCCCACAAAGGCGAGGAGGAGAAGAAGGAGGCCTCTCCCCCAGCGGGGGGAGGGAAGAAAAGGAAGGCCTCCCCAACGAGGGAGGCCGAAGGGTCCAAGAAGGGAAGGACTCTTCGCCCGGACTTCTCCGCCAGCGCCGGCGACGACGACGAGGATTGGCCTCCAAGGGCCAAGCCTCTGGCGAGATCGTAAGTATCCGGACTCCCGAATAACTTCATGGTCTTTCTTTTCGCCACATGGTGTCTTTCTAATGCCGCATACTACCCTGCAGTCCGCCCAAGGATGATCTTCCCACTTCGTCGAGCGGGTCCTTGGGTGTGTAGGATATGGATTCTCTTCCGACCGCCTCCACCCCCCGTGATGTGGATGATGCCGAGGTCTGATCCGGGGAAGGGACCCACCAGGAGGAGGAGGCCCCGGAGGTGCCGCAGGGCAACCTCTCGGACTTTGCACCGGACTCCGCCCCGGAACCTGTAGTGGCTCCGGAGTCTGGCGGGCGGTCCCTGCGTAAGAAGGGCAAGACCATGACGCCGGTGGCCTCCGTCCAACCGAAGGCGCCGAATAGCTTGCTGGAGGCGCTCAACGGCGCCTCCATCGAAGAGGAATATCGCACTGTCATGAGTGCGGTGATTCAGAAGGTTCAGCTTGCCAAGAGCAGGCTGACCGAAGCCTGCAGCAGCCTTCTAACAGGCTTTGAGGTAAGAATTTTGATATATGTAAAATAGTACCGCATAGACAGTAGCCCCTGATGCTCGGTTCGGTATTCGGAAAGAAAAGCTGGACTGAGGATTTAAAAAGATATACGCAGGAGTCATAAAAAAGTATGTCAATATGGGATTGCAGGCTGTGCTGCTGACCTCTACCGCCCTGACTGTGGAGGTCAATACTTTGAAGCAAAGCCTCGAGCGGTCCGAGAACAAGCTTGGCCATGCCAAGAAGCAGCTCGAGGATAAGGAAGGTGAGTAACACCTTATTAAAATTGTACCTTGCAGAAAAGGATTTGGTTGCAAGAAGGATGACAAGGATAACATGGGTATTGCAGGGGCCACGAACAAGGTGGCGACCCTGAAGGAGGCGATGTCCGCGGCCGAACGTAATGCGGTCGTGGAGCGCACCGAGCGAGAGAAGCAGGAGGCGCGGGTGGCGGAGGTACAGCAAGAGCTCCAGGCTCTCGTGGAAAAACATGAGAGTTTGGAGCGTGACTCGAAGACTCGAGAGTCCGAGCTTGCAACGACTCTTGAGAGTGCCAAAGCCGCTAAGGCCGAAGCCTACAAGGCCCTCTAGGAAATCGAGGCGTTGAAGAAAATAGCGGCGGGTAAGGCATTTTTCATGCAAAGTAAGCATGTGAGTGTGAATTACCTATCACTTACCCGAATTCGGAGCTCTCCAGAAGCGTTCGCAGATCTGCCCCGCAGCGTGTCCGATGCTGCCGCTTTTTATAGGGCGGGTAAGGCATTTTTCATGCAAAGTAAGCATGTGAGTGTGAATTACCTATCACTTACCCGAATTCGGAGCTCTCCAGAAGCGTTCGCAGATCTGCCCCGCAGCGTGTCCGATGCTGCCGCTTTCTATAGGGCCGAGGAGGGGAGCTCGACGGAGAAGGTCTTCTGGTCTCAGTATGCTGAGGCTGGACATACGGTGCCCCTTAGCGACCAGCTGAAGCAGCTGGTCGAGCTCCACAAGGTGGCCGAACAGGCCATGAAGGGCCTCATAGTTCGGCTATGGCCTAAGGAGGCCATGCCTGGGAGCTACTTCGGCCTGGTGCGGCGGCTGGTGGATGCGTGTCCATGGGTTGAAGTCATCAAGCACTCCGCCTGCATTGAAGGTGCCCGTCGGGCCCTTGCCCGCGCAAAGGTGCAATGGGGCAAGATGGATGCTTAGAAGCTTGTGATGGACGCGCCACCGCCGGGCAAGGAGTATCGCACGCCCGAAATGTATTATAAGAGTGTCCTGAAGGGTGCCCGCATTATTGCGGGTGAGTGCTCTAAAGATGTAATATTTGAGTAGACTCGCATTTTGTTATCCTGTGCGCTGAAAACTTTGTTCATATGCGCTAAGCAACGCTTGTTAATTTAAAATATTACCTTCTGTGCGGTCGTTTATCGAATCTGAGAGATGGCAAGTCGTCGGCTTCAGCCCCCATGCCACGAGTGCTGGGGTGTTCGGGATAAATTTGAGCACTCTTGTTCCCATTTTTGGATCCATCTAGGGAGGCGCTCAACACAACGACCAAGGCAACCAGACTTATAATGCTTGAACACTCTCACTTAGCCATAGAATTCTATAATTTTAAATTTCGGTGAAGCCCCTACTGTTCGGAAGGCCGAATTTGGGGCGCTATCCACGCCTGGGCCGGACAAAGCCGGTTCCTCGCTCTAAGCGGCATAAGTCTTTAGGGACTCGAAAAAACCTCTCGAACAGCGACCGGCTCTCGCCTCATCATGACGGTCAGTTTTAGCTTTGTTCACTGAGGCGCTCGCCCAGCTCAACTGGGGCGCAATCGCAGTGGTTCTCCCAGTGCTACCTTAGCCGATATAACGGAACATAAGGTACCAAAACATGGGAGCCGGGCAAACCCAACTATTAACCCAAGACATGATTCGGAGCCGATGCATATAATGCTATAAGTTTGGGGTGCCGCACTTGTGAAAGTGTTCGGACTTATCACACCATGATGCGGGAAGCATAAGCCCCTGGTGTATTTAGCCGTACCAAAGTGTACGGATGCAACATGTTATATATGTATAAGAAAGAAATGCAATTATAAGCAAAAAGGTGATGGATTGTTTATTCAAGAAATACTGCTGTGAATGCAGAACGATACAAATGGTGTGGTAAGAAAGGGATGGGACTATTAAACATGTCCCCCTCCAGGGGTAGGCTGCGGAATGGTGTATTAAAAAGATTTAATGCTCGTAGTGGAGACCACCTGGATATTCGTTGTAGCCTTTCTCCTTCCCTAGCTGTTGCATCATGAGTTCAGCAGGTCTACTGCCGGATAGGGCCTCTGATGAACGGAGTCCTGTGGGCAAAAAAAAGAGAGAAAAAAAGAACGACACACTTGAGAGCCCCTGGTGTGGTTAAGCCGCATTCTGGGCCTATCGTGGTCGTGCCCCTCCCCCTATGCCCATGGTATCTCCAGAGCGTAATGATGTACGCGAGGGACCTGTCTTGAAATTTTGCAGGGGCTGGGGTTGGGGCCTCATTGCTACGCGTGCTCGGAACGTGCCAGGTGGTCTTGTTGTAGGTTACTCCGGGCGCGTTTAGCCGTGTCCGGTCGCTTAGCGGTCGGACTCGAGAATTGCCTTAAGAGGCTGCACTGTACTTCTGCCGCGAGAGCCGCTGTATGTTCCTCCGTTCGGAGAGAGCGTTCAGTGTTTCCGTTGACCGTGATGACTCCTCGAGGGCCTGGCATCTTGAGCTTGAGGTATGCGTAGTGCGGCACCGCGTTGAACTTCGCAAACGCGGCACGTCCGAGCAAAGCATGATAGCCGATGCGGAATGGAACTATGTCGAAGATTAACTCCTCGCTTCGGAAGTTATCCGGGGATCCGAAGACCACTTCCAGTGTAACTGAGCCTGTACAATTGGCCTCTACACCTGGTATGACGCCTTTAAAGGTCGTCTTTGTAGGTTTAATCCTTGAGGGGTTTATGCCCATTTTGCGCACTGTATCCTGATAAAGCAGGTTCAGGCTGCTGCCACCATCCATCGGGACTCTGATGAGGTGAAATCCATCGACGATTCGGTCTAAAACCAATGCGGCGAATCCGCCATGGCGGATGCTGGTGGGCTGGTCCCTTCGATCAAAAGTGATCGGGCAGGAAGACCATGGGTTGAACTTCGGGGCGACTGGCTCCATCGCGTATACATCCCTGAGTGCACGCTTCCGCTCCCTTTTGGATATGTGGGTTGCGTATATCATGTTCACCGTCCGCACTTGTGGGGGGAAACCCTTCTGTCCTCTATTGTTCGGCGGTCGGGTCTCTTCCTCGTCATCGCTATGCAGCCCCTTGTAGTTGTTTTCGGCAATTAACTTGCCTGCCTACTTGAATACCCAACAGTCCCTATTGGTGTGGTTAGCTGGCTTTTCGGGGGTGCCGTGTATCTGGCACGAGCGGTCGAGTATTCGGTCGAAATTGGACGGACCCGGAGTAGTTCTTTTGAATGGCTTTTGCCGCTGACCGGGTTTGGAGCCTCTGAATCCGGCATTGACTGCCGTATCCTCACTATTGTCGCCGTTAATGCGGCGTTTGTTTTTGTTGCGACGCGACCTGCCATTGCGGTCCTTGATATCCGGACTGCCAGAATTTTTGCTGAGGTTGTTGCTGCGGGCTAGCCATCTGTCCTCACCCGCGCAGAAGTGGGTCATGAGTGATGTGAGGGCTGCCATGGATTTCGGCTTTTCTTGTCCTAGGTGCCGGGCAAGCCACTCGTCGCGGATGTTATGTTTGAAGGCCGCGAGGGCCTCCGCATCCGGACAGTCGACAATTTGATTTTTCTTAGTTAGGAACCGTGTCCAGAATTGTCTGGCCGATTCGTCTGGCTGCTGAATTATATGGCTTAGGTCATCAATGTCTGGTGGTCGCACATACGTGCCTTGGAAGTTATCGTTGAATGCGGCTTCCAGGTCTTCCCAACTCCCAATTGACTCTGCTGGCAAGCTGTTAAGCCAATGCCGGGCTGATCCTTTAAGCTTGAGTGGGAGGTATTTGATGGCGTGGAGATCATCACCGCGGGCCATGTGGATATGAAGGAGATAGTCCTCGATCCAAACCGCGGGGTCTGTTGTGCCATCATAAGATTCAATGTTCACGGGTTTAAACCCTTCGGGGATTTGATGATCCATTACTTCATTTGTGAAGCATAGTGGGTGTGCGGCGCCTCTATATTGGGCGATATCACGACGAAGTTCAAGGGAGCTTTGTCTACTGTGTTCGGCCCGGCCGGACTTACTGTGTCCGGCGTGATGGTTGTCGTCATGTATCATGGGGCGCCCACACGATCCATAGATCGATCTTGATTGTCTTGCCTTATCCTCCAATATATCTCGCAAGTCCAGAGCGTTCCCCTGTGGCCTTGTGCTTCTCGAGCGCTGCCAGGGTATGGTTCTAGTGGAGGGCCTAGAGGCCTCTCTGTCACGGCCACGGGGTGGTCGGTCAGCCGTATTGTCTGCTAGTGATGCCTCGTCTCCGGAGGGAGGCATGTAATCCTCTACCTCTTCGTCTGCTACTCTCTCATGAGGGCTGGCATCTCCGTCCTCCTGTGCTGAATCTTGCTGGATGGGGTTGTCTTCGGCACTGTCTGGGGTGTTATTATCTCCGGTGCCGGAATCTCCATTCTTGCTGTGGCGGGATTTTAGAGCGGCGCCGCTGACGCCGGCGCTTGGGCTGTTTCTTGGAGGGGTCATCCTCCGCTGTTCCTTCGCCATTCCCATCCTTTGGGATATCCACCATGTATATGTCATATGATGAGGTGGCTTTCCAGTGCCCAGTAGGTGCTAGTTCTTGGTCGTCTCCGGCATCGTCGTCCATACCGTCGATGTCTTCGGAGTCGAAGTCTAGCATGTCGGTTAGATCGTCGACATTGGCTACTAAGTGGGTGGTGGGTGGGCTTTGAATTTCTTCGTCGTCCGCATCCCAACCGTCCTGACCGCAGTCCGGCCAGGGCTCTCCTGATAATGAGAGATACTTTAGCGAACTCAAGATGTCGCCGAAAGGTGAGTGTGGAAAGATGTCCGCAGCGGTGAACTCCATGATCGGCGCCCAATCGGATTCAATTGGAGGGGGCGCGGGAGGTTCGGAGTCCGGCGAGGAGTCCGGTACCTCGGAGTCACGAGCTTCATGAGGGACAAGGTCAGTGTTCGGCTCCATCGCCGTAGAGGTTGCAGCCCCCGAGGTGGTGTCTAGCCACCCATCCTCGATCTGCGCAGTTGGCTCCGAATTGTGGATCGGAGCGGACTCGTGTGCGGCCTCCAGGGCACTGTCCGGCTGCAGAGCTAAATCATGCCCATCGTGACAGTGCGGCGCGCTCGGCTGTGGCTCGAATCCATCGAAGATCAAGTCCCCGCGGATGTCAGCCGTGAAGTTTAAACTTCCAAATCTGACCTGACGGCCAGGGGCGTAGCTTTTGATCTGCTCCAGATGGCCAAGCGAATTGGCCTGCAGTGCAAAGCCGCCGAATACGAAGATCTGTCCGAGGAGAAAAGTCTCACCCTGGACTGCGTCGCTGTTGATGATCGAAGAAGCCATCGAGCCTATCGGTGACGACACAGAGGAACTCTCAATGAAAGAACCAATGTCGGTGTCAAAACCGGCGGATCTTGGGTAGGGGGTCCCGAACTGTGCGTCTAGGCGGATGGTAACAGGAGACAAGGGACACAATGTTTTACCCAGGTTCGGGCCCTCTTGATGGAGGTAAAACCCTACGTCCTGCTTGATTGATATTGATGATGTGGGTATTACAAGAGTAGATCTACCACGAGATCAAGGAGGCTAAACCCTAGAAGCTAGCCTATGGTATGATTGTTGTTCGTCCTATGGACTAAAGCCATCCGCTTTATATAGACACTGGAGAGGGCTAGGGTTACACAGAGTCGGTTACAATGGTAGGAGATCTACATATCCGTATTGCCAAGCTTGCCTTCCACGCCAAGGGAAGTCCCATCCGGACATGGGACGAAGTCTTCAATCTTGTATCTTCACAGTCTTGGAGTCCGGCCGATGATGATAGTTCGGCTATCCGGACACCCCCTAGTCCAGGACTCCCTTAGTAGTCTTGGGCATATTGATGACCATTAATTGTGAAGTTGCAAGCTGGAGAAAAACTAGCAGCTAGCAGTTCAAATATATGAGATCTCTGTAAGACATTGATGTCACTGTGAGATCCAAACAACCCAAATTAGCAATGCCAAATCCAAACATCTTCAGAGGCAACAACTTCCAAAATTATTGTCCGAACAAGGCAATGCCTGGTGAATTGGCATGCAAAGCTACCGGGCAGTTCTTCCACCATCGATGCTAAAAGTGCAAGTGGCACTTAATTATATTTTGGTGTGATGATAGTATGGTTAGTGGAACTAATATCGGTTGCTAAAGTTTATCTTAGGATATTGGTTCCATGAATATCATGTTGGAGTTGTGTGACCACCCATTTCAAAAATATCAAAGGCGTGCTCGAAGGTTTTCGTTTTGGTTCGATTTGAGTCGTAGGAAAACCCACACTATTAAGAGGGGTCGTCGTGGATGAATGTCATGTGGGAATACATCAAGACATATACACTAGCCCTCCCACACCTAACACGTATTATCCTATGTAGCGTGCATCGCCGACGTGCCCTTAGGGTTTCAATGGAAACTTACTGTACACCCCATGCGCACGGGGTGGTCAGTAACTTCTTGGACCCCCTGTATGTAAAGGTGTGGTGTCCAGAGAGTTTCGTGGCACCCCGTGCACACGAGGTGTCTAGGAAGTTACTGATCACCCTGTGCGCATGGGGTGATGGTTTCGCCTTGGACACCATGTGCGCACAGTGTTGGCTTAGCCCGTCCACACGGGGTCCAACAGGCAAAAATGGACACTTAGTCAAGAACACTATTAAAGGAGGTCTTCTTCCACCTCCAACCCTAACCCTCATGTCTTGTTGAGCTCCACCATTTCTACACTCCTAATTTCTCATTACTCTCAATCCCTCCAACCAAACTTGTTGACACTTTGGGGATTGAGGGAGCAAGACCCGATCTACAACTTGAGCAAACCAATTCGTGTTCCCCTTGAGATTTGTTCACCATTGACTTGTTACTCTTGGATCTTGGACTCCTAGGCGGTTAGGGGTTCCTCCTGAAGCCGCCTTGCTTGTGGTGTGCTCCGGAGACGTATGTAAAGGTGTGGTGGTTGCCTTCAAGAACAATCCCGAGTGATTCAAGGTTCATCCATTTGGGGTGACTCAAGGAGAATACACTGAGCCTTCCTTGGCGTTCCGCAAGCTTTGGCTCCGACACCGGTCTAACAGAGATTAGCTCTTCCCCAAGGAAGAGTGAACTTGGGGATAAAATACATGTCATCGTCTCACATTTGGTTAGTCCTTTCCCGCACTTTGTTTTGCTTTGTATGTTTGTGGACTTGCTAATTAGATTGTTTCCTACCATATTTAGCTTTAAGCTTGCTCGTAATATATGTTGTGTTCACCTAGTCACATATGTTTCCCTAAAATTCACAATCAAGATTAAAATTTGTAGTCTTCTATTCACCCCCTCTAGTCGAGTGTATCATCCTTTGAGGTGCATATACTCAACACTCCCTAGCATCTTACGCCAACTTTTCCGCTTCATTCCTTGCTAGAAGCTTGGTCATGTCCTCCACATTGGGTACTCGTAAATAGTACTCTCCATAAACCCGCATTACAGTTTTGGCAAACACTTTCGCGCATTTTATGATTGTGTCTTCGACTATTCAAAGATACTCATTCGATACATCTGTATGCTAGGAACACCATATGCCATCATCTGAAGTGTCGTGGTCTCCTTGTGATAAGAGAAAACCTCACGAGACCAGCGTCATTTATCCATTGCTGGAAGAAAGGTTCATTGCCTTCCATGTCATCGGCATTTTGACGGAACAACTGTTCGGTCATGAGGAAGCTTCATCGGAACAAGTGCGACCCGGCATAAAGTAGTCGCACATGAGCTTTTGTGGCCTTTGATTCTATACCTGTGATTTTTTTTAAAAGAGAGCCCTCTCTCCAATTTCCATATAAAAGAAACCATGGTATCTTAAGAGAAGTACACAAGAATGAGGTAACTACTAGACATAGCTAGCGATACTACAAGAGAAGGAACCATCCCTCCCTCCCTCCTAGCAGCTCACATAGAACAGGTCTTTCCCCAGCAAAAGTGCCAGAAGGACACTAACCTGAAGACGACTGAGGCTATTAGCCCAGATATCCAAAGACACTAAAGGACCACTGCAGTATCAAATCTTATTATTACATGACCGAAACGATAAGCAAAAGACAGGAAGAAAGTAGGTTATTGTAGAGAGTGGCATCGTCGTCATTTGTCAGCTTCAGCACGACTGAAATCACGGAGCCACCTTCCTCGGCACCCCTATTATCCAACCATACGCTGCTTTGAAGATCTCCCTCGCAACCTGCTCAACCTGCCTTACGCCCGCCGTCATTCGCCTTATTTTTCCTTGTTTTTTCTACAACACATTCCAATCATGTAAGTATTTAATAATCAAATTAACTGGAAAGCAAGGATCAACAATCCCGCTATTGTCAAAGACATCTTTATTTATAAGTTTCCACAAAGTCCCGAAGATAGCAGAAATTCCTACTGTCATAAGATCCCTATCATTTTTCTCAAATTTTCCAATCCAATCACCAAATAAGTTTTTGTTGTTGTTGGGAATATCAAACATACCAAACGAACATTTCATGACCATCCATAACATCCTAGCAATAGAACAATGGAAAAAGATGATTAATATCTTCCTCTCTCCCACAAAAGGAGCACTTGCTGTCTCCATGAAACACTCTTTTTATAAGATTGTCTTTGGTGAGAATACTACCTCTCAACACCAGTCATAAGAAAACTTTGACCCTAGGAGGCATTTTAACTTTCCACAAAAAATTATGTGGATACTTAATCCCAGTCTGAATCATGTAAGTGTAGCATGATTTAACAGTATATTTCCATTGCTCATCATAGTCTAGCTAACTAAGTCTTTTCGATCAATAAGAGCCACACTCTCACAAGCCTCTCTGATGTGAGTCCAAAGTTCCAAAGACACCCCAAACAAAGACCTTCTAGACTTGATATTGCTCACCCCCGCCCCCCTCAACATTACAGCAACTGAATTATTTTTGTAAAACAAATATTATATAATCTGGGATAGCTGTCTTTCAAAGATTTTGGTTCTATCCACCAGCCCTCCCAGAATGTAGTATTTCCCCCATTTCCCACATTAAATCTACACATAGAGAAGATAAAAATTCTTTGTGCTTCAGAAGGTCACTCCAGAATTGTGAGTCTCCCACCTTGTGTCTAACACTAGTGATATAAGTATTCTTAATGTATTTCCCTTTCAACACCTCCTGCCACAATCCTTCTGTGTTGCATAATTTCCACCACCACTTGCATAGTAAAGCTATATTCATAAGAGCTAAGTTCGGAATGCCTAGCCCACCCATGTCTTTAGATTTACAAACCTCAGGACATTTAACAAAATGATTTTTTTTCTTTTCTCTTGCCATAACAATCTAGCCCTAAAAAATCAATTCTCCTATTAACCCCAACAGGCAGCCCATAAAAGGACATCATATAATAAGGTATACCAGTCAAAGAAGATTGAATCAAGGTGATTCTCCCAGCACTAGCTAGCAATCTTCCTTGCCAAGTACCACATTTTTTCTCCATTTTCTCTTCAGGAGGTTTTCAGTGTTTATTTCCAATTCTTTTTTATCAATAGGAAGGCCTAAATATTTCATAGGAAGGTCACCTACTAGAAAAGTAAAAATCTAAGAATATATTCATGTTTCTTATTAACAGCTCCACCAACAAAAACAATTCACTTTTGTGAAAATTAATTTTCAAACCAGGCATATGTTGAAAAAGGCAGAGTATGTATTTCAAGTTATGTGCACTATCAAAATCATGTACCAGTGAAATGGTGCATGACTCTGCGAGCCCGCACGCTTCCTCATCGGTTGCTGCTATCCATTCGGTAACCATCAATATTACCGCATCCCCTTCGGCATCCATGATTTCACTCTCGGACTCAAAGCGCCAATCTGGATCATAAAATGAAAAACTATATTATCAGATTCATCTACACAAAATATGAAGTCTTTGTCATCTACACGAATCTATGAGATGTTAGAATAAATCTACCGTAATAGATTTGGGGGAAATTATCTTTGGGCAAGTCGTCGAACACCTTGATGTAGCGGTGGCATGGACGGACAGCGGGAAGCCGACACGGGGTTGTTGGGAAACACAGTAATTTAAAAAAAAATCCTATGATCACGCAAGATCTATCTAGGAGATGCATAGCAACGAGAGGGGAGAGTGTGTCCACGTACCCTCATAGACCGAAAGTGGAAGCGTTTAGTAATGCGGTTGATGTAGTCGAACTTCTTCGCGATCCAACCGATCCAAGTACCGAACGTACGACACCTCCGCATTCAGCACACATTCAGCTCGATGACGTCCCTCATGCTCTTGATCCAGTTGAGGATGAGGGTGAGTTCCGTCAGCACGACGACGTAGCAACGATGATGATGATGTTACCGGCGCGGGGCTTCGCCTAAGCACTACGGCGATATGATCGAGGTGTGTAACTGTGGAGGGGTCACCACACGCGGTTAAGAGAAACTTGTGTGTTCTAGGGTGCCCTGATGCCCCTGTATATAAAGGAGGGAGGGGGAGGCCGGCCGGCCCTATGGGCGCGCCCAAGGAGAGGGAGTCCTACTAGGACTACTAGTCCTAGTAGGATTCCTCCATAAGGAAGAGAGGGAAGGAAGGAGAGAGAGAGAGGGAGTAGGAAAGGGGGTGCCCCCTTCCCTTGTCTAATTCGTACTGCTAAGGGGGGGCGCGGCCTGCCCTGGCGGCCCTCCTCTCTCTCCAATAAGGCCCATGGTGGCCCATTAGTTCCCCCGGGGGGTTCCGGCAACCCCTCCGGCACTCCGTTTTTAACCGAAACTATCCGGAACACTTCCGGTGTCCGAATAACATGGTCCAATATATCAATCGTTATGTCTCGACCATTTCGAGACTCCTCGTAACGTCCGTGATCTCATCCGGGACTCCTAACAAACTTCAGTCATGAAAACACATAACTCATAATACAAATCGTCATCGAACGTTAAGCGTGCGGACCCTACGGGTTCGAGACCTATGTAGACATGACCGAGACACATCTCCGGTCAATAACCAATAGTGGAACCTGGATGCTCATATTGGCTACTACATATTATAGGAAGATCTTTATCGGTCAAACCGCATAACAACATACATTGTTCCCTTTGTCATCGGTATGTTACTTGCCCGAGATTTGATCGTCGGTATGATCATACCTAGTTCAATCTCATTACTGGCAAGTCTCTTTACTCGTTCCGTAATACTTCATACTGTAACTAACTCATTAGTCACATTGCTTGCAAGGCTTATAATGATGAGCATTATTGAGAGGGCCCAGAGATACCTCTCCGAAACATGGAGTCACAAATTCTAATCTCGATCTATGCCAACCCAACAAATACCTTCGAAGACACCTGTAGAGCATCTTTATAATCACCCATTTACGTTGTGACGTTTGATAGCACACAAAGTGTTCCTCTGGTATTCGGGCGTTGCATAATCTCGTAGTCTGAGAAACATGTATAAGTCATGAATAAAGCAGTAGCAATGAAACTGTAACAATCATAATGCTAAGCTAACGAATGGGTCTTGTCCATCACATCATTCTCCTAATGATATGATCCCGTTCATCAAATGACAACACATGTCTATTGTTAGGAAACATAACCATCTTTGATAAACGAGCTAGTCAAGTAGAGGCATACTAGGGACACTTATGTTTTGTCTATGTATTCACACATGTACTAAGTTTCCGGTTAATACAATTCTAGCATGAATAGTAAACATTTATCACGAAATAAGGAAATAAATAATAATTTTATTATTGCCTCTAGGGCATATTTTCTTTAGTCTCCCACTTGCACTAGAGTCATTAATCTAAATTACAAAGTAGTGATTCTAACACCCATGGAGTTTTGGTGCTGATCATGTTTTGCTTGTGGAAGAGGTTTAGTCAACGGACCTGCAACATTCAGATCCGTATGTACCTTGCAAATCTCTATGTCCCCTTTCGACACTTGATGACAGATGGAATTGAAGCGTCTCTTGATGTGCTTGGTTCTCTTGTGAAATCTGGATTCCTTTGTCAAGGCAGTTGCACCAGTATTGTCACAAAAGATTTTCATTGGACCCGATGCACTAGGTATGACACCTAGATCGGATATGAACTCCTTCATCCAGACTCCTTCATTTGCTTCTTCTGAAGTAGCTATGTACTCCGCTTCACACGTAGAGCCTGCCACGACGCTTTGCTTGGAACTGCACCAACTGGCAGCTCCACCATTCAATAAAAATACGTATCCGGATTGTGACTTAGAGTCATCCGGATCAGTGTCAAAGCTTGCATCGACGTAACCGTTTACGACGAGCTCTTTGTCACCTCCATAAATGAGAAACATATCCTTAGTCCTTTTTAGGTATTTCAGGATGTTCTTGACCGCTGTCCAGTGCTCCACTCCGGGATTACTTTGGTACCTCCCTGCTATACTTATAGCAAGGCACACATCAGGTCTGGTACACAACATTGTATACATGATAGAACCTATGGCTGAAGCATAGGGAATGGGTTCCATTTTCTCTCTATCTTCTGCAGTGGTCGGGCATTGAGTCTGACTCAATTTCACACCTTGTAACACATGCAAGAACCCTTTCTTTGACTGATCCATTTTCAACTTTTTCAAAACTTTATCAAGGTATGTGCTTTGTGAAAGTCCAATTAAATGTCTTGATCTATCTCTATAGATCTTGATGCCCAATATGTAAGCAGCTTCACCGAGGTCTTTCATAGAAAAACTTTTATTCAAGTATCCCTTTATGCTATCCAGAAATTCTATATCATTTCCAATCAACAATATGGCATCCACATATAATATTAGAAATGCTACAAAGCTCCCACTCACTTTCTTATAAATACAAGATTCTCCAAAAGTCTATATAAAACCATATGCTTTGATCACACTATCAAAACGTTTATTCCAACTCCGAGAGGCTTGCACTAGTCCATATATGGATAGCTGGAGCTTGCACACTTCGTTAGCACCCTTTGAATCGACAAAACCTTCTGGTTGCATCATATACAACTCTTCTTCTAGAAATCCATTCAGGAATGCAGTTTTTACATTCATTTGGCAAATTTCATAATCATAAAATGAGGCAATTGCTAACATGATTCGGATAGACTTAAGCATCGCTACGGGTGAGAAAGTCTCATCGTAGTCAACTCCTTGAACTTGTCGAAAACCTTTTGCAACAAGTCGAGCTTTGTAGATAGTAACATTACCATCAGCGTCGGTCTTCTTACTGAAGATCCATTTATTTTCTATGGCTTGTCGATCATCAGACAAATCCACCAAAGTCCACACTTTGTTCTCATACATGGATCCCATCTCAGATTTCATGGCCTCAAGCCATTTCGCGGAATTGGGCATATCATCGCTTCCTATTAGTTTGCAGGTTCACCATGGTCTAGTAACATGACTTCCAGAACAGGATTACCATACCACTCTGGTGCGGACCGTACTCTGGAAGACCTACGAGGTTCTGTAGTAACTTGACCTGAAGTTTCATGATCATCATCATTAGCTTCCTCACTAATTGGTGTAGGAAACAATAGAACTGATTTCTGTGATAAACTACTTTCCAATTCGGGAGAAGGTATAATTACCTCATCAAGTTCTGCTTTCCTCCCACTCACTTCTTTTGAGAGAAACTCCTTCTCTAGAAAGGATCCATTCTTAGCAACGCATATTTTGCCTTCGGACCTGTGATAGAAGGTGTACCCTATAATTTCCTTTGGATATCCTATGAAGACGCACTTCTCTGATTTGGGTTCGAGCTTATCAGGTTGAAGCCTTTTCACATAAGCATCGCAGCCCCAAACTTTAAGAAATGACAACTTTGGTTTCTTGCCAAACCATAGTTCATAAGGCGTCATCTCAATGGATTTTGATGGTGCCCTGTTTAAAGTGAATGCAACAGTCTCTAAAGCATAACCCCAAAACGATAGCGGTAAATCAGTAAGAGACATCATAGATCGCACCATATCCAATAAAGTACGGTTACGACGTTCGGACACACCATTTCGCTGTGGTGTTCTAGGTGGCATAAGTTGTGAAACTATTTCATATTGTTTCAAATGAAGACCAAACTCGTAACTCAAATATTCACCTCCATGATCAGATCGTAGAAACTTTATTTTCTTGTTATGATGATTTTCCACTTCACTCTAAAATTCTTTGAACTTTTCAAATGTTTCAAACTTATGCTTCGTTAAGTAGATATAACCATATATGCTCAAATCATCTATAAACGTAAGAAAATAATGGTACCCGCCATGAGCCTCAACACTCATTGGACCACATACATCGGTATGTATTATCTCCAATAAGTCAGTGGCTCGTTCCATTGTTCCGGAGAACGGAGTTTTAATCATCTTGCCCATGAGGCACGGTTCGCAAGCACCAAGTGATTCATAATCAAGTGATTCCAAAAGCCCATCAGCATGGAGTTTCTTCATGCGCTTTATACCGATATGACCTAAACGGCAGTTCCACAAATAAGTTGCACTATCATTTGTTGGGGAACGTAGCAGAAATTCAAAATTTTCCTACGTGTCACCAAGATCTATCTATGGAGACACCAGCAACGAGGGGAAGGAGAGTGCATCTACATACCCTTGTAGATCGCTAAGCGGAAGTGTTCAAGAGAACGGGGTTGAAGGAGTCGTACTCGTCGTGATCCAAATCACTGGAGATCCTAGTGCCGAACGGACGGCACCTCCGCGTTCAACACACGTACAACCCGGTGACGTCTCCCATGCCTTGATCCAGGAAGGAGAGAGGGAGAGGTTGAGGAAGACTCCATCCAGCAGCAGCACAACAGCGTGGTGGTGGTGGAGGAGCGTGGCAATCCTGCAGGGCTTCGCCAAGCACCTGCGGGAGAGGAGGAGGTGTCACAGGAGGGAGGGAGGCGCCAGGGACTCACGTGCGGCTGCCCTCCCTCCCCTCCACTATATATAGGGGCAAGAGAGAGGGGGGGCGCAACCTTGGCCCTTCGTCCAAGAAAGGGTGCGGCCAGGGAGGAGTCCATCCTCCCTAAGGCACCTAGGAGGTGCCTTCCCCCTTTAGGACTCTCCCTTTCCCTTATCTCTTGGCGCATGGGCCTCTTGGGGGGGGGGGGGCGCACCAGCCCACCTGGGGCTGGTCCCCTCCCACACTTGTCCCATGCAGCCCTCCGAGGATGGTGGCCCCACTTGGTGGACCCCCGGGACCCTCCCGGTGGTCCCGGTACATTACCGATAAAACCCGAAACTCTTCCGGTGACCAAAACAGGACTTCCCATATATAATTCTTTACCTCCGGACCATTCCGGAACTCCTCATGACGTCCGGGATCTCATCCGAGACTCCGAACAACATTCGGTAACCACATACAAACTTCCTTTATAACCCTAGCGTCATCGAACCTTAAGTGTGTAGACCCTACGGGTTCGGGAATCATGCAGACATGACCGAGACGTTCTCTGGTCAATAACCAACAGCGGGATCTGGATACCCATGTTGGCTCCCACATGTTCCACGACGATCTCATCGGATGAACCACGATGTCGAGGATTCAATCAATCCCGTATTCAATTCCCTTTGTCTAGCGGTATTATACTTGCCCGAGATTCGATCGCCGGTATACCGATACCTTGTTCAATCTCGTTACCGGCAAATCTCTTTACTCATTCCGTAACACATCATCCCGCGATCAACTCTTTGATCACATTGTGCACATTATGATGATGTCCTACCGAGTGGGCCCAGAGATACCTCTCCGTCACACGGAGTGAGAAATCCCAGTCTCGATTCGTGCCAACCCAACAGACACTTTCGAAGATACCTGTAGTGGACCTTTATAGCCACCCAGTTATGTTGTGACGTTTGGTACACCCAAAGCATTCCTACGGTATCCGGGAGTTGCACAATCTCATGGTCTAAGGAAATGATACTTGACATTAGAAAAGCTTTAGCATACGAACTACGATCTTTGTGCTAGGCTTAGGATTGGGTCTTGTCCATTACATCATTCTGCTAATGATGTGATCCCGTTATCAACGACATCCAATGTCCATGGTTAGGAAACCGTAACCATCTATTGATCAATGAGCTAGTCAACAGAGGCTTACTAGGGACATGGTGTTGTCTATGTATCCACACATGTATCTGAGTTTCCTTTCAATACAATTATAGCATGGATAATAAACGATTATCATGAACAAGGAAATATAATAATAACTAATTTATTATTGCCTCTAGGGCATATCTCCAACAGTCTCCCACTTGCACTAGAGTCAATAATCTAGTTCACATCGCCATGTGATCAACACTGATAGGTCACATCGCCATGTGACCAACATTCAAAGAGTTTACTAGTGTCTTAAACTAGTTCACATCACCATGTGATTAAGTCTCAATGAGTTCTTGGGTTTGATCATGTTTTGCTTGTAAGAGAAGTTTTAGTCAACGAGTCTGCAACATTCAGATCCGTATGTACTTTGCAAATCTCTAAGTCATATTGTAAATGCTGCTTCTACGCTCCACTTGGAGCTATTCCAAATGGTTGCTCCACTATACGTATCCGGTTTGCTACTCGGAGTCATTCGGATAGGTGTTAAAGCTTGCATCGATGTAACCCTTTACGCCGAACTCTTTATCACTTCCATAATCGAGAAACATGTCCTTATTTACTCCAAGGACAATTTTGACCGCTGTCCAATGATCCATTCCTGGATCATTCTTGTACCCCTTGACTGACTCATGGCAAGGCACACTTCCGGTGCGGTACACATCATAGCATACTATAGAGCCTACGTCTGAAGCATAGGGGACGACCTTCGTCCTTCCTCTCTCTTCTGCCGTGGTCGAGCTTTAACTCTTAACTCATACCTTACAACTCAGGCAAGAACTCCTTCTTTGACTGATCCATCTTGAACACCTTCAAGATCATGTCAATGTATGTGCTCATTTGAAAGTATTATTAAGCATTTTGATCTATCTTATAGATCTTGATGCTTATTGTTCAAGTAGCCTAATCCAGGTTTTCCGTTGAAAAACACTTTTCAAATAACCCTATATGCATTCCATAAATTCTACATCATTTCTGATCATCAATATGTTAACAACATATACTCATCAGAAATTCTATAGTGCTCCCACTCACTTCTTTGGAAATACAAGTTTCTCATAAACTTTGTATAAACCTAAAATCTTTGATCATCTTATCAAAGTGCATATTCCAACTCCAAGATGCTTACTCCAGTCCATGGAAGGATCGCTGGAGCTAGCATACCTTTTAGCATCCTTAGGATCGACAAAACCTTTCTGATTGTATCACATACAACCTTTCCTTACGAAAACTGGTAAGGAAACTCGTTTTGACATCCATTTGCCAGATTTCATAAATGCAGCTAATGCTAACATGATTCCGACGGACTTAAGCATCGCTACGGATGAGAAAATCTCATTGTAGTCAACTCTTTGAACTTGTGAAAAACTATACGCCACAAGTTGAGCTTCATAGACGGTGACATTACCGTCCACGTCCGTCTTCTTCTTAAAGATCCATTTATATCAATGGCTTGCCGATCATTGGGCAAGTCCACCAAAGTCCATGCTTTGTTATGATACATGGATCCTATCTCGGATTTCATGGCTTCTAATCATTGGTCAGAATTTGGGCCCACCATCGCTTCTCCATAGCTCGTAGGTTCATTGTTGTCTAGCAACATGACCTTCAAGACAGGATTACTGTACCACTCTGAAGTAGTACACATCCTTGTCACCCTACGAGGTATGGTAGTGACTTGATCCGAAACTTCATGATCACTATCATAAGCTTCTACTTCAATTGGTGTAGGCGCCATAGGAACAACTTCATGTGCCCTGCTACACACTAGTTGAAGTGACGGTTCAATAACCTCATCAAGTCTTCACCATCCTCCCACTCAATTCTCGAGACAAACCTTTCCTCGAGAAAGGACCCGATTCAAGAAACAATCCCTATTGCTTTCGGATCCGAATTAGGAGGTATACCCAACTGTTTTGGGTGTCCTATGAAGATGCATTTTATCCGCTTTGGGTTCGAGCTTATCAACCTGAAACTTTTTCACATAAGCGTCGCAGCCCCAAACCATTAAGAAATGACAGCTTAGGTTTCTCTAAACCATAGTTCATACGGTGTCATCTCAACGGAATTACGTGGTGCCCTATTTAAAGTGAATGTGGTTGTCTCTAATGTCTAACCCATGAACGATAGTGGTAATTCGATAAGAGACATCATGGTACGCACCATATCCAATAGGGTGCAACTATGATGTTCGGACACACCATCACACTATGGTGTTCCAGGCGATATTAATTGTGAAACAATATCCACAATGTCTTAATTGCGTGCCAAAGCTCGTAACTCAGATACTCATCTCTATGATCATATCATAGACATTTTATCCTTTTGTCACGATGATCTTCAACTTCACTCTGAAATTACTTGAACCATTCAATAATTCAGACTTGTGTTTCATCAAGTAAATATACTTAATATCTACTCAAATCATCCGTGAAGTAAGAACATAACGATATCCACTGCGTGCCTTAGCACTTATTGGACTGCACACATCAAAATGTATTACTTCCAACAAGTTGCTATCTTGTTCCATCTTACTGAAAACGAGGCTTTTCAGTCATCTTGCCCATGTGGTATGATTTGCATATCTCAAGTGATTCAAAATCAAGTGAGTCCAAACGATCCATCTGCATGGAGTTTCTTCATGCGTATACACCAATAGACATGGTTCGCATGTCTCAAACTTTTCAAAACGAGTGAGTCCAAAGATCCATCAACATGGAGCTTCTTCATGCGTTTTACACCAATATGACTTACATGGCAGTGCCACAAGTAAGTGGTACTATCATTACTATCTTATATCTTTTGGCATGAAAATGTGTATCACTACGATCGAGATTCAATAAACCATTCCTATTAGGTGCAATACCATTGAAGGTATTATTCAAATAACAAAGTAACCATTATTCTCCTTAAATGAATAACCGTATTGCGATAGACATAATCCAATCATGTCTATGCTCAACGCAAACACCAAATTATTCAGGTTTAATACTAATCTTGATGGTAGAGGGAGCGTGCGATGTTTGATCACATCAAACTTGGAAACACTTCCAACACATATCGTCAACTCACCTTTAGCTAGTCTCCGTTTATTCCGTAGCCTTTTATTTCGAGTTACTAACACTTAGCAACCGAACCAGTATCTTAATACCCTAGTGCTACTAGGAGTACTAGTAAAGTACACATTAACATAATGTATATCCAATATACTTCTATCAACCTTGCCAGCCTTCTCATCTACCAAGTATCTAGGGTAATGCTGCTCCAGTGGCTGTTCCCCTTATTACAGAAGCACTTAGTCTCGGGTTTGGGTTCAACCTTGGGTTTCTTCACTAGAGCAGCAACTGATTTGCCGTTTCATGAAGTATCCCTTCTTGCCCTTGCCCTTCTTGAAACTAGTGGTTTCACCAACCATCAACAATTGATGCTCCTTCTTGATTTCTACTTTCATGGTGTCAAACATCGCGAATATCTCAAGGATCATCATATCTATCCCTGATATGTTATAGTTCATTACGAAGCTCTAGCAGCTTGGTGGCAATGACTTTGGAGAAACATCACTATCTCATCTGGAAGATCAACTCCCACTCGCTTCAAGTGATTGTTGCACTCAGACAATCTGAGCACAAGCTCAACGATTGAGCTTTTCTACCTTAGTTTGCCGGCTAAGAAAATCGTCGAAGGTCTTATAACTCTTGACGTGGGCACAAGCCTGAAATCCCAATTTCAGCCCTCGAAACATCTCATATGTTTCCGCGATGTTTCGAAAACGTCTTTGGTGCGTCAACTCTAAACCGTTTAACTGAACTATCACGTAGTTATCAAAACGTGTATGTCCGATGTTCGCAACATCCACAAACGACGTTTGGGGTTCAGCACACTGAGCGGTGCATTAAGGACATAAGCTTTATACTGTCCGCATAATCGCTACTGTCAACTTTCAACTATATTTTCTCTAGGAACATATCTAAAATGGTAGAACTAAAACGCGAGCTTACGACATAATTTGCAAAGATCTTTTGACTATGTTCAGGATAATTAAGTTCATCTTATGAACTCCCACTCAGATAGACATCCCTCTAGTCATCTAAGTGATTACATGATCCGAGTCAACTAGGCCGTGTTCGATCATCACGTGAGACGGACTAGTCATCATCGGTGAACATCTTCATGTTGATCGTATCTACTATACGACTCATGCTCGACCTTTCAGTCTCTTGTGTTCCGAGGCCATGTCTGTACATGCTAGGCTCGTCAAGTCAACCTAAGTGTTTCGCGTGTGTAAATCTGGCTTACACCCGTTGTATGTGAACGTAAGAATCTATCACACCCGATCATCACGTGGTGCTTCGAAACGACGAACTTTCACAACGGTGCACAGTTAGGGGGAACACTTTCTTGAAATTTTAATGAGGGATCATCTTATTTACTACCGTCGTTCTAAGTAAATAAGATGCATAAACATGATAAACATCACATGCAATCAAATAGTGACATGATATGGCCAATATCATATTGCTCCTTTTGATCTCCGTCTTCGGGGCTCCATGATCATCATCGTCACCGGCATGACACCATGATCTCCATCATCATGATCTCCATCATCGTGTCTCCATGAAGTTGTCTCACCAAATTATTACTTCTACTACTATGGCTACCGGTTAGCAATAAAGTAAAGTAATTACATGGCGTTGTTCAATGACATGCAGGTCATACAATAAATAAAGACAACTCCTATGGCTCCTGCCGGTTGTCATACTCATCGACATGCAAGTCGTGAATCCTATTACAAGAACATGATCAATCTCATACATCACATATCATTCATCACATTCTTCTTGGCCATATCACATCACATAGCATACCCTGCAAAAACAAGTTAGACGTCCTCTAATTGTTGTTTGCATGTTTTACGTGGCTGCTATGGGTTTCTAGCAAGAACGTTTCTTACCTACGCAAAACCACAATGTGATATGCCAATTGCTATTTACCCTTCATAAGGACCCTTTTCATCGAATCCGTTCCGACTAAAGTGGGAGAGACTGGCACCCGCTAGCCACCTTATGCACCAAGTGCATGTCAGTCGGTGGAACCTGTCTCACGTAAGTGTACGTGTAAGGTCGGTCCGGGCCGCTTCATCCCACAATACCGTCGAAACAAGATTGGACTAGTAACGATAAGCATATTGAACAAAATCAACGCCCACAACTACTTTGTGTTCTACTCGTGCAAAGAATCTACGCAATAGACCTAGCTCATGATGCCACTGTTGGGGAACGTAGCAGAAATTCAAAATTTTCCTATGTGTCACCAAGATCTATCTATAGAGAAACCAGCAACGAGGGGAAGGAGAGTGCATCTACATACCCTTGTAGATTGCTAAGCGGAAGCGTTCAAGAGAACGGAGTTGAAGGAGTCGTACTCGTCGTGATCCAAATCACCGGAGATCCTAGTGCCGAACGGACGGCACCTCCGTGTTCAACACACGTACAGCCCGGTGACGTCTCCCATGCCTTGATCTAGCAATGAGAGAGGGAGAGGTTGAGGAAGACTTCATCCAGCAGCAGCACAACGGCGTGGTGGTGGTGGAGGAGCGTGGCAATCCTGCAGGGCTTCGCCAAGCACCTGCGGGAAAGGAGGAGGTGTCACGGGAGGGAGGGAGGCGCCAGGGACTCACGTGCGGCTGCCCTCCCTCCCCTTCACTATATAGAGGGGCAAGGGAGAGGGGGGGGGGCGTAGCCTTGGCCCTTCCTCCAAGGAAGGGTGCGGCCAGGGAGGAGTCCATCCTCCCTAAGGCACCTAGGAGGTCCCTTCCCCCTTTAGGACTCTCCCTTTCCCTTATCTCTTGGCGCATGGGCCTCTTGGGGGGCGCACTAGCCCACCTGGGGCTGGTCCCCTCCCACACTTGGCCCATGCAGCCCTCCGAGGATGGTGGCCCCACTTGGTGGACCCCCGGGGACCCTCCCGGTGGTCCCGGTACATTACCGATAAAACCCGAAACTTTTCCGGTGACCAAAACAGGACTTCCCATATATAATTCTTTACTTCCGGACCATTCCGGAACTCCTCGTGACGTCCGGGATCTCATCCGAGACTCCAAACAACATTCGGTAACCACATACAAACTTCCTTTATAACCCTAGCATCATCGAACCTTAAGTGTGTAGACCCTACAGGTTCGGGAATCATGTAGACATGACCGAGACGTTCTCCGGTCAATAACCAACAGCGGGATATGGATACCCATGTTGGCTCCCACATGTTCCACGATGATCTCATCGGATGAACCACGATGTCGAGGATTCAATCAATCCCGTATTCAATTCCCTTTGTCTAGCGGTATTATACTTGCCCGAGATTCGATCGTCGGTATACCGATACCTTGTTCAATCTCGTTACCGGCAAGTCTCTTTACTCGTTCCGTAACACATCATCCCGCGATCAACTCTTTGATCACATTGTGCACATTATGATGATGTCCTACCGAGTGGGCCCAGAGATACCTCTCCGTCACACGGAGTGAGAAATCCCAGTCTCGATTCGTGCCAACCCAACAGACACTTTCGGAGATACCTGTAGTGCACCTTTATAGCCACCCAGTTACATTGTGACGTTTGGTACACCCAAAGCATTCCTATGGTATTCGGGAGTTGCACAATCTCATGGTCTAAGGACATTAGAAAAGCTTTAGCATACGAACTACGATCTTTGTGCTAAGCTTAGGATTGGGTCTTGTCCATTACATCATTCTGCTAATGATGTGATCCCGTTATCAACGACATCCAATGTCCATGGTTAGGAAACCGTAACCATCTATTGATCAACGAGCTAGTCAACAGAGGCTTACTAGGGACATGGTGTTGTCTATGTATCCACACATGTATCTGAGTTTCCTTTCAATACAATTATAGCATGGATAATAAACGATTATCATGAACAAGGAAATATAATAATAACTAATTTATTATTGCCTCTAGGGCATATTTCCAACATCATTATCAACTTTATATCTTTTGGCTTCAATATTATGAACATGTGTATCATCACGATCGAGATTCAAAAAAATAGACCACTCAGCAAGGGTGCATGACCATAAAAGATATTACTCATATAAATAAAATAACCATTATTCTCTGATTTAAATGAATAACTGTCTCGCATCAAACAAGATCCAGATATAATGTTCATGCTCAACGCTGGCACCAAATAACAATTATTTAGGTCTAAAACTAATCCCGAAGATAGATGTAGAGGTAGCGTGCCAACGGCGATCACACTGACCTTGGAACCATTTCCCACGCGCATTGTCACCTCGTCCTTAGCCAATCTTCATTTAATCTGTAGCATCTATTTCGATTTGCAAATATGAGCAACAGAACCAGTATCAAATACCTAGGCGCTACTACGAGCATTAGTAAGGTACACATCAATAACATGTATATCAAATATACCTTTCACTTTGCCATCCTTCTTATCCGCCAAATACTTGGGGCAGTTCCCTTCTAGTGACCAGTCCCTTTGTAGTAGAAGCACTCAGTTTCAGGCTTAGGTCCAAACTTGGGTTTCTTCTCCTGAGCAGCAACTTTCTTGCCGTTCTTCTTTAAGTTCCCCTTCTTTTCTTTGCCCTTTTTCTTGAAACTAGTGGTCTTGTTGACCATCAACACTTGATGCTCCTTTTTGATTTCTACCTCCGTAGCCTTTAGCATTGCGAAGAGCTCGGGAATTGTCTTGTCCATCTCTTGCATATTATAGTTCATCACGAAGCCTTTATAGCTTAGTGGTTGTGATTGAAGAACTCTGTCAATGACACTATCATCAGGAAGATTAACTCCCAACTGAGTCAAGTGGTTATGGTACCCACACATTCTGAGTATGTGTTCACTGACAGAACTATTCTCCTTCATTTTGCAGCTATAGAACTTGTTGGATACTTCATATCTCCAAACTTGTGCGTTTGCTTGAAATATTAACTTCAACTCTTGGAACATCTCATATGCTCAATGACGTTCAAAATGTCTTTGAAGTCCCGATTCTAAGCTGTAAAGCATGGCACACTGAACAATCGGGTAGTCATCAACACACGTCTGCCATGCATTCACAATGTCTGCAGTTGTTGGCGCGGGTGGTACACCTAACGGTGCTTCTAGGACGTAATTCTTCTATGCAGAAATGAGGATAATCCTCAAGTTACGGACCCAGTCCGTATAGTTGCTTCCATCATCTTTCAACTTAGCTTTCTCTAGGAATGCATTAAAATTCAAAGGAACGGTAGCACAGGCCATTGATCTACAATAACATAGACATGCAAAATGACTATCAGGACTAAGTTCATGATAAATTAAAGTTCACTTAATCATATTACTTAAGAACTCCCACTTAGATAGACATCACTCTAGTCATCGAAATGATCACATGATCCAAATCAACTAAATCATGTTCGATCATCATGTGAGATGGAGTAGCTTTCAATGGTGAACATCACTATGTTAATCATATCTACTATATGATTCACGTTCGACCTTTCGGTCTCAGTGTTCCGAGGCCATATCTGCATATGCTAGGCTAGTCAAGTTTAGCCCGAGTATTCTACGTATGCAAAACTGGCTTGCACCCGTTGTATGTGAACGTAGAGATTATCACACCCGATTATCACATGGTGTCTCGACACGACGAACTGTAGCAATGGTGCATACTCAGGGAGAACACTTATACCTTGAAATTTATTAAGGGATCATCTTATAATGCTACCGCCGTATTAAGCAAAATAAGATGCATAAAAGATAAACATCACATGCAATCAAAATATGTGACATGATATGGCCATCATCATCTTGTGCTCATGATCTCCATCACCGAAGCATCGTCATGATCTCCATTGTCACCGACGTGACACCTTGATCTCCATCGTAGCATTGTTGTCGTCTCACTAACTATTGCTTCTATGACTATCGCTACCGCTTAGTGATAAAGTAAAACAATTACATGGCGATTGCATTGCATACAATAAAGCGACAACCATATGGCTCCTGCCAGATGCCGACTCTGTTACAAAACATGATCATCTCATACAACAAATTATATCACACCATGTCTTGACCATATCACATTACAGCAAGCCCTGCAAAAACAAGTTAGACATCCTCTACTTTGTTGTTGCAAGTTTTACATGGCTGCTACGAGCTTCTAGCAAGAACCATTCTTACCTACGCATCAAAACCACAATGATTTTTCGTGAAGTGTACTGTTTTAACCTTCAACAAGGACCGGGCGTAGTTAAACTCGATTCAACTAAAGTTGGAGAAATAGACACCCGCTAGCCACCTGTGTGCGAAGCACGAACCAGTTTCATGAACGCGGTCATATAATGTCGGTCCGGGCCGCTTCATCCAGCAATACCGCCGAATCAAAGTAAGACATTGTTGGTAAGCAGTATGACTATTATCACCCACAACTCTTTGTGTTCTACTCGTGCATATAACATCTACGCATAGACCCGAGTCTGATACCACTGTTGGGAAACGCAGTAATTTCAAAAAAAAATCCTACGATCATGCAAGATCTATCTAGGAGATGCATAGCAACGAGAGGGGAGAGTGTGTCCACGTACCCTCATGGACCGAAAGCAGAAGCGTTTAGTAATGCGGTTGATGTAGTCGGACTTCTTTGCGATCCAACCACTCCAAGTACCGAACATACGGCACCTCCGCGTTCAGCACATATTCAGCTCGATGAATTCCCTCGTGCTCTTGATCCAGTTGAGGACGAGGGTGAGTTCCGTCAGCACGACGGCGTAGTGATGATGATGATGATGTTACCGGCGCAGGGCTTCGCCTAAGCACTGCGGTGATATGATCATGTAACTGTGGAAGGGGGCAGCACACACGGTTAAGAGAAACTTGTGTGTTCTAGGGTGCCCCCTGCCTCCGTATATAAAGGAGGGAGGGGGAGGCCGGCCAGCCCTAGGGGGGCGCCCAAGGAGAGGGAGTCCTACTAGGACTACTAGTCCTAGTAGGATTCCTCCACAAGGAAAAGAGGAAGAAGGAAGGAGAGAGAGAGAGGGAGTAGGAAAGGGGGCGCCCCCCTTCCCTTGTCCAAATCGAACTGCTAGGGGGGGAGGGGCGGCCTGTCCTGGAGGCCCTCCTCTCTTTCCAATAAGGCCCATGGTGGCCCATTAGTTTCCCCCGGGGTTTCCGGTAACCCCTCCGGCACTCCGTTTTTACCCGAAACTATCCAGAACACTTCCGGTGTTCGAATACATGGTCCAATATATCAATCTTTATGTCTCGGCCATTTCGAGACTCCTCATCACGTCCGTAATCTCATCCGGGACTCCGAACAAACTTTGGTCATCAAAACACATAACTCATAATACAACTCGTCATCGAACGTTAAGCGTGCGGACCCTACGGGTTCGAGAACTATGTAGACATGACCGATACACATCTCTGCTCAGTAACCAATAGCGGAACCTGGATGCTCATATTGGCTCCTACATATTCTATGAAGATCTTTATTGGTCAAATCGCATAACAATATACGTTGTTTCCTTTGTCATCGGTATGTTACTTGCCCGAGATTTGATCGTCGGTATCATCATACCTAGTTCAATCTCGTTACCGACAAATCTCTTACTCGTTCCGTAATAGTTCATCCCGTAAGTAACTCATTAGTCACATTGCTTGCAAGGCTTATAATAATGAGCATTACCGAGAGGGCCCAGAGATACCTCTCCGAATCACGGAGTGACAAATCCTAATCTCAATCTATGCCAACCCAACAAATACCTTCGGAGACACCTGTAGAGCATCTTTATAATCACTCCTTTACATTGTGACGTTTGATAGCACACAAAGTGTTCCTCTGGTATTCGGGGGTTGCATAATCTCATAGTCTTAGAATATGTATAAGTCATGAAGAAAGCAGTAGCAATGAAACTGTAACGATCATAATGCTAAGCTAACAAATGGGTCTTGTCCATTGTAAATGACAACACATGTCTATTGTTAGAAAACATAACCATCTTTGATAAACGAGCTAGTCAAGTAGAGGCATACTAGAGACACTTATATTTTGTTTATGTATTCACACATGTACTAAGTTTTCGATTAATACAATTATAACATAAATAATAAAAATTTATCATGAAATAAAGAAATAAATAATAACTTTATTATTGCCTTTAGGACATATTTCCTTCAAGGGTTGCAGCGAAGCATGGGAGGTCGGGAATGGCTCAACGGAGGCGACCTGCCCAATCGCTGCGGTAAGTCTCGAAGATGGCACCAAATGGCGGCGGCGAAAGGGAGTGCACGATCTGAAACTTCCGTGACTCCAATATCCCAACTGTCAAGTATGAAGACTTGTGGGCTCGATTTAGAGCGGACTTCAAAGATATGTCGATCGAGCATGCAATGACGATTCTGGTAGAGTGATTTTTCGATCAAAGTTGTGATAATAATTGTGACCATCGATTGTAGTCGAAATACTCAATCCCCCGCGACCGCATCAGTCTATCTCGCAACCACCGACAACGCGCGAGAATTGAGATCCACCATGAACCATCCACCGTCGTCTCCCTTCGCTTCACGAGGCGGACGACGAGCCACGCGGCCCACGCCGCTGCTCCCCGAAAAAGGCCTGCAATAAAAACCGGACGAGACACGCGCAGAGTCGCCTACGCCGCTACGCTCGCCTACCCCGCGCGCCTCCGCAGCTCCGCGTTCGGACGCCCACCCGTGCCGCTGGAGCGCCGGGCCCGGGGTCCTAGCGGCCCGCGCGTCGGCGAGGCGAGCTGGGGTTGCGAGGCCGGGAACGCGGCCACGCAGCGGGGCTCGCGACCGGTGGATACCTGCGGCCAACGCCTGGCGTGGCGCGCCGAGACGTGGAGGGCCAGCGGCTGTGCGATCGGGCTGGTAGTGGGCGGGGTGGACGGCTGGGGTTGGAGCCCGAACCCCGACGCCTGGACAGAGTCCCTCTCGGCCTCAAAACGGCAAGCTGGACGTGGACAGGGAAAAAGTGCTCTACTTTTGCATAAAGGTCTAACTTTTTTTGAAAAATGATGAACGGCACCTTAGAAGTTCTTTAGTATGTTTACATGAAGATCCATCGGTCACTCTGTTGGAGCTGGCATTATTTGGCTTGGCAATGATGGATCGTGGATCATACAATAAATATAATTATTATAATGGATTATGCACTATACTTGGAAAAAATCATTGCACATGTGCAATCACAATCGTGATACCGTGATACCTTGTCTGAAACAAATGATTCGGTGCAAGTTTTGGTGCGGGACATTTTGAATTGTTGGGCTAGCTTGAAATTTGGTATTCTTATTTTCCGGTGTTTTTAGAGGATTTGGAATATTTTTTTCACACTTAATGTTTGTATCTATGCTCGTAAATCAATGCCAATGAAGCTTAATTTGGCTATAACATCAAAGTCACTATGTTGTCTAATTCTCATCTTTTTCATTCAACACACATGACATTTCTAGTAGTTTCTTACTCCTCGCCTTTTGTCTTGTGTTTAAACAAGCAAGCATGCATTCACTAGTCACAATATAAAAGAAAACTCTAATTAAGCTTAAGCAAGGGCCATTTCCTTAGAAATCATTTTTCTTGAACTAAAAGACTACCAATTGTTGTGATAACTATCTACTCCCTCCATTCGGATTTATTAGCCCCCTCTTATTTTTGGTTGTTTGACCTAAAATTTTAATTAATAAAATATAAACTATATTCTAGAAAAATTATACTGTCAGAAAGCTCTTTCAAATACAAATCCAACAGTGTACTACTTTTTGTAGCATATACTTTATGTTTTT
>NC_041393.1:479556155-479583095 GCF_002162155.2 Triticum dicoccoides | reverse complement strand
TGGGGGTACTATGTGTGTATTTCAATTTCATGTTGAGATGAAATTGGGAGCAGGATTGCGGTTGTTGATTTGGCTCCTCTGCTAGTAGGAAGACCGCAGTTGTTGAATTGTGCTTTGTTGCACTTACTTTCACAATTTGTCGTGAAAAATATGCACAAAAAATGGAAAATATCTGGTCCGCCAAGTATTAACAGAACATGTTTTTTTTAATACAAATTCAAATTATCATAATGCACTACAACACCAAAGTAGGCTAAGCATACATAGTATAACATGGCATAATCCATAATGGAAAAATAGTAGTACTAGGACCGGAGAAGGTAGATGGCTTTATATGCAAAAAAGAAGGACACGAGCAATATATATGTGCAACCATAGGGGTTAACCAGCAATAAGGCATTGCGGCGTTGGGAACAAAGAGTTGGCCATGCCTGCCAGTACTTCAAGCAAGCCAACAAAGGAACAGCCAATCAGAGATCAAATCAGAGAGGAGACAGAGAAACGTGCACACAACTGATAAGATCTCCCCGTGACAAGCGCAGGAGAGGGAAGAAATGCAAGATCAGACGGCCACCACGACGAGCTCGCCGCCTTCCAGCAGCGACAGGTCGTCCAGCTCCAACTCCAAGGAAGGCACGTACTCGTACACTCATGCACGCATATATGCATCTACACAATCAAGCCCAGATCTTGTCCATGCATGATCATGCGAGGCTAGTTAGCTATGGGTGCTAATTGGCTTGAAGGCTAGCTGAACAAGCGCGCGCGTGTAGGGATGGACAGCGACGACGACATAGGGAGGGTGCCGGAGTTCCGGCTGGACCAGGGAGGACCATCGACGTCGGGAAGGGAGGCAGCGGCCGCCGGGACGTCGTCCGAGCTCGCGCAGTCGGTGGCGGCGGCTGCCCAGGCCAGCTCCCGCCGCCGCGGCCGCAGCCCGGCCGACAAGGAACACCGGCGACTCAAAAGGTATATATGGTACTCCTACGCGCCACGATTACTGTGTCGTGTTCGTAGCTCGCCCTAGTATCGATGATGCACTAGTTTTTCCTTTTCCAGATAAAAGTTAAAGGATATTGTATACTAGTGTAGCCGAGCGCTAGAGAGCCGGTGCATGGCAGTTGGCTGGAACTTTTTTGTCAGAGAAGAAGAGTCTGACGTTGAATTAACAAATTCATCAATCGGTCAGGAATTACAGCGACCAATGACTTACAACAAGCAAGAAAATAAAGCGGCAGATACATAGTGTGCTTACACACTGCTAACATGCCACGCCGTAACCAACACTCTAAAGACACAAATGAAAGAGAGTGCTAGCATGGTAGCATTATCGAAGCCGTCATCCACCAGCACAACAACACCAAAGGAACCACGCTGTGCTAGGGCAAGGCTTGACCACACATGGGACGAGATCTTGGCCTCTCCAGAGGGAACACGGGATACAACCCACACATTTTCGTAGCCGAAAGGACCCCTGCCTTGTGCTGGCTCGAAGGACGCCCCACCGCCGGCATAGACAGAGTTCTCCCTAGAACCCGGATGAGCGAGTAGGATGCCTGTGGAGGGGGGCAGCTGGACCGCCCATTGCACAATTCGAGCTCCAACCTTGACCAAACACTTGCCCACGTAACTCAACGATGATATTTCAATTAAAAAGTGAAGTTTTTCTTAATATAGTTTATTAACATTTCAACTGTTTGTAACTAGTTGGTCAAGTATTACGGATGTTGGATATAAACCAGAGTTGCGGTGAGCTGATCTATATGACCTAGGACATAAGTTGATCATAATGCGTATTGATTATAATCAACCTTTGTCCCAAGACATATATGTAGTGATTTATTTTAGACAATTAATTTTATTTAATTTTCATGTCGATTATAGTTTGCATAGACAAATAGTAAGTTCTAGAAATCATCATACATTTTCAAAACTAGCTAAGGCTTCAATAGAATTGAATACATCTTCCTAGCTATAACCCGCAGTTTAGAACACCGGGCTATTGTGTGGAATCTTACCTCAGATCCGATCACCATCTTGGTAACCCTTCTTAGAATTTGAGATTATTAATTGTTTTATTAAACATGAATATATTGTACGTGTGTACACCATTACTCACTTCACGTCCAATCTAAGCAGGGGTGACTACAACTCAATTGATTTAGTATTGTAATTGTTGATTTTTTTTTCTCTCCTATAAACTTGGTCAAGCTTTGCACCATTTGACTTGAGGCAAAAGTTACAACACTTCTTTGACAGATAGAGGGTGTACTTCTTATGAAAGTACTAATAGCCATCCAATCAATACATTCTTATTCTTTTTGCAATTGCATGAAAATTTCAAATTAACTGGTTTTTAGCAGTGACATAGAAATAGTTATTTCCTGATTATACCTAAGAAATACCAATTAAAAGTGAGATAAATAACTCAAATTACCAATAAGCACAAAGCTAGAATTTGCAAGTTATTAGAAGTTTAAGTCAACATGTTGATAATCATGTTGAGTAACTTCAAACATTTCAGTTGATATTTTGGTAGGAGGTGAGTTTAATCCAAGTAGAGCAATCCTCTCCTGCAAAGGATTCTCTAGCTGCCCATTGGGAGGGAGATTCTTAAGCCCATATATCCTTGCCATGACAACCAAATTCTTTATATATGTAATGGCACAAGCATTGTCCCAACCCGATGAGCCAAAGTCAAAAGCTATGAACTTCAAGATTGCTATGGACATGGGAATGGGCTTGCCCACCAATATGATCAAGTCAAAGAAGTTCTAGGCGGATGTGATGGTTTGGATCTCCCCGGTATCCTCATCACCAAAGGTTGCCGACTTTGGCACTATTTTGGCTTCCTATTCACTATAGAAGATTCCAAAAGGATGATTACCATATTCTCACATCGTCCATGCCATTTGCCAATTAGTTAATTCTTTCGATCACCATGGCTTATTGGTCCATATGTAAGTGGATGACAATGGCATGGTGGGTCTATCATCCCAAGATCCACGGCGTGGTTGTCCCAGCAAAATGGACATTGAGCGGATTGTCACAACACTCATGGAGGAACCTAGAAAGGTACTAGTTAGGCGCATAGTTACCTTCCAATGATACATAAATCTCACTTTTCTTCCCTTTGATCAAGATACACTTGGGGATCATGGTAAAATTGTAGTGTTGGGCATGGAAACCTGGCGAGGAATGGGGAACTCTGTGGACATGTTCAAAGCTCTTCAAGATTCCAGATTAACTAACACAAATCAATTCATGTAGTCCATCCAGTGGATCCTCCTAATATTAGTCAATCTGGTGCCATCGAGTAGTGACTCGATCAAATGCCATTGGAGCACTAATAATCTGGTACTAGGTAAAGTCTACGCATGCATTTCGTAGAAGACAACCAAAGTTCCCCACGAGTAAGATCTAGAAGGCATGGGTAAATCTTAGCATAGATTGTGTTCATGGCTTGTGTTGCATGGGACAGTCCTTGCAGTCGACATACTCAGTGACCCTAGTTTGGCCATATACCACAACTTTGTCGAATTTTCTTGAGTTAGCACAACACAACCATTCGCCTTTGTTTGGTTTTCCCTTTCGCTCACACGGTCTGGGACTAGTTGCTCCAATGGTTTAGGAAGCAACATAAAATAATTGTTGGTCCATGTTTCAATATATCAATGAGTGGTGGGACGCTATCTTCAAATCTTCTCACAATAACGTTAGGCATATCCACCACTCTAGCCAGTTGGTTTGTGCCCTTTGGATTGTTTGGAGATAATGAAATGGATGCATATTTAATAGCATAAGTCTGACAATATAGGAAGACAGACCAAAATGATCATGAGGAGATTAGAGAAACTCTAGCTGATACCCTAAACTAAAATCTCAAACCCCCAATTGTTCCAGCGTTCCCGCAAAATTATGGGTATTGGGAAGCTTTCTTTTGGCAGCCTCCAATTATCTTAACTCCCGTTAATTTTTCTCTTCCTATTTCTCATCCCTTGTGAATATAAACATCATGTCAACTACATTTTCACATCATATTAATCTAAACATTGATGTTTCAACCACACACGGTTCCATTGTATTTGAAAGAAAATAATCCAAAGATATATATGATGTGAAGGAATGAACTAGTGCCCATGAAGTTGCCAGATGCGCTCCCAAGGTCATCTCAAAGTTGCTCATGCATCTAGTTCTCTTCGATCTTTCGATGCTCTTCAAGAAATCTTTGGGTTTTTTTTTGAGGTTAATAGTACTTCATTGATTACTGAACATCACAGCAAAGTTCGTCCCTGGTACAATCTGGAACCACACCAAGATAAAAAAGATTAACAGAGTGCTCACAACTACGAGCTAGTTTGTGTGCCGCTACATTCATACCATGCCTGACATGTAAGAAAGAGCATTGAGTAAACCCAGACGCAAGAGACTTGATGTCCGAGACAACAGCGCCCACTCTTGATCGATCTTGAGCCGTAGACTTGATTTTGTTCACCATGGAGAGGCAATCAGATGCCAAAACAATTGACGAACAGCCTTCAGATCGACAAACCTCAAGAGCACGTCGGATGGCAAGCGCCTCAGCCAACTCCGGTTCAGAAAAGCCTTGAAGCTGCTCACTGCCAGCAAACATACACTCCCCAAGATGATTCCTAGCCACAAAGCCCATGCCCATCCATCAGATAGAAGGAAACAGCGCCGCATCAACATTCACAGCCACCACACCAGCAGGTGGCGGAGTCCAAATAACAGTTGAAGAAGAAGACTCACGCCTGGGATCGGGTTTAGGCTTAGAACAATGCTGCAACACCATACGGACATAGGCACGAACTTTTGAAGCAGTTCTAGCAGGATGCACTTCGGTGCCATTATTACGTACCTCATTTCTAGCTTCCCAGATATGCCATAGAGTGATGGCCAAGACAGTAGCTTGAAGCTTCGAAGCATGAGCCAGGAAATCGAACATCCATTGACGACCATTAACCATGTCTTTTTTGCACAGCCTGACACTGAACTCCTCTTTAACCCCTTTCCAAACGGAACGGGCGAAGGGACACAGCAGGAAGAGATGCTCCACACGCTCAGTCCGGTTGCAGAAGAAACAGCCATCGTCGGCTGGAATTTGATGCCTCACTAGCTGGAAACCCGTAGGTAAACAATCATGCACGAAACGCCACAAAACAATCTTCATTTTGTTTGGACAATTGACTGACCAAAGGGCCTTCCACTCCTTTTCTTGCACCTGAATATTGGAAGCCAGACCCTTGCCCTTTCCACTTGTAGAGGAGAAGAAGTTCTCACTTCGAGTAAGATTATAGCCAGACTTGACCGAGTAGATGCCAAGCTTGTCATGAGGCCACGACAGGAAGTCATCTCCCCCAAAACGACTTATGGGAACTTGCAGAATTTGTTCTGCAATAGGATCAGCAAAGAAGCTTCGCACAAGGTCTTCGTCCCAAGACACCAAAGACTCAGCCATCAAGAACTGAACTGAAGTTTCAGCCGGAATAGGGAGAATCGAGTTGAAAGTTCCAGGAGGGAAACCTGGAATCCAGTTGTCTTCCATAACTTTGATCCGGGTGCCATTTCCTACACCCCACCGAGCTCCCTTCTGAATCAGTTGACGCCCAAAGAGCAAACTGCGCCAAGTGAAGGAAGATGATCTTGTCTTGGTGGCAGTCCAAAAAGCCCCATCAGGGAAGTAGCGTCCCTTTAAGACCCTCGAACACAAAGAGTTGGGTTCGGTCAGGAGACGCCAACACTGACGCGCAAGCATTGCCTGATTGAAAAGTACCAAGTCACGGAAGCCCATTCCACCGAGGAACTTTGGGGTAGAAAGCCACGTCCAAGAACACCAATGCATTTTTCGACGGCCGTCTTCGACACCCCACCAGTGGTTGGCGATGTAGGTCTTCATTTGCTCACAAATGGAGACAGGCAGTTGGAAGCAACTCATCACATAGTTGGGGATGGCCTGAGCCACAGATTTCAGAAAAATTTCCTTTCCAGCCTGTGACATCGGCCTATCATTGCAGCCATTGATCCTCTTCCAAACCCGGCCTGGTAAGAAGCTAAAGGAGTTGGTGGCTGCACGACCAATCTCGGTGGGCATACCGAGATAAGAGTCATGGAGAATTTCATTGTCTACCCCAAGGCACCCCTTTACAGTTCCTTTGACACCATCAGGGCAGTGCTTCCCAAAGAAGATCGAAGACTTTAGCAGGTTGATCCTTTGCCCAGAGGCCTCACAATATTGATGGAGAGCAGAATTCAGAGCCTCCACGCTTCTATTATCGCTGCGTGCGAAGAAGATGCTGTCATCTGCAAAAAGCAAGTGAGATATAGGAGGGCCTTGCATACCATTTCGAATCCCTTGTAGCTCGACAAGGCTCTCCCTCGTTTGCAGTAATCCAGACAAACCTTTCGTACACAGCAAGAACATGTATTGGCTTATGGGATCTCCTTGGCGGAGCCCCCTGGACAGCACCACGGCAGAAGTGATTTCACCATTCACCTTCACTGCATATCTTGCCGAGGTAACGCAGTGCATCACAGTTTGTATCCAAGCAGGAGCAAAACCCAACTTCTGAAGACACCCATGGAGGTATGCCCATTCGATGCGGTCATACGCCTTCATCATATCCACTTTGAGAGCAAAGAAAGGCCTCTTGGAATGTTGTTTCCGAACAGTGTGCAAGCATTCATAGGCAACAAGCACGCTGTCCGTGATCAAGCAGCCCGGCACGAAAGCACTCTGAAACTCCGAGACAATATCATTCAGAAAAACCTTCAGTCTATTAGCGAGAACTTTAGATGCAAGTTTGTACAAGACATTGCACAGGATAATGGGGCGGAATTTAGAGAGGTGTTGGGCATTTTGTACCTTTGGGATTAAGACAATGATTGAGTCGCAAAGTCCTTCGGGTAAAGCCTTGCCACTCAGGAAAGAGCGAATAGCATCGCAAATATCATGCTGAATCAGATCCCAGTGAGTTTGATAGAACATGGCCGGCAATCCATCTGGCCCAGGAGCCTTCGTAGGTCCCATTTGGAAGAGAGCTACCCTGATCTCCTCATTACTATACGGTTTGCATAGCTCAGCATTCATGTTGTCATCCACCTTCCTTGGGATAGCATCCAACACTCTATCCATAGAGGTGCAGTCTCCAGCAGAGAAGAGATCCTCGTAAAAATCATGTACCATCTCTTTCAACCCGTCCTGAGAAACACACTTGGAGCCATCCTCCCGCACAAGAGCCTTGATGCGGTTGGTGCGCCGTCGTGCAGAGGCCCGGGCATGGAAGAACTCCGTATTGCGGTCTCCCGCACAGAGCCAGTCGATCCGAGACCGTTGTCGTGCCATGATTTCCTCACGCTCAAACAATTCACATAGCTGTCACTCTAGCTCACGTTCCTCCTTCAGTCCAGCAGCATTCACGAGTGACGTTCGCAGAGACTTGAGTCTCCTTTCGGTTCTCTGGATCTCACGTCGGACAGAACCAAAGGCCACCTTGCTCCATTCCTTCAGAGCACCTGACACATGGTTCAAAACTGACCATGTTTCATGCAGCGAGTGAATTCCAGTGGCATGGGCTTTCCAAGCATTCTCCACTACCTCAATGTAGCCCTCAGCACGGCGCCACATAGCCTCATAGCGGAACTTGTGTTGTACAGGGGGCCGATCACCCATCACTTGCTGGGAGTCGAAGGAGATGGCCACCGCATAATGGTCAGAAGTGGTAGTAATTATGTTTTCCACATGATAGAACTCGAACATGGCAGTAAAGTCGTCGTTAGCCACAACGCGGTCAAGTCTGACCCGCACATTGCATTGCGCGTCCTGCCGATTAGTCCAGGTGAACTTAGGACTAGCAAAACCGAGGTCCACCAGCCCGCAGTCATCAAGACAGTTTCGGAAAAGCTCCATCTGGGCATCCGATCGGTCACGAGCCCCAAAGTGCTCATCATGGCAGAGAGCCTCGTTGAAATCGCCACAGCAAATCCACGGGCCCTTCCACGACCGGGACAACCTCCTTATCAAGCTCCAAAATTCATGACGAAGCTCGCGCTTTGGTTCCCCATAAACAAAGGTCACCCGCCAAGGAGCCAAATCATCCGATGAGACCATCACATCAATGCAATGTGAGTTGAAACCCTTCAGCAAAACTGAATGTGGCGAAGACCAGAAAAGGGCCAAGCCTCCACTGAGGCCTTCGGAGCTAACAGTGAAAGAACCAGAGTAGCCCAAAGACCACATAAAGTTCTTTGCTTTACGATCCACCATCTTGGTCTCCGATAAGAAGAGGATCGAGGGTCAATAAGTCTTCACTAACCAGCGAAGCTCGCCCACTGTCGCGTCCGACCCCAGGCCGCGACAGTTCCAGCATAGGATACTCATTGCGTCTGGCGGGGCTGCTCTGCCGCCGCCGCCGGATCCGCCGATCGAGAGAGTGTTGTCCTCAGTTTCTTGTTGGGGTCATTTTCTTGGTACTCCTCAGTATCAAGATTCCCATCGTTTGCATTTGCCGAGACCACCAGCGCGAGGGTATTCCCTGCATTAGGAAGTTGCTCATCTACCGTAGAAGTAGTAGCCTGGTCCTTTGCCTTTTTTCTTTTCTGCCCACTCATCCCATTCTTGGATTTCTGAGCAGGAAACAATTCTTTTCCAGTGCCAGCAGAACGACCTCTTCCGCGGCCGCGGTTGGAGCGTCCCCTGCCCTGGCTGGTCATCCGACCACCTTTGATGGGGGAGGAAACCTCGCCATCCTCGTCTCCAGCAGCAGCCTTGCCGAAGTTCGGCGCCCTACTTCCAGCAGCAGATGACCGAGAGCCCCCAGAAGGAACCTTGTGACTAGGGGGTTGGGACTCATAGCCAGCAGATGACGAGGCATTGCCTGACTTTGCGCCATTTGATCTTCGTATCTGGTCAACAATAGCACATACTTTCTTTGCCGCATAGGGCAAGTCACCGTTAACGTCGCGTTCCGCGGGGGCAGAACACAAGATTGAGGAGTGTCCGAGTAGCCCACATGAAAAGCAATACAGAGGGAGGCGCTCATACATCACGGAATAAGTTTCAGTGGTCTTGAGCTTAGCTGAGGTCACCGTCACATAGCGCACCAAAGGTTCCTGCACCGCAATTTCTGCTCTGATGCGCATAAAGGCTCCCCAGCAGCGCCCTCCTGAGTCAGCCTCCACCCGAAGAATTGTTCCGATTGGCTTGGCAACCTCCATGCCCAACTTTGAGTTCATCAGTCTTGGTGGGAGTGCCATAATCCTGGCCCATATGGCCAGCCGGTCAAAATTAACCTGCATCGGCTGGATGTCCGGATTGTAATTCTTGAGCAGGACGGCGTGCTTGCCGACCACCCATGGTGAGTTTTCCATCACACGCACACGGTCCTCTCTCGTACCAAATTCTGCAACGAACAGATTGTCCCCCGCAGGGTGGAATAGCAGCCCTTTCGGATTGCCCCAAGCCGGCCTCATCGCCGACGAGATCGTCTGAATATGAAGAACACCAGGGGAAAGCACCTTCCCCACCAATGCACAATCGGAGTCGACCAGATCGGCGTCGTCTTCATCGTCCAGCAACACAGGTTGCGCCTCGACTGCAGTCAGCCGCAAGCGCTCCAACAGGTCTTCTACAGGTGCACCGGAGCCGGATCCACCCGTCTCCCGCACCGGTTCAGAGGCCGTCGTCGCTTTACCCGAGCTGGGGAGCAGCGGCCCCGATGGAGCACCGCCGCTGCGTGGGGTCAAACGGGCGGCCGCCTCACCGCTCATCCCCTTCTCCCCTGCAGTCTCCGCCATGAGCACGCCGGCAGATCCTAGTCAGCAGTGGCCAAGGGTGGGCAGCAATGCAAGGATTGCCCCGTAATCACCCCGAACCACGGCCAGCTAGAAATCCAGCCATCACCGACCAGCGGGAGCAAGAACAAGGGAAGGTGGGGGAGCAAAGAGAGAGATTGCAGGCTATGTGCAGTCCCAGACAGAGATCACCTCCCAGAGGCCGCTAATCGCCGGCGCGCAGCGACTCTAGGGGAGCCATCAGATCCATCCACCGCCCAAGCACGAACGCCGGCGGGGATCAAAGATTCGCCTCCGAAATCGCCTCGCGATACTGTAGCGAGGGGAACGGGCGTCTCCGTCCTCGCTGGGAGGATTCTTTTTGCAATTGCATGAAAATTTCAAATTAACTGGTTTTTAGCAGTGACATAGAAATAGTTATTTCCTGATTATACCTAAGAAATACCAATTAAAAGTGAGATAAATAACTCAAATTACCAATAAGCACAAAGCTAGAATTTGCAAGTTATTAGAAGTTTAAGTCAACATGTTGATAATCATGTTGAGTAACTTCAAACATTTCAGTTGATATTTTGGTAGGAGGTGAGTTTAATCTACGTAGAGCAATCCTCTCCTGCAAAGGATTCTCTAGCTGCCCATTGGGAGGGAGATTCTTAAGCCCATATATCCTTGCCATGACAACCAAATTCTTTATATATGTAAATGGCACAAGCATTGTCCCAACCCGATGAGCCAAAGTCAAAAGCTATGAACTTCAAGATTGCTATGGACATGGGAATGGGCTTGCCCACCAATATGATCAAGTCAAAGAAGTTCTAGGCGGATGTGATGGTTTGGATCTCCCCGGTATCCTCATCACCAAAGGTTGCCGACTTTGGCACTATTTTGGCTTCCTATTCACTATAGAAGATTCCAAAAGGATGATTACCATATTCTCACATCGTCCATGCCATTTGCCAATTAGTTAATTCTTTCGATCACCATGGCTTATTGGTCCATATGTAAGTGGATGACAATGGCATGGTGGTCTATCATCCCAAGATCCATGGCGTGGTTGTCCCAGCAAAATGGACATTGAGCGGATTGTCATAACACTCATGGAGGAACCTAGAAAGGTACTAGTTAGGCGCATAGTTACCTTCCAATGATACATAAATCTCACTTTTCTTCCCTTTGATCAAGATACACTTGGGGATCATGGTAAAATTGTAGTGTTGGGCATGGAAACCTGGCGAGGAATGGGGAACTCTGTGGACATGTTCAAAGCTCTTCAAGATTCCAGATTAACTAACACAAATCAATTCATGTAGTCCATCTAGTGGATCCTCCTAATATTAGTCAATCTGGTGCCATCGAGTAGTGACTCGGTCAAATGCCATTGGAGCACTAATAATCTGGTACTAGGTAAAGTCTACGCATGCATTTCGTAGAAGACAACCAAAGTTCCCCACGAGTAAGATCTAGAAGGCATGGGTAAATCTTAGCATAGATTGTGTTCATGGCTTGTGTTGCATGGGACAGTCCTTGCAGTCGACATACTCAGTGACCCTAGTTTGGCCATATACCACAACTTTGTCGAATTTTCTTGAGTTAGCACAACACAACCATTCGCCTTTGTTTGGTTTTCCCTTTCGCTCACACGGTCTGGGACTAGTTGCTCCAATGGTTTAGGAAGCAACATAAAATAATTGTTGGTCCATGTTTCAATATATCAATGAGTGGTGGGACGCTATCTTCCAATCTTCTCACAATAACGTTAGGCATATCCACCACTCTAGCCAGTTGGTTTGTGCCCTTTGGATTGTTTAGAGATAATGAAATGGATGCATATTTAATAGCATAAGTCTGACAATATAGGAAGACAGAACAAAATGATCGTGAGGAGATTAGAGAAACTCTAGCTGATACCCTAAACTAAAATCTCAAACCCCCAATTGTTCCAACGTTCCCGCAAAATTATGGGTATTGGGAAGCTTTCTTTTGGCAGCCTCCAATTATCTTAACTCCCGTTAATTTTTCTCTTCCTATTTCTCATCCCTTGTGAATATAAACATCATGTCAACTACATTTTCACATCATATTAATCTAAACATTGATGTTTCAACCACACACGGTTCCATTGTATTTGAAAGAAAATAATCCAAAGATATATATGATGTGAAGGAATGAACTAGTGCCCATGAAGTTGCCAGATGCGCTCCCAAGGTCATCTCAAAGTTGCTCATGCATCTAGTTCTCTTCGATCTTTCGATGCTCTTCAAGAAATCTTTGGGTTTTGTCTACATGTTGCTCAAGCGTCACATCTGTTCCCACATAATCATACTCAAAGTCTCTTGGACAATCTCATTCTCTATTTGCATGTAATGCACGATCACATATGTTCCCATGATATACACATTGCCTTTTGGTCCCAAAATCTAGCAGGCCCACAGACAATCACCCTAAAAGCTCTCTCAACCTCCTTTCTTAGAGCTTTTTGAGCCTTGGCAAAGTGAAGTCTATTGTTTTCATGACGATATGCAATTGTCTTCACAAATGTAGACGATGAAAGATAGATGCCATATGCAAGGTAGTAGCCCATATCATACTGGTAATTAACCGTTGACTACAAAGTTGCAAGGGAGCATTCAAGTAGAAAGCCATGCAAAAGGAAGAGAACTTCGCAGGATATTGAGTTCATTGTGAGAGCCGGAATCCCAAAATAGCAAGCCAAGTCCATAGATCATGTGATGCAACAGTTTCAAGTATGATAGTTGGACCATCCTAGTGCTAAGTAAATTTCCCATGGCATGCGGTCGAACGATTCTTTCATCTGAAGTGCATGGAATCAATGCACCCAAGCATCCCCATGAACCATGTTGATGCACCCATCTCCGCCCACCTTGCAATTCCATCTGCATTGGGTGCTCTCAAACACTCATCTCTGAAGACCTCAATCACAAGCTTTGCAAAAATTCCCCACACTCTTTATGGTGAATTCTTCCCAAATGTAAAGGTACTCATTTCTAGCATCAGCTGGGACACCATATGCAATCAATCACACACATTGCTGACACTATATTTCGCAAAGCACTGCAGCCAAGATTCTCCGCTCGCATTTCCTCTCCTGCTTGAAGTAATTATGGCGTCTTTTACATCATGTTCAATGTGCAAGAGAAGCTTCCCAAGATACATTCAACTTGTAGCTCAGAAGATAACCTGCAAAAAATGGAAGTGCATTTTTTTTTATAAAAGATGGAAGTGCTAGAGCTTTTTTATAAAGAAAATCGATAACCATTGCTCTTGTTGGTTTGTCATAAAATGTTCCCTATCACAATAGCTATCGAATGTTTGTCACAACATAGCATGGAGTATCCATTTAAACTAAGCAAGAGTCATGAATTATCTTGGTGTAACTGTACGAAATGAAGGTGCACTAACTCTTGTTTACCCCAACAATTATATTGTCCCCTACAATCTAATTGATCTAGATTGTTGAGGAACCGGGTGTCGGCGCAGCAGGCACGGGAGAGGAAGAAGGCATACATGGGCGAGCTGGAGGTGAAGGTGAAGGACTTAGAGACGAGAAACTCGGAGCTCGAGGAGAGGCTCTCGACGCTGCAGAATGAGAACCAAATGCTTAGACAGGTACGTTAACCGGAAATCATATATGGTCGAGGCACAAGTACTACATGAGATTATTTGACATCGCCACCTCTCATTAATTATAGTAGTATTATATTATCTGTTAGTTAATGTGATCTTGTTAAGCGGGAGAGGCCTCCATAGTCTGACCAATCTCCCGTTTGCAGATACTGAAAAACACCACCGGTAACAGGAGAGGACCGGGTAGCGGTGCCGGTGCCGGCGGGGACAGCTAGAGCCTGTAGTACCACCGTGCGACGTCTGGAGTTATCTGCTACAGTACGTACTTAATTGTGAAATGTAATAACGAAGTGGCTGAAATGGTGTCAGTTCCTTTGATTAGTTTAGTGTGTTGTTTAATTAGTAGTGGAGACAAAGCACCTAAAAAATATACCGCGCCTATGTATAATCCTATGCGATTTGGACTGAAATTGCTTAGTCTCAAGGAGTGAGGGGAGCCGGCCGGCACCACATAATGTACGGTGAAGGACCGGTCCCTGCCGTATGTATACACGTCAGACTTGTATGTATTGATGAAGGTTGCGTATAGTATGTATGAAGGTTGCGTATAGTATGTATGATGTTTGCACATATGTATGTAAACTGCCTACCATATGCTCTAGTAGGGGTGTGAATTGTTCAAAGTGCAAATGCAGCTGACTTAAGCTTCTTGTACCATCAGCCCACGTAGTAATAGTATAGCCATGAACCGTTGACACGGACACAAACCAATAACGAAACATGGTCTGTGGCCGTACGGTTTTGAGTTGACCGAGATTTTACTAGATTTGAAAAAACTTACAATAATGAGCTGGTGGCCGTTTTAGAAAGTAGGGGTATAATCTGACCTGCTGGCCAAAAAAAACAAGGCAAAGGGCCAAAAACAAAAGTGCAGCTGTAATGGTTGATCGCCGCAACTAGATGTAAGTCTACAAATATCGATAGATAAAATTTAAACAGTTTCAACAGCATTTAAAAAAAGAATTCAGTAATAACAAAAAAATGAACTGCCATCAATTCAAATTACACAAAGTAAAAAAGTGCGAATTTGATATTTTAAAATACGAAAATAAACATGTTTTTCAAAAAAAGGATGTCCAAATAAATAATAATGGAATACAAATTATAAAAATAAATAGTTTTACTTAAAAAAGATCTAATAACAAGTTGCATGTGTGCTAATTCAAGTTGCACAACTTTATTCAATTGAAATATGGGACTAGACATAAACTTTAAATATTGAATAATAACCACAACATTAAATAAGTCAATTCTAAATTAATAAAGAACATAATTTACATATAGTAGGAAAGTTTTAATTAAAAATGTTCTACTAGCACGGTCAAATTAAAAATATTCTGCTAGTATGCTCAACTAAAAAGTGTATGCCTTTAGTTTTCAGAAATGCACAACTACGGAAATTGTGTTTGGCTCTAAAGCTCCATGGAGCCTGGTTTTTGAAAATTCCAAAACCCTTATTTTTAGGTTTCAAAATTTTCTGAGACAAATACACACATACCTACAAATGTGTAGAGTACTTGTTTGCATATTTTCATGGCGAAATATGTTTTTATGCGTGCGACGCAAAAATAACAAAATCATGCATTTTAAGCACATGTACTATTCAATATAAAAGTCATTGGTATTGTTTTTTTACAGCTCACATCGAAATAGGTTTAAAATGAAATTTACACACATGCAGTATACGTCTCTAGTTTTTTTTAGATTTTTTTAGCATAAAAGGTCAACTTATTATTACTATTTAAAAAAATTCAGGCTTCATGGAACTCGAGAGGCAAAAATCCTGTCTCTAAATAAAAGCTTTTCAGAAACAAATCGATTACCAAAAACTAATTAAATCATGTGTACAAGCAATGCGGTGGCCAGTCGCATGGCGATGACGCATAGTCAGTCCCATTGCAAGGTTTGAACATGATTTTGAGCATGCAGCTAGAAATCTCAATTTTCTTAGGCAACTAGAAATCTCGTTTAATTAGTGTCCGTAAGCATTTTGGATTAGTTATGTATATGTGCCAAATTAAGATTATACAGTTTTGCTAGAACTCATCTAGATGAGATATAGTTTGGTCTCATTCATCTTTTATAGCCATTGGATGTGATGCTATAAGATGCGTGTGTGCTGACGTGGGTTGTATCTGTTCTTGTTTACAAAGTGAATGAGACCAAATTATATCTCATCTAGATGAGTTCTAGGTACTCCCAAGATTATATCCTACTCTCTCCGCCTTGAATTATTTGCCGCAGAAATGGATAGAAATGTATGTATATATAGAACTAAAACTATCCATGTCCGTAAGAGCAACTCTAGCAGACACCACATCCCGCTGACCCGCAAAACACGTTTGCAGTTCGCGCAAAACCACTTTGCGAGCCGGCGCGGGCTGGCACAGATGCAGACCCCCCAAACGGATCCGTAAAAAAGTATATTCGCGGAATAAGCTTTTTTACGGGTCGGCTTCTGCGGGTTTTGCTCGGGCACGAACGCGACGACCCGCAAACAGAAAAACTGCAAATCTCGCATTTGACATAGGGTTTGGCAAACAAGTTCAAATTTCAAACGACATAAACAATTTGCGCGCAAATAAAAGCGAAGTTCTTTACGCAAAAGAGGGCATGCAAAGGTTTAGCGCCCATGTCCGGCATCATCTTGGGGGTCGATCTTCACTCCGCGCCATGGAGTCCATATTGAAGTTCATCGGCGCCACCGAATCCACCTCCGTCGCTTGTTCCAACTCCCACACCGAAATCATTCACATTGCCACCATATGGAGCAGAGAAAACATCACCGGAACTGGAACGCGGACCGGCCAAGGCGACCATTCTCCTCTTTAAGATCTCTCTTCTTGCCATATCATGCCATGTTATGGTGAGGTCGTTCATGAAGGAAATATGCCATAGAGGCAATAATAAAGTTATTATTTATTTCCTCGTATCATGATAAATGTTTATTATTCATGCTAGAATTTTATTAACCGGAAACATGATACATGTGTGAATACATAGACAAACATATAGTCACTAGTATGCCTCTACTTGACTAGCTCATTAATCAAAGATGGTTATGTTTCCTAACTATAGACATGTGTTGTCATTTGATTAATGGGATCACATCATTAGGAGAATGATGTGATTGACATGACCCATTCCGTTAGCCTAGCACTTGATCGTTTAGTATATTGCTATTGCTTTCTTCATGACTTATACATGTTCCTGTAACTATGAGATTATGCAACTCCCGTTTATCGGAGGAACACTTTGGGTACTACCAAACGTCACAACGTAACTGGGTGATTATAAAGGAGTACTACAGGTGTCTCCGAAGGTACATGTTGAGTTGGCGTATTTCGAGATTAGGTTTTGTCACTCCGATTGTCGGAGAGGTATCTCTCGGCCCTCTCAGTAATGCACATCACTATAAGCCTTGCAAGCAATGTGACCAATGAGTTGGTTACGGGATGATGCATTACGTAACGAGTAAAGAGACTTGCCGGTAACGAGATTGAACTAGGTATTGGATACCGACGATCAAATCTCGGGCAAGTAACATACCGATGACAAAGGGAACAACGTATGTTGTTATGCGGTTTGACCGATAAAGATCTTCGTAGAATATGTAGGAACCAATATGGGCATCCAGGTTCCGCTATTGGTTATTGACCGAGAATAGTTCCAGGTCATGTCTACAAAGTTCTCGAACCCGTAGGGTCCGCACGCTTAACGTTACGATGACAATTTTATTATGAGTTTATAAGTTTTGATGTACCGAAGTTTGTTCGGAGTCACGGATGTGATCACGGACATGGCGAGGAGTCTCGAAATGGTCGAGACATAAAGATTGATATATTGGACGACTATATTCGGACACCGGAAGTGTTCCGGACGTTGTCGGAGAAAACCGGAGTGCCGGAGGGTTACCGGAACCCCCCGGGGAGAGATAATGGGCCACATGGTCCTTGGTGGAAAGAGAGAGGGGCGGCCAGGGTGGGCCGCGCGCCCCCTCTCCCTCTGGTCCGAATTGGACTAGGAGGGGGGGGGGCGCCCCCCTCTTTCCTTCCCCCCTCTTCCCCTTCCTTCCCCCTCCTAGTAGGAGTAGGAAAGGGGGAGTCCTACTCCTACTAGGAGGAGGACTCCTCCTCCTTGGCGCGCCCACAAGGGCCGGCCGGCCTCCCCCCTCCCTTCTTTATATACGGGGGCAGGAGGGCACCCCAGGACACACAAGTTGATCTACGGATCATTCCTTAGCCGTGTGCGGTGCCCCCCTCCACCATATTCCACCTCGGTCATATCGTCACGGAGTTTAGGTGAAGCCCTGCGCCGGTAGAACATCATCATCGTCACCACGCCTTCGTGCTGACGAAACTCATCCCCGAATCTTTGCTGGATCGGAGCCCGGGGATCGTCATCGAGCTGAATGTGTGCTGAACTCGGAGGTGCCGTACGTTCGGTGCTTGGATCGGTCGGATCGTGAAGACGTACGACTACATCAACCGCGTTGTCATAACGCTTCCGCTTATGGTCTACGAGGGTACATGGACAACACTCTCCCCTCTCGTTGCTATGTCATCACCATGATCTTGCGTGTACGTAGGAATTTTTTTGAAATTGCTACGTTCCCCAACAGTGGCATCCGAGCCAGGTTTTATGCGTAGATGTCATATGCACGAGTAGAACACAAGTGAGTTGTGGGCGATACAAGTCATACTGCTTACCAGCATGTCATACTTTGGTTCGGCGGTATTGTGAGATGAAGCGGCCCGGACTGACATTACGCGTACGCTTACGCGAGACTGGTTTCACCGTTACGAGCACTCGTGCTTAAAGGTGACTGGCGGGTGACTGTCTCTCTCACTTTAGCTGAATCGAGTGTGGCTACACCCGGTCCTTGCGAAGGTTAAAACAGCACTAACTTGACGAACTATCGTTGTGGTTTTGATGCGTAGGTAAGAACGGTTCTTGCTAAGCCCGTAGCAGCCACGTAAAACTTGCAACAACAAAGTAGAGGACGTCTTACTTGTTTTTGCAGGGCATGTTGTGATGTGATATGGTCAAGACGTGATGCTATATTTTATTGTATGAGATGATCATGTTTTGTAACCGAAGTTATCGGCAACTGGCAGGAGCCATATGGTTGTCGCTTTATTGTATGAAATGCAAACGCCCCGTAATTGCTTTACTTTATCACTAAGCGGTAGCGATAGTCGTAGAAGCAATAGATGGCGTAAACGACAACGATGCTACGATGAAGATCAAGGTGTCGCGCCGGTGATGATGGTGATCACGACGGTGCTTCGGAGATGGAGATCACAAGCACAAGATGATGATGGCCATATCATATCACTTATATTGATTGCATGTGATGTTTATCCTTTATGCATCTTATCTTGCTTTGATTGACGGTAGCATTTTAAGATGATCTCTCACTAAAATTATCAAGAAGTGTTCTTCCTGAGTATGCACCGTTGCCAAAGTTCATCGTGCCCAGACACCACGTGATGATCGGGTGTGATAAGCTCTACGTCCATCTACAACGGGTGCAAGCCAGTTTTGCACACGCAGAATACTCAGGTTAAACTTGACGAGCCTAGCATATGCAGATATGGCCTCGGAACACGGAGACCGAAAGGTCGAGCGTGAATCATATAGTAGATATGATCAACATAGTGATGTTCACCATTGAAAACTACTCCATCTCACGTGATGATCGGTTATGGTTTAGTTGATTTGGATCACGTGATCACTTAGATGACTAGAGAGATGTCTGTCTAAGTGGGAGTTTTTAAGTAATATGATTAATTGAACTTAAATTTATCATGAACTTAGTACCTGATAGTATTTTGCTTATCTATGTTTGTTGTAGATAGATGGCTCGTGCTTTTGTTCCGTTGAATTTTAATGCGTTCCTTGAGAAAGCAAAGTTGAAAGATGATGGTAGCAATTACACGGACTGGGTCTGTAACTTGAGGATTATCCTCATTGCTGCACAGAAGAATTACATCCTGGAAGCACCGCTGGGTGCCAGGCCTGCTGCTGATGCAACTGACGACGTTAAGAACGTCTGGCAGAGCAAAGCTGATGACTACTCGATAGTTCAGTGTGCCATGCTTTACGGCTTAGAACTGGGTCTTCAATGATGTTCTGAACGTCATGGAGCATATGAGATGTTCCAGGAGTTGAAGTTAATATTTCAAGCAAATGCCCGGATTGAGAGATATGAAGTCTCCAATAAGTTCTATAGCTGCAAGATGGAGGAGAATAGTTCTGTCAGTGAACACATACTCAAAATGTTTGGGTATAATAATCACTTGATTCAACTGGGAGTTAATCTTCCTGATGATAGTGTCATTGATAGAATTCTCCAATCACTGCCACCAAGCTACAAGAGCTTCGTGATGAACTATAATATGCAAGGTGTGAACAAGACAATTCCCGAGCTCTTCGCAATGCTAAAAGCCGCGGAAGTAGAAATCAAGAAGGAGCATCAAGTGTTGATGGTTAACAAGACCACTAGTTTCAAGAAAAAGGGCAAAGGGAAGAAGAAGGGGAACTTCAAGAAGAACAACAAGCAAGTTGCTGCTTAAGAGAAGAAACCCAAGTCTGGACCTAAGCCTGAAACTGAGTGCTTCTACTGCAAAAAGACTGGACACTGGAAGCGGAACTGCCCCAAGTATTTGGCGGATAAGAAGGATGGCAAGGTGAACAAAGGTATATGTGATATACATGTTATTGATGTGTACCTTACTAGAGCTCACAGTAGCACCTGGGTATTTGATACTGGTTGTGTTGCTAACATTTGCAACTCGAAACAGGGACTATGGAATAAGCGAGCACTGGCCAAGGATGAGGTGACGATGCGTGTGGGAAACGGTTCCAAAGTCGATGTGATCGCGGTCGGCACGCTACCTCTACATCTACCTTCGGGATTAGTTTTAGACCCGAATAATTGTTATTTGGTGCCAGTGTTGAGCATGAACATTATATCTGGATCTTGTTTGATGCGAGACGGTTATTCATTTAAATCAGAGAATAATGGTTGTTCTATTTATATAAGTAATATCTTTTATGGTCATGCACCCTTGAAGAGTGGTCTATTTTTGTTGAGTCTCGATAGTAGTGATACACATATTCATAATGTCGAAGCCAAAAGATGCAGAGTTAATAATGATAGTGCAACTTATTTGTGGCACTGCCGTTTAGGTCATATCGGTGTAAAGCGCATGAAGAAACTCCATACTAATGAAATTTTGGAATCACTTGATTATGAATCACTTGGTACTTGCGAACCGTGCCTCATGGGCAAGATGACTAAAACACCGTTCTCCGGTACTATGGAGAGAGCAACAGATTTGTTGGAAATCATACATACAGATGTATGCGGTCCGATGAATGTTGAAGCTCGTGGTGGATATCGTTATTTTCTCACCTTCACAGATGATTTAAGCAGATATGGGTATATCTACTTAATGAAACACAAGTCTGAAACATTTGAAAAGTTCAAAGAATTTCAGAGTGAAGTGGAAAATCATCGTAACAAGAAAATAAAATTCCTACGATCTGATCGTGGAGGAGAATATTTGAGTTACGAGTTTGGTTTACATTTGAAACAATGCGGAATAGTTTCGCAGCTCACGCCACCCGGAACACCACAACGAAATGGTGTGTCCGAACGTCATAATCGTACTTTACTAGATATGGTGCGATCTATGATGTCTCTTACTGATTTACCGCTATCATTCTGGGGTTATGCTTTAGAGACGGCCACATTCACGTTAAATAGGGAACCATCAAAATCCGTTGAGACGACGCCTTATGAACTGTGGTTTGGCAAGAAACCAAATTTGTCGTTTCTTAAAGTTTGGGGCTGCGATGCTTATGTGAAGAAACTTCAACCAGATAAGCTCGAACCTAAATCGGAGAAATGTGTCTTCATAGGATACCCAAAAGAAACAGTTGGGTATACCTTCTATCACAGATCCGAAGGCAAGACATTCGTTGCTAAGAATGGATCCTTTCTAGAGAAGGAGTTTCTCTCGAAAGAAGTGAGTGGGAGGAAAGTAGAACTTGATGAGGTAACTGTACCTGCTCCCTTATCGGAAAGTAGTTAATCACATGAATCGGTTCCTGTGACACCTACACCAATTAGTGAGGAAGCTAATGATATTGATCATGAAACTTTAGATCAAGTTTCTACTGAACTTCGAAGGTCTACCAGAGTAAGATCCGCACCAGAGTGGTACGGTAATCCTATTCTGGAAATCATGTTACTTGACCATGACAAACCTACGAACTATGAGGAAGCGATGATGAGCCCAGATTCCGCAAAATGGCTAGAGGCCATGAAATCTGAGATGGGATCCATGTATGAGAACAAAGTATGGACTTTGGTTGACTTGCCCGATGATCGGCAGGCCATTGAGAACAAATGGATCTTTAAGAAGAAGGCTGACGATGATGGTAATGTAACTGTCTATAAAGCTCGACTTGTCGCAAAAGGTTTTCGACAAGTTCAAGGGGTTGACTACGATGAGACTTTCTCACCCGTAGCGATGCTTAAGTCTGTCCGAATCATGTTAGCCATTGCTGCATTTCATGATTATGAAATCTGGCAAATGGATGTCAAAACTGCATTCTTGAATGGATTTCTGGAAGAAGAGTTGTATATGATGCAGCCAGAAGGTTTTGTTGATCCAAAAGGTGCTAACAAAGTATGCAAGCTCCAGCGATCCATTTATGGACTGGTGCAAGCATCTCGGAGTTGGAATAAACGCTTTGATAGTGTGATCAAAGCATATGGTTTAATACAAATTTTTGGAGAAGCCTGTATTTACAAGAAAGTGAGTGGGAGCTCTATAGCATTTCTCATATTATATGTAGATGACATATTATTAATTGGAAATGATATAGAATTTCTGGATAGCATAAAGGGATACTTGAATAAAAGTTTTTCAATGAAAGATCTAGGTGAAGCTGCTTACATATTGGGCATCAAGATCTATAGAGATAGATCAAGACGCTTAATAGGACTTTCACAAAGCACATACCTTGATAAAATTTTGAAAAAGTTCAAAATGGATCAGGCAAAGAAAGGGTTCTTGCCCGTGCTTCAAGGTGTGAAGTTGAGTCAAACTCAATGCCCGACCACAGCAGAAGATAGAGAGAAAATGAAAGATGTTCCCTATGCTTCAGCCATAGGCTCTATCATATATGCAATGCTGTGTACCAGACCTAACGTATGCTTAGCAATAAGTTTGGCAGGGAGGTACCAAAGTAATCCAGGAGTGGATCACTGGACAGCGGTCAAGAACATCCTGAAATACCTGAAAAGGACTAAGGATATGTTTCTCGTATATGGAGGTGACAAAGAGCTAGTCGTAAATGGTTACGTCGATGCAAGCTTTGACACTGATCCGGACGATTCTAAATCGCAAACCGGATACGTGTTTTTATTAAACGGTGGAGCCGCAAGTTGGTGCAGTTCTAAACAAAGCGTCGTGGCGGGATCTACATGTGAAGCTGAGTACATAGCTGCTTCAGAAGCAGCAAATGAAGGAGTCTGGATGAAGGAGTTCATTACCGATCTAGGTGTCATACCTAGTGCATCGGGACCAATGAAGATCTTCTGTGACAATACTGGTGCAATTGCTTTGGCAAAGGAATCCAGATTTCACAAGAGGACCAAGAACATCCAGAGACGCTTCAATTCCATCCGGGACCAAGTCCAAGTGGGAGACATAGAAATTTGCAAGATACATACGGATCTGAATGTTGCAGACCCATTGACTAAGCCTCTCTCACGAGCAAAACATGATCAGCACCAAGACTCCATGGGTGTTAGAATCATTACTATGTAATCTAGATTATTGACTCTAGTGCAAGTGGGAGACTGAGGGAAATATGCCCTAGAGGCAATAATAAAGTTATTATTTATTTCCTCATATCATGATAAATGTTTATTATTCATGCTAGAATTGTATTAACCGGAAACATGATACATGTGTGAATACATAGACAAACATATAGTCACTAGTATGCCTCTACTTGACTAGCTCATTAATCAAAGATGGTTATGTTTCCTAACCATAGACATGTGTTGTCATTTGATTAATGGGATCACATCGTTAGGAGAATGATGTGATTGAGATGACCCATTCCGTTAGCCTAGCACTTGATCGTTTAGTATATTGCTATTGCTTTCTTCATGACTTATACATGTTCCTGTAACTATGAGATTATGCAACTCCCGTTTACCGGAGGAACACTTTGGGTACTACCAAACGTCACAACGTAACTGGGTGATTATAAAGGAGTACTACAGGTGTCTCCGAAGGTACATGTTGAGCTGGCGTATTTCGAGATTAGGTTTTGTCACTCCGATTGTCGGAGAGGTATCTCTGGGCCCTCTCGGTAATGCACATCACTATACGCCTTGCAAGCAATGTGACCAATGAGTTGGTTACGGGATGATGCATTACGTAACGAGTAAGGAGACTTGCCGGTAACGAGATTGAACTAGGTATTGGATACCGACGATCAAATCTCGGGCAAGTAACATACCGATGACAAAGGGAACAACGTATGTTGTTATGCGGTTTGACCGATAAAGATCTTCGTAGAATATGTAGGAACCAATATGGGCATCCAGGTTCCGCTATTGGTTATTGACCGAGAATAGTTCTAGGTCATGTCTACATAGTTCCCGAACCCGTAGGGTCCGCACGCTTAACGTTGCGATGACAGTTTTATTATGAGTTTATAAGTTTTCATGTGCCGAAGTTTGTTCAGAGTCACGGATGTGATCACGGACATGACGAGGAGTCTCGAAATGGTCGAGACATAAAGATTGATATATTGGACGACTATATTCGGACACCGAAGTGTTGCGGACATTGTCGGAGAAAACCGGAGTGCCGGAGGGTTACCGGAACCCCCCGGGGAGAGATAATGGGCCACATGGTCCTTGGTGGAAAGAGAGAGGGGCGGCCAGGGTGGGCCGCGCGCCCCCTCTCCCTCTGGTCCGAATTGGACTAGGAGGGGGGGGGGGCGCCCCCCTCTTTACTTCCCCCCTCTTCCCCTTCCTTCCCCCTCCTAGTAGGAGTAGGAAAGGGGGAGTCCTACTCCTACTAGGAGGAGGACTCCTCCTGGGTGCGCCCACAAGGGCCGGCCGGCCTCCCCCCTCCCTCCTTTATATACGGGGGCAGGGGGGCACCCCAGGACACACAAGTTGATCTACGGATCGTTCCTTAGCCGTGTGCGGTGCCCCCTCCACCATATTCCACCTCGGTCATATCGTCGCGGAGTTTAGGCGAAGCCCTGCGCCAGTAGAACATCATCATCGTCACCACGCCGTCGTGCTGACAGAACTCATCCCCAATGCTTTGCTGGATCGGAGCCCGGGGATCGTCATCGAGCTGAACGTGTGCTGAACTCGGAGGTGCCGTACGTTCGGTGCTTGGATCGGTCGGATCGTGAAGACGTACGACTACATCAACCGCGTTGTCATAACGCTTCCGCTTACGGTCTACGAGGGTACGTGGACAACACTCTCCCCTCTCGTTGCTATGTCATCACCATGATCTTGCGTGTACGTAGGAATTTTTTTGAAATTGCTACGTTCCCCAACAGTTCATGTCATTGCGGTTCATTGACATGATCTTGTTCTCTTCGGCGAGCAACAATGACATCAATTTGTTTTCAGAGGCGCGTGCTTTTCTCTCCTCAATGGCAGCTTTGTGGAGCCCCTCTTCCTTGAGCATTTGCCATTTTTCTTGATTCTCTTTTGCCTTCTCCTTGGTCAACTCTTTCTTGATCTCCAACGACTTCAACAACATCAGCTCGTTTGATTGCACCATGGCATCAATCTTCTCCCTCAAGCTTGATGCTTCTTGATCTCTCTTCTTCTTCTCTTTAGTCTTCTTGTCGCCATCGGGCTTGTGCAAATTTCTTGGGCCATCATCATCCTCATCTTCATCCATGTTTATAAGTGAGCCTCTCTTTGGTGGGGATTCTTTGTCGATCAACTTCCACTTCTCGCACTTTTGGAGGAACTCCCAACAATGCTCTAATTTGAAGAATCTGCCTTCCGAAGCTTCCATGTCCTTGTATCTATGTTGAGCAATCTTGTCCTACAAAATGTGAACAAAGTGATGCAATCATTTCCCATGATACATTATGATGATTCACAACTTGAACAAAAGGAAAAAACAAACTCACATAATCGGACTCCACAGTGCCACTTGGAGGTGCATTGCGTACTTGCTCCAAGCAAGCTGCCCAACGGCTGCACATAGGCTTGATATTCTCCCAACGCCCTTGAAGCGACCGAAATGTGCGTGGAGTCCTATTGGGATACTTCTTCATAATGCAGAAGTATTGATCTTCGATCCTTTGCCAATATCTCTTGGCGGTTTGAGAAGTACCCGTGTATGCATCAAGAGACACCGCACTCCATGCTTGGATCAAAGCTTGATCTTCCAAGATCGTGTAGTTCTTCGATCTTTGGCTTTTCCCAGTCTTTGCTTGCGATCGCTCAAATGCTTCCGCTTCGATCTCCTCCAATTCGTCCGCACAACCATGATCATCCATGCCGCCCTCCGTTTCATTGTAGTCGAATGGTTCGAAAGGAGCTTGATCAATGTCAACCGCGCTCGTGTCCAACAAGTTCACGAACTCGGTTGTTGCATTGTTCGAACCACCGCTATAGCGAACGATAACAAGTCACGTGCTATCGAGACTAATGGTGAAAAATGAAAGGGAATCGCCAAGACCGAAGAGGCATACCTTCTGGCCATTTCGTCGAACACCTCACTCGCGGGGGGAGCGGCTGTTGGGGAACGTAGTAATTTCAAAAAAAATCCTACGCACATGCAAGATCATGGTGATGGCATAGCAACGAGAGGGGAGAGTGTTCGTCCACGTACCCTCGTAGACTGTAAGCGAAAGCGTTACGACAACGCGGTTGATGTAGTCGTACGTCTTCACAATCCGACCGATCCAAGTACCGAACGTACGGCACCTCCGATTCAGCACACGTTCAGCTCGATGACGATCCCCGGGATCCGATCCAGCAAAGCTTCGGGGATGAGTTCCGTCAGCACGACGGCATGGTGACGATGATGATGCTCCACCGGCGCAGGGCTTCGCCTAAACTCTGCGACGATATGACCGAGGTGGAATATGGTGGAGGGGGGCACCGCACACGGCTAAGGAACGATCCGTAGATCAACTTGTGTGTTATGGGGTGTCCCTCTGCCCCCGTATATAAAGGAGGGAGGGGGAGGTGCGGCCGGCCTCTTTGGGGTGCGCCTGGAGGAGTCCTACTCCCACCGGGAGTAGGACTCCCCCCTCTTGCCTTGGTAGAGATGGAAAGGGGGGAGGGGAAAGAGGAAAGGGGGGCGCCGCCCCCCTTCCTTGTCCTATTCGAACTAGGGGGGGAGGGAGCGTGCGGCCTGCCCTGGCCGGCCCTCCTCTTCTCCCTCATGGCCCACTAAG
>NC_041393.1:479547826-479555821 GCF_002162155.2 Triticum dicoccoides | reverse complement strand
GTAAAATCCCGATTTCACCCGGAACCTTTCCGATGTCCAAACATAGGCTTCCAATATATCAATCTTTATGTCTCGACCATTTCGAGACTCCTCGTCATGTCCATGATCATATCCGGGACTCCGAACAAACTTCGGTACATCAAAACTTATAAACTCATAATAAAACTGTCATCGTAACGTTAAGCGTGCGGACCCTACGGGTTCGAGAACTATGTAGACATGACCTAGAACCATTCTCAGTCAATAACCAATAGCGGGACCTGGATGCCCATATTGGTTCCTACATATTCTACGAAGATTTTTGTCGGTCAAACCGCATAACAACATACGTTGTTCCCTTTGTCATCGGTATGTTACTTGCCCGAGATTCGATCGTCGGTATCCAATACCTAGTTCAATATCGTTACTGGCAAGTCTCTTTAATCGTTACATAATGCATCATTCTGTAACTAACTCATTAGCTACATTGCTTGCAAGGCTTATAGTGATGTGCATTACCGAGAGGGCCCAGAGATACCTCTCCGACGATCAGAGTGACAAAACCTAATCTCGAAATACGCCAAGTCAACATGTACCTTCCGAGACACCTGTAGTACTCCTTTATAATCACCCAGTTACGTTGTGACGTTTGGTAGTACCCAAAGTGTTCCTCCGGTAAACGGGAGTTGCATATTTCTCATAGTTATAGGAACATGTATAAGTCATGAAGAAAGCAATAGCAGTATACTAAACGATCAAGTGCTAGGCTAACGGAATGGGTCATGTCAATCACATCATTCTTCTAATGATGTGATCCCATTAATCAAATGACAACACATGTCTATGGTTAGGAAACATAACCATCTTTGATTAATGAGCTAGTCAAGTAGAGGCACACTAGTGACTATATGTTTTCTATGTATTCACACATGTATCATGTTTCCGGTTAATACAATTCTAGCATGAATAATAAACATTTATCATGATATGAGGAAATAAATAATAACTTTATTATTGCCTCTAGGGCATATTTCCTTCAGTCTCCCACTTGCACTAGAGTCAATAATCTAGATTACATAGTAATGATTCTAACACCCATGGAGTCTTGGTGTTGATCATGTTTTGCTCATGAGAGAGGCTTAGTTAACGGGTCTGCAACATTCAGATCTGTATGTATTTTGCAAATCTCTATGTCTCCCACTTGGACTTGGTCCCGAATGGAATTGAAGCGTCTCTTGATGTGCTTGGTCCTCTTGCGAAATCTGGATTCCTTTGCCAAAGCAATTGCACCAGTATTGTCACAGAAGATCTTCATTGGTCCTGATGCACTAGGTATGACACCTAGATCGGTAATGAACTCCTTCATCCAGACTCCTTCATTTGCTGCTTCAGAAGTAGCTATGTACTCCGCTTCACATGTAGATCCTGCCACGACGCTTTGTTTAGAACTGCACCAACTTACAGCTCCACCATTTAATAAAAACATGTATCCAGTTTGCGATTTAGAATCGTCCGGATCAGTGTCAAAGCTTGCATCAACGTAACCATTTACGACTATCTCTTTGTCACCTCCATATACGAGAAACATATCCTTAGTCCTTTTCAGGTATTTCAGGATGTTCTTGACGGCTGTCCAGTGATCCACTCCTGGATTACTTTGGTACCTTCCTGCCAAGCTTATTGCTAAGCATACGTCAGGTCTAGTACACAACATTGCATACATGATAGAGCCTATGGCTGAAGCATAGGGAACATCTTTCATTTTCTCTCTATCTTCTGCTGTGGTCGGGCATTGAGTTTGACTCAACTTCACACCTTGTAGCACAGGCAAGAAACCTTTCTTTGCCTGATCTATTTTGAACTTTTTCAAAATTTTGTCAAGGTATGTGCTTTGTGAAAGTCCTATTAAGCGTCTTGATCTATCTCTATAGATCTTGATGCCCAATATGTAAGCAGCTTCACCGAGGTCTTTCATTGAAAAACTTTTATTCAAGTATCCCTTTATGCTATCCAGAAATTCTATATCATTTCCAATTAATAATATGTCATCTACATATAAAATCAGAAATGCTACAGAGCTCCCACTCACTTTCTTGTAAATACAGGCTTCTCCAAAAGTCTGTATAAAACCATATGCTTTGATCACACTATCAAAACGTTTATTCCAACTCCGAGATGCTTGCACCAGTCCATAAATGGATCGCTGGAGCTTGCACACTTTGTTAGTACCTTTTGGATCAACAAAACCTTCTGGTTGCATCATATACAACTCTTCTTCCAGAAATCCATTCAAAAATGCAGTTTTTACATCCATTTGCCAAATTTCATAATCATGAAATGCAGCAATAGCTAACATGATTCGGACAGACTTAAGCATTGCTACGGGTGAGAAAGTCTCATCGTAGTCAACCCCTTGAACTTGTCGAAAACCTTTCGCAACAAGTCGAGCTTTATAGACAGTTGTATTACCATCAGCGTCAGTCTTCTTCTTAAAGATCCATTTATTCTCAATGGCTTGCCGATCATCGGGCAAGTCAACCAAAGTCCATACTTTGTTTTCGTACATGGATCCCATCTCAAATTTCATGGCCTCTAGCCATTTTGCGGAATCTGGGCTCATCATCGCTTCCTCATAGTTCGGAGGTTCATCATGGTCAAGTAACATGACTTCCAGAATAGGATTACCGTACCACTCTGGTGCGGATCTTACTCTGGTAGACCTACGAGGTTCAGTAGAAACTTGATCTGAAGTTTCATGATCAATATCATTAGCTTCCTCACTAGTTGGTGTAGTTGTCACAGGAACCGGTTCTTGTGATGAACTACTTTCCAACAAGGGAGTAGATACAGTTATCTCATCAAGTTCTACTTTCCTCCCACTCACTTCTTTCGAGAGACACTCCTTCTCTAGAAAGGATCCGATTTTAGCAACGAAAATCTTGCCCTCAAATCTGTGATAGAAGGTGTACCCAATAGTCTTTTTTGGGTATCCTATGAAGACACATTTCTCCGATTTGGGTTCGAGCTTATCTGGTTGAAGTTTCTTTACATAAGCATCGCAGCCCCAAACTTTAAGAAACGACAACTTTGGTTTCTTGCCAAACCACAGTTCATAAGGTGTTGTCTCAACGGATTTTGATGGTGCCCTATTTAACGTGAATGCAGCCGTCTGTAAAGCATAACCCCAAAATGATAGCGGTAAATCAGTAAGAGACATCATAGATCGCACCATATCTAGTAAAGTACGATTACGACGTTCGGACACACCATTTCGTTGTGGTGTTCCGGGTGGCGTGAGTCGCGAAACTATTCCGCATTGTTTCAAGTGTAGACCAAACTCGTAACTCAAATATTCTCCTCCACGATCAGATCGTAGAAACTTTATTTTCTTGTTATGATGATTTTCCACTTCACTCTGAAATTCTTTGAACTTTTCAAATGTTTCAGACTTGTGTTTCATTAAGTAGATATACCCATATCTGCTCAAATCATCTGTGAAGGTGAGAAAATAACGATACCCGCCGCGAGCCTCAACATTCATTGGACCACAAACATCAGTATGTATGATCTCCAACAAATCAGTTGCTCACTCCATAGTTCCGGAGAACGGCGTTTTAGTCATCTTGCCCATGAGGCACGGTTCGCAAGTACCAAGTGATTCATAATCAAGTGATTCCAAAAGCCCATTAGTATGGAGTTTCTTCATGCGCTTTACACCGATATGACCTAAACGGCAGTGCCTCAAATAAGTTGCACTATCATTATCAACTCTGCATCTTTTGGTTTCAACACTATGAATATGTGTATCACTACTATCGAGATTCAATAAAAATAGACCACTCTTCAAGGGTGCATGACCATAAAAGATATTACTCATATAAATAGAACAACCATTATTCTCTGATTTAAATGAATAACCTTCTCGCATTAAACAAGATCCAGATATAATGTTCATGCTTAACGCTGGCACCAAATAACAATTATTTAGGTCTAAAACTAATCCCGATGATAGATGTAGAGGTAGCGTGCCGACCGCGATCACATCGACTTTGGAACCATTTCCCACGCGCATCGTCACCTCGTCCTTAGCCAATCTTCGCTTAATTCGTAGTCCCTGTTTTGAGTTGCAAATATTAGCAACAAAACCAGTATCAAATACCCAGGTGCTACTGCGAGCATTAGTAAGGTACACATCAATAACATGTATATCACATATACCTTTGTTCACTTTGCCATCCTTCTTATCTGCCAAATACTTGGGGGCAGTTCCGCTTCCAGTGTCCAGTCTGCTTGCAGTAAGCACTCAGTTTCAGGCTTAGGTCCAGACTTGGGTTTCTTCTCTTGAGCAGCAACTTGCTTGCCGTTCTTTTTAAAGTTCCCCTTCTTCTTCCCTTTGACCTTTTTCTTGAAACTGTTGGTCTTGTTAACCATCAACACTTGATGCTCCTTCTTGATTTCTACCTCCGCAGCCTTTAGCATTGCGAAGAGCTCGGGAATAGTCTTGTTCATCCCTCGCATATTATAGTTCATCACAAAGCTCTTGTAGCTTGGTGGCAGTGATTGGAGAATTCTGTCAATGACGCTATCATCCGGAAGATTAACTCCCAGTTGAATCAAGTGATTATTATACCCAGACATTTTGAGTATATGCTCACTGACAGAACTATTCTCCTCCATCTTGCAGCTGTAGAACTTATTGGAGACTTCATATCTCTCAATCCGGGCATTTGCTTGAAATATTAACTTCAACTCCTGGAACATCTCATATGCTCCATGACGTTCAAAACGTCGTTGAAGACCCGATTCTAAGCCATAAAGCATGGCATACTGAACTATCGAGTAGTCATCAGCTTTGCTCTGCCAGACGTTCTTAACGTCGTCAGTTGCATTAGCAGCAGGCCTGGCACCCAGCGGTGCTTCCAGGACGTAACTTTTCTGTGCAGCAATGAGGATAATCCTCAGGTTACGGACCCAGTCCGTGTAATTGCTACCATCATCTTTCAACTTTGCTTTCTCAAGGAACGCATTAAAATTTAACGGAACAACAGCACGAGCCATCTATCTACAAACAAACATAGACATGCAAAATACTATCAGGTACTAAGTTCATGATAAATTTAAGTTCAATTAATCATATTACTTAAGAACTCCCACTTAGACAGACATCGCTCTAGTCATCTAAGTGATCACGTGATCCAAATCAACTAAACCATGTCCGATCATCACGTGAGATGGAGTAGTTTCAATGGTGAACATCACTATGTTGATCATATCTACTATATGATTCACGTTCGACCTTTCGGTCTCCGTGTTCCGAGGCCATATCTGTATATGCTAGGCTCGTCAAGTATGACCTGAGTATTCCGCGTGTGCAACTGTTTTGCACCCGTTGTATTTGAACGTAGAGCCTATCACACCCGATCATCACGTGGTGTCTCAGCACGAAGAACTTTCGCAACGGTGCATACTCAGGGAGAACAGTTCTTGATTATTAAGTGAGAGATTATCTTAAAATGCTACCGTCAATCAAAGCAAGATAAGATGCATAAAGGATAAACATCACATGCAATCAATATAAGTGATATGATATGGCCATCATCATCTTGGGCTTGTGATCTCCATCTTCGAAGCACCGTCGTGATCACCATCGTCACTGGCGCGACACCTTGATCTCCATCGTAGCATCGTTGTCGTTACGCCATCTATTGCTTCTACGACTATCGCTACCGCTCAGTGATAAAGTAAAGCAATTACAGGGCGTTTGCATTTCATACAATAAAGCGACAACCATATGGCTCCTGCCAGTTGCCGATAACTTCGGTTACAAAACATGATCATCTCATACAATAAAATATAGCATCACGTCTTGACCATATCACATCACAACATGCCCGTCAAAAACAATTTAGACGTCCTCTACTTTGTTGTTGCAATTTTTACGTGGCTGCTACGGGCTTAGTAAGAACCGTTCTTACCTACGCATCAAAACCACAACGATAGTTTGTCAAGTTGGTGCTATTTTAACCTTCGCAAGGACCGGGCGTAGCCACACTCGGTTCAACTAAAGTGAGAGAGACAGACACCCACCGGTCACCTTTAAGCAACGAGTGCTCGTAACGGTGAAACCAGTCTCGCGTAAGCGTACGCGTAATGTCGGTCCGGGCCGCGTCATCTCACAGTGCCGCTGAACCAAAGTATGACATGCTGGTAAGCAGTATGACTTATATCGCCCACAACTCACTTGTGTTCTACTCGTGCATATAACATCAACGCATAAAACCTAGGCTCGGATGCCACTGTTGAGGAACGTAGTAATTTCAAAAAATTTCCTACGCACATGCAAGATCATGGTGATGTCATAGCAACGAGATGGGAGAGTGTTCGTCCACGTACCCTCGTAGACCATAAGCGGAAGCGTTATGACAACACGGTTGATGTAGTCGTACGTCTTCACGATCAGACCGATCCAAGTACCGAACGTACGGCACCTCCGAGTTCAGCACACGTTCAGCTCGATGACGATCCCCGGGATCCAATCCAGCAAAGCTTCGGGGATGAGTTCCGTCAGCACGACGGCGTGGTGACGATGATGATGCTCCACCGGCGCAGGGCTTCGCCCAAACTCTGCGACGATATGACCGAGGTGGAATATGGTGGAGGGGGGCACCGCACACGGCTAAGGAACGATCCATAGATCAACTTGTGTGTTATGGGGTGTCCCTCTGCACCGGTATATAAAGGAGGGAGGGGGAGGTGCGGCCGGCCCCTTTGGGGTGCGCCTGGAGGAGTCCTACTCCCACCGGGAGTAGGACTCCCCCCTCTTGCCTTGGTGGAGAAGGAAAGGGGGGAGGGGAAAGAGGAAAGGGGGGCGCCGCCCCCCCTTCCTTGTCCTATTCGGACTAGGGGGAGGGGGCACGCGGCCTGCCCTGGCCGGCCCTCCTCTTCTCCCTCATGGCCCACTAAGACCCATTAACCCCCGGGAGGGTTCCGGTAACCCCCCCGGTGTTCCGGTAAAATCCCGATTTCACCCGGAACCTTTCCGATGTCCAAACATAGGCTTCCAATATATCAATCTTTATGTCTCGACCATTTCGAGACTCCTCGTCATGTCCGTGATCACATCCGGGACTCCGAACAAACTTCGGTACATCAAAACTTATAAACTCATAATAAAACTGTCATCGTAACGTTAAGCGTGCGGACCCTACGGGTTCGAGAACTATGTAGACATGACCTAGAACCATTCTCGGTCAATAACCAATAGCGGGACCTGGATGCCCATATTGGTTCCTACATATTCTACGAAGATCTTTATCGGTCAAATCGCATAACAACATACGTTGTTCCCTTTGTCATCGGTATGTTACTTGCCCGAGATTCGATCGTCGGTATCCAATACCTAGTTCAATCTCGTTACCGGCAAGTCTCTTTACTCGTTACATAATGCATCATTCCGTAACTAACTCATTAGCTACATTGCTTGCAAGGCTTATAGTGATGTGCATTACCGAGAGGGCCCAGAGATACCTCTCCGACAATCGGAGTGACAAAACCTAATCTCGAAATACGCCAACTCAACATGTACCTTCGGAGACACCTGTAGTACTCCTTTATAATCACCCAGTTACGCTGTGATGTTTGGTAGTACCCAAAGTGTTCCTCCGGTAAACGGGAGTTGCATATTTCTCATAGTTATAGGAACATGTATAAGTCATGAAGAAAGCAATAGCAGTATACTAAACGATCAAGTGCTAGGCTAACGGAATGGGTCATGTCAATCACATCATTCTTCTAATGATGTGATCCCATTAATCAAATGACAACACATGTCTATGGTTAGGAAACATAACCATCTTTGATTAATGAGCTAGTCAAGTAGAGGCATACTAGTGACTATATGTTTGTCTATGTATTCACACATGTATCATGTTTCCGGTTAATACAATTCTAGCATGAATATTAAACATTTATCATGATATGAGGAAATAAATAATAACTTTATTATTGCCTCTAGGG
>NC_041393.1:479523783-479547050 GCF_002162155.2 Triticum dicoccoides | reverse complement strand
AATGGTGGCGGAGGGTGTGGGGAGCGGAAAAGGGCGCGCGGAAATGTCCCTCCCGCCAAATCTCGCGCCGGATAGGGGTTCAGCTCGGGTCGGCCTTCCAGTCCGTGAAGATAGAGGTTGGGGAAAAAGATTTGCCGCGCCCCGCAAAAAAATTTGCGGGCTAGGGCGGGATGCGGTGTCTGATCGTGCGGATTTTTCGGCCCCGACCCGCAATTTGGCGGTTATTTTGCGGGCCGGGACGGGATGCGGGGTCTCCTAGAGTTGCTCTAAGCATCTTGGATCCACACGTTTGCTTAAGGGTCAGATGATAGTTTACTGGAATGAGCAGGTATCGGTTAACTGCTTCCCCTGATTCCTGAACTCAGGATAACTTCATCCTTCCTAGACAGACACTTGTCCGTTGTTGCCACAAGCATCGATCCTACCCGTACTAAAGCTGTTGTTTCTTTCGCCGAGACCGCCTCGCGATCACCGTGTGAGTCACGTACGGCATCTTGTCGCTGCTTCCAAGCCCCGGCCGGATACGTGGGACAGAATTTGCAGGACTGGACTCGTCGACGGGGACAAAAGGAATCCACTGAAACTATGCCACTCGCGGTACTTGGCCTAGTACGTATAAATTGCTCTCTTGGTATTAGCATCCGAGACTATGTTGTGAGACGATTTCCCGCGCGTCGGAGCTAGCTCACCTGGCTCCCTTTGAGATGGACGAGTGGAGCCTCCACGAGGCGCCTCCAAACACCCCGGAGCGGGACCTCCGCGCGAGTCCAGCCCGTGGCGGCGATGGCCGGCCGCCGCCGTTGCCGCTGAGCAGCAAGGTGCCCGTCCCGTCCGCGCAGCTCAACCTGTACCGCGCGGCCGTGGCGCTCCGGGCCGTCCTCCTGGCGCTCTTCCTCCGGTACCGCGTCACCCACCCGGTGCCCGACGCCTATGGGCTGTGGCTCACGGCCGTCGCCTGCGAGTCCTGGCTCGCGCTCTCCTGGCTGGCCGCGCAGCTGCCCAAGCTCTCCCCGACCAACCGCGCCACCCACCTCCACAGGCTCGACAAGGACGACTACACCGGCGGCGAGCGGAGGCTGGCGGGCGTGGACGTGTTCGTGAGCGCGGCGGACGCGGCCAGGGAGCCGCCCCTGGCGACGGCCAACACGGTGCTGTCGGTGCTCGCGGCAGACTACCCCGCGGGCAGGCTCGCCTGCTACGTCTCCGACGACGGCGCCGACATGCTGCTCTTCGAGGCGCTCTTCGAGACGGCACGGCTGGCGCGGAGGTGGGTCCCGTTCTGCCGCCGCCACGGGGTCGAGCCGAGGGCGCCCGAGCCCTACTTTGCGCGGAACGTGGACTACCTCAGGGACAAGGTCGCGCCGTCGTTCGTCAAGGAGCGCCGCGCCATGAAGGTATACATAACATATTGATCGATCGCAGTTGTGATCGGAGTAAAGTGCAGTGCGTGCGGCTGATGGATCGTGAGTGCGTGCATGCAGAGGGAGTACGAGGAGTTCAAGGTGAGGATGAACTACCTCGCTGCCAAGACGAGCAAGGTGCCGGAGGAAGGATGGCTCATGTCCGACGGCACGCCGTGGCCCGGGAACAACTCGAGAGACCACCCCGCCATGATACAGGTACCGCTGGACGACCTCGTACATTACCTGGTGTCTCGAATAATCCAACGACATTTGGCTCATTCTTGGTATTTACGTTTTGAGCTGATCGCCCGACAGGTCCTCCTGGGGCACTCCGCCGATGATCGCGACGCCGAGGGGCTGGAGCTCCCTCGGCTCTTCTACGTGTCGCGGGAGAAGAAGCCGAGTTTCCAACACCACAAGAAAGCCGGCGCCATGAACGCATTGGTCCGTACGGCCGTAGTTCAATTTTCTAGTGATTTGTTCCGCAAAAATGCTAGACCTAGGAACGATTCCGTCAGTTGCAGTGTTTCTCTGACCTGGTTTTGGTGACAGCTCCGGGTGTCTGCCGTGCTGACAAATGGCGCCTACGTGCTCAATCTGGACTACGACCACTACGTCAACAACAGCGGAGTCCTGAGGGAGGCGATGTGCTTCCTCATGGACCCGGAGGCTGGGAACAGGACGTGCTTCGTCCAGTTCCCTCTGCGCCCACCCGCCGCCTCTGCAGACGACGAAGATCCATGGGGCGGCCGCGACTCTGTCTTCTTCGATGTAAAGAATCGACTTCACTTGCTCGCCATCTGTGCCATCGATTCGGTTCATCTGCTCGACCGATCACGCTAACATTCGGTTCATCAGATCGACATGAAATGCTTGGACGGCGTTCAGGGCCCGGTTTACGTCGGCTCCGGGTGCTGCTTCAACCGGAAGGCGCTGTACGGGTTCGAGCCGGCGGTGGCTGACGACCCTGACGACCTGGAGACCGGCCGTCGGAGGTGGTGCTGTTTCGGGGGCAGGGAGAGGCGAAAGCTGAGGCTGAGGAGGAACAGGTCCGTCGTGCCCTTGCTGGACTCTGCAGACGATGATGAGGAAACAGTGGGAGCGAGGAGACGGAGGCTGCTCTCGTACCACGCTGCCCTGGAGCGGCACTTCGGCCATTCCACATTGTTCATTGCCTCGGCGTTCAAAGAGAAAGGGCCGGCGGCCATGGCAGCGGAAGCCACTCCTCTCCTCAAGGAGGCCATCCACGTCGTCAGCTGCGCGTACGAGGAGCGGACGAGATGGGGCAAAGAGGTATAATGAACTAATGATACTAGTTTCTTTCGCGTGCAGTCACGCGCGCTGTCGAGATCTGACGTTGATATCCTCGTGCAGGTTGGATGGATTTACGGCGCCGGCGCCGGCCTGGCGACGGGATTCAGGATGCACGCGCGCGGGTGGGCATCGGCGTACTGCGTGCCGACGCGACCCGCGTTCAGGAGCTACGCGGGGGCCAGCCCCTCGGACATGCTCGCCGGCGCGTCGCGGCGGGCGTCGGCGGCCATGGGGATCCTGCTGAGCCGGCACTGCCCTGTCTGGGCCGGCGGCGGCAGCATGAGCCCCCTGCAGAGGCTGGCCTACGTGAACTGCGTCGCCTACCCGCTCACCTCCATCCCGCTCACCGTCTACTGCGCGCTCTCGGCCGTCTGCCTCCTCACCGGCAAGTTCATATTCCCGGACGACGTGGACGACTACGACGGCTTCCTGCTCGTCCTGCTGCTGTCCTCGGTGATCGCGTCCGTGGCACTGGAGCTGAAGTGGAGCGGCGTGTCGCTGCGGGCGTGGTGGCGGGCGGAGAAGCTCTGGTTGGTGATTGGCACATCGGCCGGCCTCGCCGCCGTGTTCCAGGGTACCCTCAGGGCGTGCACTGGCATCGACGTCGGCTTCTCGACGGACACAGCAGCGGTGGCGGTGTCCGAGCGTCTGGCTGAGGACGATGACGAGGAGGCGCTGACGGCAGACTCGATGCGGTCGGTGCTGTGGACGAACCTGCTGGTGCCGCCGATCAGCGTGCTGCTGGGCAACCTCGCCGGTGTGGTGGTGGCAGTGTCGTACGGGATGGGCCACGGGTACGAGTCGTGGGGCCCGCTGGGCTGGAAGCTGGTGTTCGCCGCGTGGGTGGTGGCGCATTTGCAGGGGTTCCTCAGGGGGCTCCTCTCGCGACGGGAACGGGCGCCGACCCTCGCCGTGCTCTGGTCGGTGTTCTTCGTCTCCATTCTGTCGCTGATGTGGGTGAACACGCAGACGTACTATGGGCCGTCGGTGCCATCGACCACGCAGCAGCCCATCTTTTGATGGAAACTCAAAAATTCAAAATTACATGAAGAAAGGGTTGTTTTCTCGGTATAAGAGGTTTTTTTTAAAGTTTTTTCACATAAAACCTTTTTTCCAACTTAATAACTTGTGGCGGGCTTGGCATTCGCCGCGTCCGCGTCGCCTTGCGCACTAGATGGTGTTGGCTGCAGTGTATGGACGCGACCCGTGCTTGGAGCCATCTTCGTATCCCGGCAGATGCCGAGACCGCCGCGATATTCCGCGCCTCGACCACCTGGTCGCTCGGCGGCGGACAGTCCTGCCGTTTCTGGGAAAATTGCTGGATCGGCGGGCGGGCCATCTCTGACATCGGCCCCGCCCTAGTCTTCATGGTTCCGCGTCGTCGCCGCAAAACACGCTCGGTGGCTGATGGTCTTCATCAGCGGACCTGGATTGGGGACATACAGGGCGCCCTCACTCCCATGGCTATGGTTGAGTACGTTGAGCTATGGCGTCGGCTTGGGCAGGTCACGCTCTCTGCAATGCCCGACAAGCTGCAATGGCGTTGGACATCGTCTGGTGTTTCCACCGCTAGCTCTTGCTACCTAGCCCTTTTCCAGGGCTCGACCTACGTGTGCCGCACTGGAAATTTACATGGAGATCTTGGGCACCGTTACGCATCAAATTCTTCGCCTGGCCTGCCCTTCAAGACCGTTGTTAGACTGCTTCTCGTTTGGCATGTCACGGGGTACCTCACGATCCTCTCTGCTGCCTGTGGGATCAGGAGCCCGAAGCCATGCAACATCTGCTCATTGGTTGCCCTTTCTGGCGGCAAGTTTGGTGCGACGTTCTGTCTTGGTGCAATCTCTCATCACCTCCGCCGGCGCTAGCTGATGATTTCCTGAAATGGTGGCACACAACACGTTCGGCGACTGTGACGCCCCCAATTTGACTGTACAATAATCATACACGCAAACGTGTATGATCAAGATCAGGGACTCACGGAAAGATATCACAACACAACTCTAAAAGTAAAATAAGTCATACAAGCATCATAATACAAGCCAGGGGCCTCAAGGGCTCGAATACAAGTGCTCGATCATAGACGAGTCAGCGGAAGCAACAATATCTGAGTACAGACATAAGTTAAACAAGTTGCCTGAAGAAGGCTAGCACAAACTGGGATACAGATCGAAAGAGGCGCATGCCTCCTGCCTGGGATCCTCCTAACTACTCCTGGCCGTCGTCAGCGGCCTGCACGTAGTAGTAGGCACCTCCAGAGTAGTAGTCGTCGTCGACGGTGGCGTCTGGATCCTGGGCTCCAACATCTGGTTGCGGCATCCGAGAAGAAGAGGAAAATAGGGGAAAAGAGGGAGCAAAGCAACCGTGAGTACTCATCCAAAGTACTCGCAAGCAAGGAGCTACACTACATATGCATGTGTATATGTGTAAGGAGGCAATATGAGTGGACTGAATTGCAGAATGCCAGAATAAGAGGGGGATAGCTAGCCCTATCGAAGACTACACTTCTGGCAGCCTCCGTCTTGCAGCATGTAGAAGAGAGTAGATTGAAGTCCTCCAAGTAGCATCGCATAGCATAATCCTACCCGGCGATCCTCCCCTCGTCGCCCTATGGAAAAGCGATCACCGGGTTGTCTGTGGAACTTATCTGGGTGTGTTTTATTAAGTATCTGATTCTAGTTGTCATAAGGTCAAGATACAACTCCGGGTCGTCCTTTTACCGAGGGACACGGCTATTCGAATAGATTAACTTCCCTGCACGGGTGCACCACATAACCCAACACGCTCGATCTCATTTGGCCGGGCACACTTTCCTGGGTCATGCCTGGCCTCGAAAGATCAACACGTCGCAGCCGCACCTAGGCACAACAGAGAGGTCAGCACGCCGGTCTAAATCCTATGCGCGCAGGGGTCTGGGCCCATCGCCCATTGCACACCTGCACGTTGCGTGGGCGGCCGGAAGCAGACCTAGCAACCTCCATTACAAAGGAAGTCACGTTACGCGGTCCAATCTGGCACGCGCCGCTCAGTCGCTGACGTCACGAAGGCTTCGGCTGATACCACGACGTCGAGTGCCCATATCTTTCCCGCGTACTTGGTTAGTGCGTATAGGCCAGTGGCCAGACTCAGATCAAATACCAAGATCTCGTTAAGCATGTTATTATGAAATAACCGCGAACGCCGACCAGGCCCAGGCCCACCTGTCTCTCCGCCACAAAGATCCACACAGAGGGCCGTCGGGACAAGGGTCCTCTCAGCCCCCAATCCGTGAATCACTCGCGGGTACTCCTCCAGCCGACCCGACTTTGGTCACCATCTGTAGTATGTATATATGTATAGGATATACCCGTGATCACCTCCCGAGTGATCACGACCCAATAGTATAGCAAGGCAGACTGACAAGAATGTAGGGCCAATGATGATAAACTAGCATCCTATACTAAGCATTTAGGATTGCGGGTAAGGTATCAATGACTGTAGCAACAATGACAAGCTATGCAACAGAATAGGAGTAACCGAACAGTAACATGCTACACTACTCTAATGCAAGCAGTATAGAGAAGAATAGGCGATATCTGGTGATCAAGGGGGGGGGGGCTTGCCTGGTTGCTCTGGCAAGAAGGAGGGGTCGTCAACTTCGTAGTCGAACTGGGCAGCAACAGCGTCGGTCTCGTAGTCTACCAAAGAGAAGAGGGGGAAGAAACAATGAATACAATGCAAACAAAGGTATATCGATGCATGACATGACAAGTAACGATGCTAGGTGTGCCCGATCGTGGTAGTAGGTGATACCGACGAAGGGGGAAAACATCCGAGAAAATATTCCCGGTGTTTCGCGTTTTCGGACAGATGAACCGGAGGGGGAAAGTTGCGAGTCTGTGGCGGACGAACGGGCTGCGTACCCGGATCCGTCTTGTCGTTCTGAGCAACTTTCATGTAGAAAGTATTTTCATCCGAGTTACGGATTAAAAGATATGATTTTCTAAAGATTTAAATCATTTTCTGATTTTAATTATTTATCTAAAGCCAACATTATCCAGAACAGTGTTTGATGATGCAGGTATGACATCACAGTGATGTCAGCAGGTCAACTGGTCAGTTGACCAGTCAAACCAGACAGGTGGGTCCAGTGGGACCCACATGTCATTGTCAGGGGCATTAACAGAGTTTTGAAACTAACTAAATGGGTTAATTAGCAGGTAGGGCCCAGTAGTCCATGAGAAATTAGGTTTTAATTAATTAATTTAATTAATTAGCAGTTTATCTATTTGTTTTTATTTGTTTTATGGGATGGGGCCCGCATGTCAGTGGCAGTAACTGCCACGTCAGCTTAGTTGACTTCGGTCAACGTGGCCAGTTGGGGCCCCCAGGCCCACAAGCAGTGACCCAGGGGTGGGCCCCAGTGTGCCAGCTCAGCGGAGCCGCCGGAGTAGCTCCGACGAGCTCGCACGCAGCGGCCGAACGCCGGCGAGCGCCGGGTTTCGCCTACGAGGCACCAAATTGGGAGGGACCGGTCGCATTCGAACGGCAATACGACGATGGAGCGAATGGTGGTGGTTGCAGAGGCTGTGGTGGCCAGAGTCGAGCGCTACAGGCTCGACGGCGGCGAGATCTTTCGGGCGAGCAACAGCAACGGTGAGGCGGCGCGCTATGGGGCAAACAGAAGGGCGGGGCGAAGCCTTCGCGCGTGCGCGAGCACAACGGCACGAGCCCGGGAGCAAAGGGTCACCGGACGGCTGCCGGCGACGAGCGCGGGCGGCGATGCGTACGGGAGCTCGATGGAAACAGAGCTATGGCAAGGTAGCGGGAAAATGGAGAGGCTAGGGAGGATCTATGGGGCGTGGTGAGCGCAACCGACGCGGGCCCGTGACCATTTGGTCACCGGAGACTCGTCGGCGACGGGGTCCTCGGTGGAGCGTTCGGGAGCTATGGTGACAGCTATCCAGGGGGCGCGGGAGAGAGGGGAGGAAGCGGGCGCTCACCGAGCGGCACACACGGTGGCCCTTGGAGGTTTAGTAGCTGCAGGGGCGTCGCTGGGGTCAGTGAAGAGCGGCGACAAGTCCCGTCGGAGCAGAGGAGGAAGACGGCAGCGTCGCGGGCGTTGCGGTGGCTCCCGGCTTCAACGGGGTGCACCAGTCGAAGCAGTGGACGACGGTGGGGCGGAGAGGTGGGCATGGTGGCCATGGCTAGGCCAGAGCCATGGCGGCGGTGGCGCTCGGATGCGGAGGGGGAGGAGAGGGTGAGGTGGATCTGGAGGTGAGTGGGAGAGGCGCGGGGGCCGAGGGGGAGAGCGGGGTGAGTGGGAGGAGGAACCGAGGAGGCGCGACGCTGGCGATCTTATCCCCTCCCGGGGTCGGTGCCGGCGAGGTGGTTGGGCGGGGACACGCCCTGTTCCGACCCGGGTCGGGGGAACAGGGGAAGGGGACGCGACAGCGGGAGCTGGGCCGGGTGTGGCCAGCTGGGCCAGATGTATGGCCTGCGAGCTGGGCCGCCTGGCCCAGTGGGGGGGTGTTGGGGAACGTTGCAGAAAATTAAATTTTTTCCTACGGTTTCACCAAGATCCATCTATAAGTTCATCTAAGCAACGAGTCAAGGGAGTGAGTTTGCATCTACATACCACTTGTAGATCGCGAGCGGAAGCGTTCAAAGAACGGGGATGATGTAGTCGAACACGACGTGATCCAAATCACCGGAGATCCTAGCACCGAACGGACGGCACCTCCGCGTTCAACACACGTACAGAACAGCCACGTCTCCTCCTTCTTGATCTAGCAAGGGGAGAGGAGAGGTTGAGGGAGATGGCACCAGCAGCAGCACGACGGTGTGGTGTTGATGGAGCTGCAGTACTCCGGCAGGGCTTCGCCAAGCGCTATGGAGGAGGAGGAGGTGTTGGAGAAGGAGAAGGAGGCAACCAAAGGCATGGGATGAAAGCCCTTCTTCCCGCACTATATATAGGAGGGCCAAGGGGGGGCGCCGTCCCTAGGAGATCCAATCTCCTAGGGTGGGGCGGCGGCCAAGGGGGGTTTCCCTCCCCCCCAAGGCACCTAGGAGGTGCCTTCCCCTCCTAGGACTCTTTCCCCTTGTAACCCTAGGCGCATGGGCCTCTTTGGGGCTGGTGCCCTTGGCCCATGCAGGACAAGGCGCACCCCCTACAGCCCATGTGGCCCCCCGGGACAGGTGGCCCCACCCGGTGGACCCCGGGGACCCTTCCGGTGGTCCCGGTACAATACCGATAACCCCGAAACTTGTCCCGATGCCCGAAACAGGACTTCCCATACATAAATCTTTACCTCCGGACCATTCCGGAACTCCTCGTGACGTCCGGGATCTCATCCGGGACTCCGAACAACATTCGGGTTACTGCATATACATATCCCTACAACCCTAGCGTCACCGAACCTTAAGTGTGTAGACCCTACGGGTTCGGGAGACATGTAGACATGACCGAGATCGCTCTCCGGTCAATAACCAACAGAGGGATCTGGATACCCATGTTGGCTCCCACATGCTCCACGATGATCTCATCGGATGAACCACGATGTCGAGGATTCAATCAAATCCCGTATGCAATTCCCTTTGTCAATCGGTACGTTACTTGCCCGAGACTCGATCGTCGGTATCCCAATACCTTGTTCAGTCTCGTTACCGACAAGTCACTTTACTCGTACCGTAATGCATGATCCCGTGGCCAACACCTTGGTCACCTTGAGCTCATTATGATGATGCATTACCGAGTGGGCCTAGAGATACCTCTCCGTCATACGGAGTGACAAATCCCAGTCTCGATCCGTGTCAACCCAACAGACACTTTCAGAGATACCTGTAGTGCACCTTTATAGTCACCCAGTTACGTTGTGACGTTTGGTACACCCAAAGCACTCTTACGGTATCCAGGAGTTACACGATCTCATGGTCTAAGGAAGAGATACTTGACATTGGCAAAGCTCTAGCAAACGAACTACACGATCTTTGTGCTATGCTTAGGATTGGGTCTTGTCCATCACATCATTCTCCTAATGATGTGATCCCGTTATCAACGACATCCAATGTCCATAGCCAGGAAACCATGACTATCTGTTGATCACAACGAGCTAGTCAACTAGAGGCTCACTAGGGACATATGGTGGTCTATGTATTCACACGTGTATTACGATTTCCGGATAATACAGTTATAGCATGAATAAAAGACAATTATCATGAACAATGAAATATAATAATACTTTTATTATTTCCTCTAGGGCATATTTCCAACAGTCTCCCACTTGCACTAGAGTCACCAATCTAGTTACATTGTGATGAATCGAACACCCATAGAGTTCTGGTGTTGATCATGTTTTGCTCGCGAGAGAGGTTTAGTCAACAGATCTGCGACATTCAGATCCGTATGTACTTTGCAAATTTCTATGTCTCCATCTTGAACATTTTCATGGATGGAGTTGAAACGACGCTTGATGTGCCTGGTCTTCTTATGAAACCTGGGCTCCTTGGCAAGGGCAATAGCTCCAGTGTTGTCACAGAAGAGTTTGATTGGCCCCGACGCATTGGGTATGACTCCTAGGTCGGTGATGAACTCCTTCACCCAAATTGCTTCATGCGCTGCCTCCGAGGCTGCCATGTACTCCGCTTCACACGTAGATCCCGCCACGATGCTCTGCTTGCAGCTGCACCAGCTTACTGCTCCACCATTCAACATATACACGTATCCGGTTTGTGACTTAGAGTCATCCAGATCTGAGTCGAAGCTAGCGTCGACGTAACCCTTTACGACAAGCTCTTCGTCTCCTCCATAAACGAGAAACATGTCCTTTGTCCTTTTCAGGTACTTCAGGATATTCTTGACCGCTGTCCAGTGTTCCTTGCCGGGATTACTTTGGTATCTTGCTACCAAACTTACGGCAAGGTTTACATCAGGTCTGGTACACAGCATGGCATACATAATAGATCCTATGGCTGAAGCATAGGGGATGACACTCATCTCTTCTTTATCTTTTGCCGTGGTCGGTGACTGAGCCGTGCTCAATCTCACACCTTGTAACATAGGCAAGAACCCTTTCTTGGACTGATCCATTTTGAACCTTTTCAAAATCTTATCAAGGTATGTGCTTTGTGAAAGACCTATGAGGCGTCTCGATCTATCTCTATAGATCTTGATGCCTAATATATAAGCAGCTTCTCCAAGGTCCTTCATTGAAAAACACTTATTCGAGTAGGCCTTAATGTTGTCCAGAAATTCTATATTATTTCCCATCAAGAGTATGTCATCTACATATAATATGAGAAATGCTACAGAGCTCCCACTCACTTTCTTGTAAACGCAGGCTTCTCCATAAGTCTGCATAAACCCAAACGCTTTGATCATCTCATCAAAGCGAATATTCCAACTCCGAGATGCTTGCACCAGCCCATAAATGGATCGCTGGAGCTTGCATACTTTGTTAGCGTTCTTAGGATCGACAAAACCTTCCGGCTGCATCATATACAGTTCTTCCTTAAGATGCCCGTTAAGGAATGCCGTTTTGACGTCCATCTGCCATATCTCATAATCATAGTATGCGGCAATTGCTAACATGATTCGGACGGACTTTAGCTTCACTACAGGAGAGAATGTCTCGTCGTAGTCAATCCCTTGAACCTGTCGATAACCCTTAGCGACAAGTCGAGCTTTATAGATGGTAACATTTCCATCCGCGTCCGTCTTCTTCTTAAAGATCCATTTGTTTTCTATCGCTCGCCGATCATCGGGCAAGTCTGTCAAAGTCCATACTTTGTTTTCATACATGGATTCTATCTCGGATTTCATGGCTTCAAGCCATTTGTTGGAATCTGGGCCCGCCATCGCTTCTTCATAGTTCGAAGGTTCACCGTTGTCTAACAACATGATTTCCAGGACTGGGTTGCCGTACCACTCCGGTGCGGAACGTGTCCTTGTGGACCTACGAAGTTCAGTAGCAACTTGATCCGAAGTACCTTGATCATCATCATTGGTTTCCTCTTCAGTTGGTGTGGGCATCACAGGAACATTTTCCTGAGCTACACCACTATCCCGTTCAAGAGGTAGTACTTCATCGAGTTCTACTTTCCTCCCACTTACTTCTTTCGAGAGAAACTCTTTTTCCAGAAAGCATCCGTTCTTGGCAACAAAGATCTTGCCCTCGGATCTTAAGTAGAAGGTATACCCTACAGTTTCCTTAGGGTATCCTATGAAGATGCATTTTTCCGACTTGGGTTCGAGCTTTTCAGGTTGAAGTTTCTTGACATAAGCATCGCATCCCCAAACTTTTAGAAACGACAACTTAGGTTTCTTCCCAAACCATAATTCATACGGTGTCGTCTCAACGGATTTAGACGGTGCCCTATTTAAAGTGAATGTAGCTGTCTCTAGAGCGTATCCCCAAAATGATAGCGGTAAATCGGTTAGAGACATCATAGACCGCACTATATCCAATAGAGTGTGATTACGATGTTCGGACACACCGTTCCGCTGAGGTGTTCCAGGCGGCGTAAGTTGTGAAACGATTCCACATTTCCTTAAGTGTGTGCCAAATTCGTGACTTAAATATTCTCCTCCACGATCTGATCGTAGGAACTTTATTTTTCGGTCACGTTGATTCTCTACTTCATTCTGAAATTCCTTGAACCTTTCAAAGGTCTCAGACTTGTGTTTCATTAAGTAGACATACCCATATCTACTCAAGTCATCAGTGAGAGTGAGAACATAACGATATCCTCCGCGAGCCTCAACGCTCATTGGACCGCACACATCGGTATGTATGATTTCCAACAAGTTGGTTGCTCGCTCCATTGTTCCGGAGAACGGAGTCTTGGTCATTTTGCCCATGAGGCATGGTTCGCATGTGTCAAACGATTCATAATCAAGAGACTCCAAAAGTCCATCAGCATGGAGCTTCTTCATGCGCTTGACACCAATGTGACCAAGGCGGCAGTGCCACAAGTATGTGGGACTATCGTTATCAACTTTACATCTTTTGGCATCCACACTATGAACATGTGTAATATTACGCTCGAGATTCATTAAGAATAAACCATTGACCATCGGAGCATGACCATAAAACATATCTCTCATATAAATCGAACAACCATTATTCTCAGACTTAAATGAGTAGCCATCTCGTATTAAATGAGATCCAGATACAATGTTCATGCTCAAACTTGGCACTAAATAACAATTATTAAGGTTCAAAACTAATCCCGTAGGTAAATGTAGAGGTAGCGTGCCAACGGCGATCACATCGACTCTGGAACCATTCCCGACGCGCATCGTCACCTCGTCCTTCGCCAGTCTCCGTTTATTCCACAGCTCCTGCTGTGAGTTACAAATATGAGCAACGGCACCGATATCAAATACCCAGGAGTTACTACGAGTACTGGTAAGGTACACATCAATTACATGTATATCAAATATACCTTTGGTGTTGCCGGCCTTCTTATCCGCTAAGTATTTGGGGCAGTTCCGCTTCCAGTGACCCTTCCCCTTGCAATAAAAGCACTCAGTCTCAGGCTTGGGTCCATGCTTTGACTTCTTCCCGGTAACTGGCTTACCAGGCGCGGTAACATCCTTGCCGTCCTTCTTGAAGTTCTTCTTGCCCTTGCCCTTCTTGAACTTAGTGGTCTTATTGACCATCAACACTTGATGTTCTTTCTTGATTTCAGCCTCTGCTGACTTCAGCATTGAGAACACTTCAGGAATGGTATTTTCCATCCCCTGCATGTTGTAGTTCATCACAAAGCTCTTGTAGCTTGGTGGGAGCGACTGGAGGATTCTGTCAATGACCGCCTCATCTGGGAGGTTAATATTCAGCTGGGTCATACGGTTGTGCAACCCAGACATCTTGAGTATGTGCTCACTGACAGAACTGTTTTCCTCCATCTTACAACTGTAGAACTTGTCGGAGACATCATATCTCTCGACCCGGGCATGAGCTTGAAAAACTAGTTTCAGCTCTTCGAACATCTCATATGCTCCGTGATGCTCAAAACGCTTTTGGAGCCCCGATTCTAAGCTGTAAAGCATGCCGCACTGAACGAGGGAGTAATCATCAGCCCGAGTTTGCCAAGCATTCATAATGTCTTGGTTCTCTGGGACGGGAGCGTCACCTAGCGGTCCTTCTAGGACATATTGTTTCCTGGCAGCTATGAGGATGATCCTCTGGTTCCGGACCCAGTCCATATAGTTGCTGCCGTCATCTTTCAGCTTGGTTTTCTCTAGGAACGCGTTGAAGTTCATGTTGACATGAGTGTTGGCCATTTGATCTACAAGACATATTTGCAAAGGTTTTTAGACTAAGTTCATGATAATTAAGTTCTAATCAAATTACGAACTCCCACTCAGATTAGACATCCCTCTAGTCATCTAGGTGTTACACGATCCGAGTCGACTAGCCCGTGTCCGATCATCACGTGAGACGGACTAGTCATCGTCGGTGAACATCTTCATGTTGATCGTATCTTCCATACGACTCATGTTCGACCTTTCGGTCTCCGTGTTCCGAGGCCATGTCTGCACATGCTAGGCTCGTCAAGTTAACCCTAAGTGTTTTGCTGTGTAAATCTGTCTTACACCCGTTGTATGTGAACGTAAGGATCCATCACACCCGATCATCACGTGGTGCTTAGAAACGACGAACTGTAGCAACGATGCACAGTTAGGGGAGAACACTTCTTGAAATTTTTGTAAGGGATCATCTTATTTACTACCGTCATCCTAAGTAAACAAGATGCATAAACATAATAAACATCACATGCAATTATATAGTTGTGACATGATATGGCCAATATCATATAGCTCCATTGATCTCCATCTTCGGGGCTCCATGATCATCTTGTCACCGGCTTGACACCATGATCTCCATCATCGTGTCTTCATGAAGTTGTCACGCCAACGACTACTTCTACTTCTATAGCTAACGCGTTTAGCAATAAAGTAAAGTAAGTTACATGGCGTTCTTCAATGACACGCAGGTCATACAAAAAATAAAGACAACTCCTATGGCTCCTGCCGGTTGTCATACTCATCGACATGCAAGTCGTGAATCCTATTACAAGAACATGATCTCATACATCACAATTCATCATTCATCACAACTTCTGGCCATATCACATCACATGATCAATCGCTGCAAAAACAAGTTAGACGTCCTCTAATTGTTGTTGCATCTTTTACGTGGCTGCAATTGGGTTCTAGCAAGAACGTTTTCTTACCTACGAATAACCACAACGTGATTTTGTCAACTTCTATTTACCCTTCATAAGGGCCCTTTTCATCGAATCTGCTCCAACTAAAGTGGGAGAGACAGACACCCGCCAGCCACCTTATGCAACTAGTGCATGTTAGTCGGTGGAACCGGTCTCACGTAAGCGTACGTGTAAGGTTGGTCCGGGCCGCTTCATCCCACAATACCGCTGAAGCAAGAAAAGACTAGTAGAGGCAAGCAAGTTGACAAGATCCACGCCCACAACAAAATTGTGTTCTACTCGTGCAAAGAGAACTACGCATAGACCTAGCTCTGATACCACTGTTGGGGAACGTTGCAGAAAATTAAAATTTTTCCTACGGTTTCACCAAGATCCATCTATGAGTTCATCTAAGCAACGAGTCAAGGGAGTGAGTTTGCATCTACATACCACTTGTAGATCGCGAGCGGAAACATTCAAAGAACGGGGATGATGTAGTCGAACACGACGTGATCCAAATCACCGGAGATCCTAGCACCGAACGGACGGCACCTCCGTGTTCAACACACGTACGGAACAGCCACGTCTCCTCCTTCTTGATCCAGCAAGGGGAGAGGAGAGGTTGAGGGAGATGGCACCAGCAGCAGCACGACGGCGTGGTGTTGATGGAGCTGCAGTACTCCGGCAGGGCTTCGCCAAGCGCTATGGAGGAGGAGGAGGTGTTGGAGAGGGAGAAGGAGGCAACCAAAGGCGTGGGATGAAAGCCCTTCTTCCCCCACTATATATAGGAGGGCCAAGGGGGGCGCCGGCCCTAGGAGATCCAATCTCCTAGGGTGGGGCGGCGGCCAAGGGGGGTTTCCCTCCCCCCCAAGGCACCTAGGAGGTGCCTTCCCCTCCTAGGACTCTTTCCCCTTGTAACCCTAGGCGCATGGGCCTCTTTGGGGCTGGTGCCCTTGGCCCATGTAGGCCAAGGCGCACCCCCTACAGCCCATGTGGCCCCCCGGGACAGGTGGCCCCACCCGGTGGACCCCCGGGACCCTTCCGGTGGTCCCGGTACAATACCGATAACCCCGAAACTTGTCCCGATGCCTGAAACAGGACTTCCCATATATAAATCTTTACCTCCGGACCATTCCGGAACTCCTCGTGACGTTCGGGATCTCATCCGGGACTCCAAACAACATTCGGGTTACTGCATATACATATCCCTACAACCCTAGCGTCACCGAACCTTAAGTGTGTAGACCCTACGGGTTCGGGAGACATGTAGACATGACCGAGATCGCTCTCCGGTCAATAACCAACAGCGGGATCTGGATACCCATGTTGGCTCCCACATGCTCCACGATGATATCATCGGATGAACCATGATGTCAAGGATTCAATCAAATCCCGTATGCAATTCCCTTTGTCAACCGGTACGTTACTTGCCCGAGACTCGATCGTCGGTATCCCAATACCTTGTTCAGTCTCGTTACCGACAAGTCACTTTACTCGTACCGTAATGCATGATCCCGTGGCCAACACCTTGGTCACCTTGAGCTCATTATGATGATGCATTACCGAGTGGGCCTAGAGATACCTCTCCGTCATACGGAGTGACAAATCCCAGTCTCGATCCGTGTCAACCCAACAGACACTTTCGGAGATACCTGTAGTGCACCTTTATAGTCACCCAGTTACGTTGTGACGTTTGGTACACCCAAAGCACTCTTACGGTATCCAGGAGTTACACGATCTCATGGTCTAAGGAAGAGATACTTGACATTGGCAAAGCTCTAGCAAACGAACTACACGATCTTTGTGCTATGCTTAGGATTGGGTCTTGTCCATCACATCATTCTCCTAATGATGTGATCCTGTTATCAACAACATCCAATGTCCATAGCCAGGAAACCATGACTATCTATTGATCACAACGAGCTAGTCAACTAGAGGCTCACTAGGGACATATGGTGGTCTATGTATTCACACGTGTATTACGATTTCCGAATAATACAGTTATAGCATGAATAAAAGACAATTATCATGAACAATGAAATATAATAATACTTTTATTATTTCCTCTAGGGCATATTTCCAACAGGGGGGGGGGTCTTTTACCTTTTCTTTTCTTTCCTTTTCTTTTCTGCTTTATTTCACTTTAAATATTTAGGCACTTTCTAAAAATTTGTTTTCCCCACAATAATTACCAATGCAATATTTGGCACCCACCGAACATTTTTGTTTTGGCTTTTGAGAACTTTGGGTGTTTGTCACTAATTCATTTTTGAATTTGCAATGTTTTTGGAACTGCCACTTGATTAGCAACAGTAACATAGATGACATGGCATCATTAGGAGAGTTTTACTGTAGCCTAATTATCTGGGCGTTACAAATCTCCTCCACTACAAGAAATCTCGTCCCGAGATTTAAGATGGGAGTAAGGGGGGAGGGATTGGGTTACGAAAAATCTATCGGATCTTCTCGGTCTTGGTTGCTCTTCTCGAGAGGTTCATCCAATATATTGATGCCTTCATACTTCTGCTTCAGGTCAAAATGATGAAGTCGTCATCCTTCCCTCGGGATCTTCATCGCACATATGAAAAGGATAAGCAGTAACTTCAGAAGAATGGACCTCCACAAGGTTGCTATCTGGTAGATAACGTCAACGAAGATGGCGGAAAGTAACTCTAGAATTGGGATGAGAGGAAAGTAAAAAAGGTACAATAAGGAGTTTCAAGCGGTCAGGCAATCGTTCGATGCCTATTCAGAAGTTGAAAGGGTTTCAGGGCAACAAGAATAAGTACTATGTCTGATAACAGAATTGATGATCTCTCGGAAAGTGGCTCGTGAATTTCATACGAAGCCACATGCGAGGAACAACCTTGAGAACAGGGGGTGTACAAGAGAGTCAGGTTTCGATCATGTGGAACTATGGGTTATGGTCCCACTATGCTAATTAAAAGTAGGAAGGCGGTGACGATTTGCACGATCATGTAAGCAAGGCATGTCAGAGGATAGTTTGTCGGTTATGTCGGCAACAACATTGGTACCAAGGGCGAGGGACGAAGAGAACCATTTTCCTGCTCGTTGAACGAGGCGGACCAATAGGCAAAGTTCTCGTCCATCGCTGGTTACCGGAATGCTATCAACAAAATCAACAAGGTCTTACTGACACAGTTGTACACTAAGGTGTTTTACATAAGCAGAAGAATACTACTGCTTATATAATATAGATCACAAGAAGGGTTAAGCAAAACAATGGAAAGGAAAGGTGATTACCAGGTTTATTCATAACAATGGGGAGGAAAATGTGTATACACACATTTTTCGGGGGTATATCCTTCCCAAGGACAAGCGAGGCATGATATCCATGACAGGATAGAAAGTAGAGAACCAATGAGGTAAAGGGAGATGAATTTCATGACGTTACCCATACAACGGTGTTTGGATAATTGAGCAAGAAACAATTAGCATTGGGATAAGTGTTCTTGTTGAAAATCGAAGTACCATAGACATGCTTCGAGATAGCATTGACATGGTCATCAGGTGAAGATCAGACTTCGGAAACACAAAGGATTCATCGGAAACAACTTATAGGATAAGTCTTACAATTTCCTCATGGAAGAATGGATAACCTTGCTGAAAAGGAATCTATAACAATAGGGCCACCGGCCAGGTGTGCTAGGCACGACATCACCTTACCGGGTCACATAAAGACCATTGTTATAACTCTTGGAAATATGATCCAACCATCATATCTGACCGAGATTCAGATCTGATTGGTGTCAGGATACCTCAAACTCACGATGCTCGAGGAGAAAAGGTGCGACACAAATTGACGAGGTGACATCAAGGATTCTCGGGAAATGAACTATGGAAGCGAGTTCCAAAACAAGAGTTCATCATTAAATTAAGAAGAGTATGAGGAGGTGGCTGATGGACTCGGCGATAATTCATCGAGGTATCCAAAAGATGGATCTCCACAATTATGTGGATAAGGAGATAACATTTGTCAGATCAAAATGATATAAGGAAGTATGCTCGAGGAAAACATACACAATTAAACATTGGTTGATAGGTGCGCCCGAAATATGGGTTGGGTTGCACGACCAATGTCAGAATGGTGAGTCAATAATAATAAATAGTCTAAGAGTGAACGGCCGACCATAATCTTCAAAGCAATATGGTTGCTAGAAGGGCGGAATCCAAACATCACCGATCGAATCAACACGAGGACCAAGAAAGAATGGTGATGGTGAGAAGTATCACTATACCAAGAATTTTTAAGAGGTGGAGTAATCCTCACGACATTCTTGACATAACAGATGATAATACTTCAAGGTAGAACATCATACAAGTTGGATAGCAAGTACCATCCATAACATGAACAAGTTTGTGTTGGGGGAAGGCAAAAATGTTGTCGATGATAACACAATCATCGAGGGGCAAGGATGGTATTTCCCATCATGAATTTGATTGATATCCTGGAAGAACACAGAATGTTGATGATGATCATCACAAATTTTATCGAGAGGTTTCATGAAGATGTAATCGAACATCCACTACATCAAGTAAAAGGACTGATGCAGCAAAAGTTTTTTTTTGAACCACGGATACGACACCAGCTCGGAATCAAGCTTGTTGTTCAAGGTGGAATGATAAGATGAGGAAATTGACATAAGCTTAGCTCATCATCGAAGGTTGTGCTCCAGGATTAAGGACCAGGTAGCACAGTTAAAATTTAGCATGATAAGGATATAGCCAATCAGGCTAGGAATGACTTCAAGGATTATTAAACTCATAAGCAACGAAAATTACTTATTGGAGCACGGAATCGGTTCACTTATGGATTTTCTCGGTTGATGACAACCCGGAACCCGTGGAGTCACTATGACAGGGAAGGTACTACTTCATCAGAACTTCATAAGATGTAGTGTAATGGGTTGATATCCTCGAGATACCAGGGGGTAATACTCGAAGGTAGATCAAAATAGAGGTTGGGCAGACGTAATGATCTGTAGAAGGCAAGTACTTTTAAATTGTCCGAGAATGGGATCAAAGAAGAACCATCACGGTTGGAACCACGATTGCAAAGGATAAAATCACACACACAAGATCAAATTAAGTGAATAATTATTTTTACGAGAAGCTATCATGATAAGCTCAACATCGTTTCCATGGGCATGAACACAAAGTTCAAGGTCGACTCCCACTTTTTCAATGCATAAACTTTCATTCACTTCTCGTTTTCGACGAAGTTGCAGCGTTGAAATTTTATCTGGAATAACACCAGTAGAGTATGACCAGTAGAAGTTTCCGGGTTTACACAAATTAGAAAGGGTATAGGTTCAACCCATCGGGATATCTTAGAAACATATACCACAAGTTCCAAGAGTAAATATCACCAGCTCGAAAGCAAAGCATGGTTGGCCAAATCAGAGAATAGGATTTACTAATGGCATTATGTATTAAGGAAGAATTCACAAGGCAATTAAATATGAAGGACATTGCCGAATAATAATCCAACAAAGTATTTGACGGTCGATAGCGGAGCTGATGTGAGCAGCGGCACACAACCAGTTGAAGAAAGAATGCAAGGGCATCATATTATAGAACATCCGAATGATTCGATGCTTATATATCAAAGGAAATATGATTTCCAAATCGAAGGATCAGAAGAGGATGCTCTGATCAAGGGTGGATAAGTTCAATAGACCTAAGGGTACAATTGACGGCAAATAGATTGGTCGAGAACAAGCTCATGTTTAAAATGACATCTGAGATGGAAAGATAATTTAAAAGGATCAACTGATGATTGCGTGCATTCGCACTCAGGTTAAATCAATAGGATCAAAATGACGGTGCCTAAGGATACTAACGAATATTGCTAGACATATGGAAAGCATCCATAATGCAAGCAGACAAGTATTGCAGAGCAATAAGGTACTAAGGATTTTTGGAGGATCGAATAGTATTTCGAAGACCAATGTGAAATACATGAACAACTGGGGATGAACGGATACTCGATAAGGGCAAGAAATTATCCGTAGGGGTATTCAGGTGGCAAGGAACTGCAAGGCAGTAGGCACAAAATACTCTCGGAACAATAGAAATGGTTTCAAGGTATCTTGTAATAACAAGATCAACTTGGAATAAAAGTAAGAATGGCAAGTGTATGTATTTATCCATAGGGATATTTCGGTGGTAGGGAATTGCAAAAGCAATGGGCACAAAGTCTCAAAAGAGTATCGGAGAGTAACTTCGAAATCTTCTGGTGCAGCCGGCGATCATCTGGGCTGAAGGGGCTCTCCGGGAGAAGGTGTTTTCGAGAACCTAAAGTTAGATTTTTTTGATAATCATTTAACCAGAATAGAAGAGAGATTAGAATCCCAGAGTATAGATGAGGAATAAAAGATCATAATACCACCCAATGGCAACGTGGGCCCATGGGCCGCACAACCGTGTTAGTAAATTTTTGTAAAGCCTAGACTCGACTTCGGCCAAGGAGTGTGGAAGGGGGATTCCTACAGGAAGTCGGCTTTGATACCAACTTGTGACGCCCCCAATTTGACCGTACACTAATCATACACACAAACGTGTACAATCAAGATGAGGGACTCACGGGAAGATATCACAACACAACTCTAAAAGTAAAATAAGTCATACAAGCATCATAATACAAGCCAGGGGCCTCGAGGGCTCGAATACAAGTGCTCGATCAAAGACGAGTCAGCGGAAGCAACAATATCTGAGTACACACATAAGTTAAACAAGTTGCCTTAAGAAGGCTAGCACAAACTGGGATACAGATCGAAAGAGGCGCAAGCCTCCTGCCTGGGATCCTCCTAACTACTCCTGGCCGTCGTCAGCGGCCTGCATGTAGTAGTAGGCACCTCTAGAGTAGTAGTCGTCGTCGATGGTGGCGTCTGGATCCTGGGCTCCAATGTCTGGTTGCGGCATCCGAGAAGAAGAGGAAAACGGGGGAAAAGAGGGAGCAAAGCAACCGTGAGTACTCATCCAAAGTACTCGCAAGCAAGGAGCTACACTACATATGCATGGGTATATGTGTAAGGAGGCAATATGAGTGGACTGAATTGCAAAATGCCAGAATAAGAGGGGCATAGCTGGCCCTATCGAAGACTACGCTTCTGGCAGCCTCCGTCTTGCAGCATGTAGAAGAGAGTAGATTGAAGTCCTCCAAGTAGCATCGCATAGCATAATCCTACCCGGCGATCCTCCCCTCGTCGCCCTGTGGAAAAGCGATCACCGGGTTGTCTGTGGAACTTATCTAGGTGTGCTTTATTAAGTATCCGGTTCTAGTTGTCATAAGGTCAAGGTACAACTCCGGGTCGTCCTTTTACCGAGGGACACGGCTATTCGAATAGATTAACTTCCCTGCAGGGGTGCACCACATAACCCAACACGCTCGATCGCATTTGGCCGGACACACTTTCCTGGGTCATGCCCGGCCTCGGAAGATCAACACGTCGCAGCCCCACCTAGGCACAACAGAGAGGTCAGCACGCCGGTCTAAATCCTATGCACGCAGGGGTCTGGGCCCATCGCCCATTGCACACCTGCACGTTGCGTGGGCGGCCGGAAGCAGACCTAGCAACCTCCATTACAAAGGAAGTCACGTTACGCGGTCCAATCTGGCACGTGCCGTTCAGTCGCTGATGTCATGAAGGCTTCGGCTGATACCACGACGTCGAGTGCCCATACCTTTCCCGCGTAGTTGGTTAGTGCGTATAGGCCAGTGGCTAGACTCTGATCAAATACCAAGATCTCGTTAAGCGTGTTATTATGAAATAACCGCGGACGCCAACCAGGCCCAGGCCCACCTGTCTCCTAGGTGGTCTCAACCCGCCCTGTCGTTCCGCCACAAAGATCCACACAGAGGGCCGTCGGGACAAGGGTCCTTTCAGTCCCCAATCCATGAATCACTCGCGGATACTCCTCCAGCCGACCCGACTTTGGTCACCATCTGTAGTATGTATATATGTATAGGATATACCCGTGATCACCTCCCGAGTGATCACGGCCCAATAGTATAGCAAGGCAGACTGACAAGAATGTAGGGCCAATGATGATAAACTAGCATCCTATACTAAGCATTTAGGATTGCGGGTAAGGTATCAATGACTGTAGCAACAATGATAGGGTATGCAATAGAATAGGAGTAACCGAACAGTAACATGGTACACTACTCTAATGCAAGCAGTATAGAGAAGAATAGGTGATATCTGGTGATCAGGGGGGGGGGGCTTGCCTGGTTGCTCTGGCAAGAAGGAGGGGTCGTCAACTCCGTAGTCGAACTGGGCAGCAACAACGTCGGTCTCGTAGTCTACCGGAGAGAAGAGGGGGAAGAAACAA
>NC_041393.1:479521190-479523183 GCF_002162155.2 Triticum dicoccoides | reverse complement strand
AGGATTGCGGGTAAGGTATCAATGACTGTAGCAACAATGATAGGGTATGCAATAGAATAGGAGTAACCGAACAGTAACATGGTACACTACTCTAATGCAAGCAGTATAGAGAAGAATAGGTGATATCTGGTGATCAGGGGGGGGGGGGCTTGCCTGGTTGCTCTGGCAAGAAGGAGGGGTCGTCAACTCCGTAGTCGAACTGGGCAGCAACAACGTCGGTCTCGTAGTCTACCGGAGAGAAGAGGGGGAAGAAACAATGAATACAATGCAAACAGAGGTATATCGATGCATGACATGACAAGTAACGATGCTAGGTGTGCCCGATCATGGTAGTAGGTGATACCGACGAAGGGGGAAAACATCCGAGAAAATATTCCCGGTGTTTCGCGTTTTCGGACAGATGAACCAGAGGGGTAAAGTTGTGAGTCCGATAGGTTAGGGATGTGTGGCGGACGAACGGGCTGCATACCCGGATTTGTCTCGTCGTTCTGAGCAACTTTCACGTAGAAAGTATTTTCATCTGAGTTACGGATTAAAAGATATGATTTTCTAAAGATTTAAATCATTTTCTGATTTTAATTATTTATCTAAAGCCAACATTATCCAGAACAGTGTTTGATGACGCATGCATGATATCACAGTGATGTCAGCAGGTCAACTGGTCAGTTGACGAGTCAAACCAGACAGGTGGGTCCAGTGTGAGCCACATGTCATTGTCAGGGGCATTAACAGAGTTTTGAAACTAACTAACTGGGTTAATTAGCAGGTAGGGCCCAGTAGTCAGTGAGAGATTAGGTTTTAATTAATTAATTTAATTAATTAGCAGTTTATCTATTTGTTTTTATTTGTTTTATGGGATGGGGCCCGCATGTCAGTGGCAGTAACTGCCAGGTCATCTTAGTTGACTTCGGTCAACGTGGCCAGTTGGGCCCCCAGGCCCACAAGCAGTGACCCAGGGGTGGGCCCTAGTGTGCCAGCTCAGCGGAGCCGCTGGAGTAGATCCGACGAGCTCGCACACAGCGGCCGAACGCCGGCGATCGCCGGGTTTCGCCTACAAGGCACCAAATTGGGCGGGACCGGTCGCATTCGAACGGCAAGACGACGGCGGAGTGAATGGTGGTGGTTGCGGAGGCTGTGGTGGCCAGAGTCGAGTGTTACATGCTCGACAGTGGCGAGGTCTTTCGGGCGAGCAACGACAACGGTGAGGCAGCATGCTACGGGGCAAACAGAAGGGCGGGGTGAAGCCTTCGCGCGTGCTCGAGCACAACGACACGAGCCCGGGACCAAAGGGTCACCGCTGCCGGCGACGAGCGCGGGCAGCGACGCGTACGTGAGCTCGATGGAAACAGAGCTACGGCGAGCTAGCGGGCAAATGGAGAGGCTGGGGAGGATCTATGGGGCGTGGTGAGCGCAACCGACACGGGCCCGTGACCATTTGGTCACCGGAGACTCGTCGGCGACGGGGTCCATGGCTGAGCGTTCGGGAGCTACGGTGACAGCTACCCAGGGGGCGCGGGAGAGAGAGGAGGAAGCGGGTGCTCACCGAGCGGCACACACGGTGGCCCTTGGAGGTTTAGTAGCTGCAGGGGCGTCGCCGGGGTCGGTGAAGAGCGGCGACAAGTCCCGTCGGAGCAGAGGAGGAAGACGGCGGCGTCGCGGGCGTTGCGGTGGCTCCCAGCTTCAACGGGGTGCACCAGTCGAAGCAGTGGACGACGGCGGACCCCGGGGACACGGTGGGGCGGAGAGGTGGGCACGGTGGCCGTGGCTAGGCCGGAGCCATGGCGGCGGTGGCGCTCGGATGCGGAGGGGAAGGAGAGGGCAAGGTGGATCTGGAGGTGAGTGGGAGAGGCGCGGGGGCCGAGGGGGAGAGCGGGGTGAGTGGGAGGAGGAACCGAGGAGGCGCGGCACTGGCGATCTTATCCCCTCCCGGCGTCAGTGCTGGCGAGGTGGTTGGGCGGGGACACGCCCTGTTCCGACCCGGGTAGGGGGAATA
>NC_041393.1:479449758-479520806 GCF_002162155.2 Triticum dicoccoides | reverse complement strand
ACCTTTTCTTTTCTTTCTTTTTCTTTTCTGCTTTATTTCACTTTAAATATTTAGGCACTTTCTAAAAATTTGTTTTCCCCACAATAATTACCAATGCAATATTTGGCACCTACCGAACATTTTTGTTTTGGCTTTTGAGAACTTTGGGTGTTTGTCACTAATTCATTTTTGAATTTGCAATGTTTTTGGAACTGCCATTTGATTAGCAACAGTAACGTAGATGACATGGCATCACTAGGAGAGTTTTACTGTAGATTATCCGGGCGTTACAGCGACCCCTGCGCCTGCCATAAAGGGCTATCTTCCATCATTCTTCTCATTGTCTGGTCCATCTAGAGCCATCACTATGCTTGCATTTTTTAGGGATGCAACCGTCTATCACTCGCCTCTTCGTTGCCATCATACCGAGGCCAGAACATGGGCCAAGGCGGGAGCCATGGGACTTGCCAACATGATGTCGTAGCTATTGTAGTGCTTTGTAGGGCTAAGCAACCCTAGGCTCTGCTCGCGTTGTGGCTAGCACCATCCCTGTGTACGCAGTGCAACAAGGCCCCCTATCTCTCTTGTGTACTCTTATACAACTACCTTCTACCTATCTATGAATGATACGCAAGCCATTGCGTATTTGCGAAAAATTTAACAAGAAGGGTCTAGATATGTGGGTACATCTTCGATCTAGTCAGAGCAGAATGAACTCCTAGGCAAGCTTTGCTACACCACGGGCAATGGGGTTATGTAGAGACATGGCCGTTTGAAAGGGTGATTAGTGAGGGCTCGGGCCCACCTAAAAATTCAGGGGTTTCTGCTTAGTTGGAAAGGAAAGTAATGTAGAGAACGTAGACAGGTTATGTAGGTGTAGCATTTTTGCTAGAGAATTTATGGGTAACAGGGAACAAAAGTAGCTTCTCTTGTGCACTGCTCGGAATGAGTTTGAGTAATTTCACATACTATTTTTTTTAATAAAGAGAGCTTCCACTTCGTTTTCTATTAAGAAACCACATTGTGTTAACAGAGCTACTAGGAACCGAACATGAAAGGAGAAAGCAAAAAAAGATGCATGATCAAGATGGGATAACCTCACTTGTCCATCTAGACCACAGAGGGGCTATATGAGCATATATGATGGTAACCCAGAAACGCAACCAACTCTAAGTAGCATCATCTTGGGAAGTCCACAAGCCGGATCTCCAGGAGATGTTAAGGCCAACAACATTACAGTATGGTACTACCTCCAATCCATAATAACTGTCGCGGTTTTCAACTAACCTCGATTCAAAACCGCGACACTTATTTTGAATCGGAGGGAGTACTAGATAACGCAAAAATAGCAACCAGGGAGAGAAGATCAAAACAATTGATAAAAACTAAAAAGCTTTAGTATGGAAGGACTTCATTTCTTTTTCTCCCTCATCCTACAGTGATCTTATGAGTCATCCTCCACCCAAACGTAGCTTTGAAGACTTCATCAGCGATCATCTCAACCTTCTTTACGCCACACCTCATTGCTTTTTGTCTTTCTGTTTTTCTTAGCAAACAAGCCAACCATGAAGCATTTTTATTATCAAATTCACGGGTACACAATAATCGCTCCCTCTTCTAGCCTTGTATTTTCTTCTACACGCATCACGAAACAACAGGAGATTCGCGCTGAACTTTGAAATTATTCAGGGTTCGTTTGATCATTTTATTCATTAATTGAGTTTTCTAGGAATTTAATGTCCATAATTCAAATTCAAACTACAAATACATGCTCCAGTGCACCAAAATGGCTAGAAAAAATGTACATGTGTCCTTAGGGTGCATGTTTAGGTCCCATGGAATGAATGAGAATGAATTCAACCGTCTCGGCATCCTGGCTTGGCCACAAACATTGCAAATCTCGGGTCTTAAATCTCTATAAATCCAAAACTCACCAGGAAATCATGAAACTTGGCATGGTGTCACTACATGGCACATATATGTCGTGGTAAAATAATTGTCCAATTTGGGCCAAGCTATACTATAAGCCTCTTATAAACCGACGCTTCTCGCAACCCTCATGGTTCCGGTAGGGAAACATGCCCGTCTTGTGGGTGAAACGATAATCGTTGCCTCTTCTTGCCTTGAACTTTGTTTTCTACAGGCAACATAGAATAACAGGAGTATCATGCTGAAATTTGAAACTGCTCAGGGTTCGTTTGGCCATTGTATATACTAATTAAGTTTTCTAGGCATTTAATATAGTCTATAATTCAAATTTAAATTACAAGCACATGCTCGAGTGAAGCAAAATGGGTGGGAAATCGTACATGTGTTATTGGGTGCATGTTTATATCTCATTTAAGGAATGGGAATGAATTACAAACTTCTCGTCGTCCTGAAACATTGAGAATCTCGGTTTTTAAATCCCAGTAAATTGAAAACTCACCCAAAAAACATGAAACTTGGCATGAATTCATGACATGGCACATATATGCCGTGGTAAAAAAAAGTCCAGTTTGAGACAAGGCGCATACATTAATAGCCAACGAAGTCCTTTTGAAACAAATAGCTGCTTGTTAATATCGCAAACGGTTGTATTATATGAACTGTCACTATTTGGAAAATGCTTATACATAGAAGTTTAGCAGTAGCGTTTGTTTGGGACCCACGCTACTGGTAATTTGCAGTAGCGCTAGTTATAAAGTGCACTACTAGTAATTGTTAGTAGTAGCATTGTTTAGCATGGGTCGCGCTACTGTTACATGTGCCCCAGGGCCTAGAATGGAAGTCCACTTATCTGTAGCGTGGCTTGTCCACCAACGCTGCTACTAATGGGCGTAGTAGCAGCGCTGGCTCGTATCCAGGGCTACAACTATGCCAAAAGAACACCCCCCGCCCCGCACCCCGGCCTCATTTTGATTGATCCCCTCGCAAGCCGTCGTCGCGATTACGGTTCCGTCCGCCGCCGCACCGCGCGCTACCTACTGCCACCGCAGGGTCTGCTGTTCCTCCCCCTCTCGCTGCCCCAATCTGTCACCGCCTACCTACCCACTCCTCCTGCTCCTCCCCAAGTCTGTCGTCGCCCCACTCCCCCTTCTGCCCCCAACTCCGTCGCCGCCTCCACTCCTACGATGGGGCCATGGAGGGGGACGCGCTGGCCGGGGTGACTTGCACGTAGGGGTTGCCGGCACTGTTGCTGGCTGCCGTGCCGGCGGCGTTGCTGGCTGCCGTGATGGCGACGACCGTGGAGTGCGGTGACGAGAGAGACGTTGAGAGCCCCCTGGTGCCCCGCTCCCAACCCGCCGCCCTCACTGTCCACACTGTCGGATGACGAGAGAGACATTGAGAGCGCCGCTCCTCAAACCCATGATGATGTTCTTGTTTTGTTACATCCATTGATCTTGTTTAATTAGTACTGATGCTAGCTTGTTAACCGATCCAAGTTTTTAGGGATTATAGCTAGCATACCAATGCTATGCTTTAGTTGTGGTTTGTGGGTTCCTGACAGTAGTTGTTTTTTGATGCTATATTGAAATTGGTTTACCACTATTTTTGATTGGGTTAATTCCAGCATCTCTAGATCCTACTGTTAGTATCACATATAAACCTGGATATAATCAGTTTGGCTTGTGTTGAGATATCTTGTGGTTCAGTTTAGGCTAGATGGCATAACACATTTGTGTGGTTTGGTATGGTTTAGTTTTCTTGTGGTTTAGTTTACGTTAATCATATTAGTTTTCTTGTGGTTTAGTTTAGGTTAATCATATCACAGTTCTTGTTATATGTTTTTCTTTCCTCTGAAGTGGATCGTTAATCCTTTTCTAATATTGCTTTAGGAAAATGGCGCCACCACCACCACCACCATGTCGACTGTACAAGTCAAGGTGCACCAGCAGCCTTACAACTGGCACGTTGTTTAGCATCTACTTCTAGCCGAGTTTTCTTCCTGTGGCGGTAACAAAATATATGAAACTTGTAACAACTATTTTGTTTTTATTGTTATTGACATTAATTCATTGTGTATATATCATTATGCATACACAGATTATCCCATGCAATGTGAGGTTGGAATTCAACAAGCTGACCGGAGACATTGTGACCTTTGAGGCTCCTGGGGGCCCCTACACTATGGAGGTTAAGAAAGGACGAAATATGTCACAGATGAGAGGAGATGGATGGGACCATTTCATCTCCCACATGGGTATCACTAGTGGTGACTTGATCAGCTTCTCCTTCGGAGCAGAAAGACCCAAGTTGGCCGTCATTTTTGTCAACACGGAGGAAGATAATGAGGACCCACTTAATGAAGCCCTCTATGCTCAAAGAATAAGGCTGAGCGAGGCAGAGGTGTGCAACCTATGGGACATAATTCCGCCACGTGCTGACTTTGTCGGGGTGCCATTCGTGACCCGCCTAACAAGTACCATGGTTGATCGGCCTGTTATGGTATGTTATCCTTACTGTAGTAATTTCATTATCTGCTTTTTTGTTATACTTGCAAATGAAAATTATCTGTATGTAGAATCCGATGATACGCATAGTGTATAATCCAATGATATGCTTAGTGTAGAATCTGATTACATGCTTACTTAGTGTAGAGTCCAATGATATGCTTAGTGAATCTGATGACTTAGTGTAGAGTCCAATGATATGATGTGTAGAAGCTAGCCGATGATATGATTTAGTGTAGAGTCCGATGACATGCTTAATTAGTCTAGAGTCCAATGACATGCTTACTGCCCGATCGATGATATGCTTTCGTATGTAGCTAGAGTCCAATGATATATATGCTTACTGTAGAATTCGATCGCTGATATGCTTTAGTGTAGCTAGAGTCCAAGGAATAGTTAATAGTGTAGAATCCATACTTATTAGTAGAATTCAAGCTTAGTAGAAATGTAGTATTGTTTTTGATAGTGTAGAAATGTATACTTAGTAGAAATATATTTGGAAGAGTATGTGCGAGGCTACTTATTAATTGATATGTTTTTCTTATTCAGAAATTGCCAAAGAGCCTATTTGTGAGTTGTGGTATCGAGCCTGGTGAAGAAGGCTCTGCTAGAATACGCCTTACCGCAAGGGGCTCTGTCACCACCTGTGCTTACGGCGTAGACACAGATGGTCGCACACACTTCAACTCGGTTGGGTGGAAGAACTTCCTCGTTGGCAAGAATCTTCGTTTTGGACAGGCCATCCTAATTACTATCACGAACACCCGCCGCCATGGTAGGATGATGGTCGTCGTCGATATAATCTAGAACTACATATGTGTGTGGCTGTATGACTACCCCTAGTAGACTGCTATATGCTGTATGACTACCTAGTATTGCTTATCATATATGTTACTGTATGAACCATATATGTGTGTGAGGATGCACTGACTATATATGAGTACCTATAATGCTTAATGATATTGTATGACTAATGTATGACTATATGGTATTGTGGTTAATGATATTGTTATCTGATATATGTGAAAATGCAGTTTATTGAAATGGGGTACTGTTCTACGTCAACAGGAAGCAGAAAAAATGTTGAAAGATACAACAACAACGTGGGGACAGAAAAGCGCTACATCTACTTAATAGTAGTGCGTGTCAGAAAAGCGCTACTGGTATAGCCAATAGTAGTAGCGCTGGTCTATGAAATGCTACTACTAACTACTAGCTGTACCTCTGTCAAAATTTAACCATACTCGATGGCATGCGTGCAGCTGTTTGATTAGACGGGACGAGCGTGAGAAGTCTGCCGTGCAGGCTCGACGGGACGCATGCGAACAGTCCGCCACTGACATGTCTCCATCGTATCTACTTTTCCAAACTCTTTTGCCCTTGTTTTGGACTCTAATTTGCATCATTTGAATGGAACTAACCCGGACTGACGTTGTTTTCAACAGAATTGCCATGATGTTATTTTTGTGCAGAAATAAAAGTTCTCAGAATGACCTGAAACTTCACGGAGGCACTTTTTGGAATTAATACAAAAATATTGGCGAAAGAATAAACAGAATGGGGCCCACACCCTGGTCACGAGGGTGGGGGCGCGCCCTACCCTCTGGGCGCGCCCCCTGCCTCGTGGGCCACTAGACCTTCACCGACCTCAACTCCAACTCCATATATTCATGTTCGGGGAGGAAAAAATCAGGGAGAAGGATTCATCACGTTTTACGATACGGAGCCACCGCCAAGCCCTGTTCTTCCTCGGGAGGGCTGATCTGGAGTCCGTTCGGGGCTCCGGAGAGGGGAATCCGTCGCCATCGTCATCATCAACCATCCTCCATCACCAATTTCTTGATGCTCACCGCCGTGCATGAGTAATTCCATCGTAGGCTTGCTGGACGGTGATGGGTTGGATGAGATTTATCATGTAATCAAGTTAGTTTTGTTAGGGTTTGATCCCTAGTATCCATTATGTTCTAAGATTGATGTTGCTATGACTTTGCCATGCTTAATGCTTGTCACTAGGGCCCGTGCCATGATTTCAGATCTAAACCTATTATGTTTTCATGAATATATGTGTTCTTGATCCTATCTTGCAAGTTATAGTCACCTACTACGTGTTATGATCCGGCAAACCCCGGAGTGACAATAGTCGGGACACTTCTTGGTGATGACTGTAGTTTGAGGAGTTCATGTATTCACTAAGTGCTAATGCTTTAGTCCGGTACTCTATTAAAAGGAGGCCTTAATATCCCTTAGTTTCCAATAGGACCCCGCTGCCACGGGAGGGTAGGACAAAAGATGTCATGCAAGTTCTTTCCCATAAGCACATATAACTATATTTGGAATACATGCCTACATTATATTGGTGAACTGGAGCTAGTTCTGTGTCACCTATGTTATAACTGTTGCATGATGAATGCCATCTAACATAATTATCCATCATTGATCCATTGCCTACGAGCTCGTTTCATATTGATCTTTGCTAAGCTACTTTTCCGTTGCCACTGTTATGATTGCTACAAAACTGCTACTGTTACTTTTGCCACCATTATCGTTACTTCCATACTACTTTGCTGCAGATATTAAGTCTGTCGGGTGTGGTTGAATTGACAACTCATCTGCTAATACTTGAGAATATTCTTTGGCTCCCCTTGTTTTGAATCAATAAATTTGGGTTGAATATTCTACCCTCGAAAACTATTGCGATCCCCTATACTTGTGGGTTATTAAGACCTTTTTCTGGCGCCGTTGCCGGGGAGCATATCTCTATTCTTTGAGTCACTTGGGATTTATATCTGTTGATCATTATGAGGAATTTGAAAGACAACAAAACCAAGATCTATCCCTCAACTACGAGGGGAGGTAAGGAACTACCATCTAGCTCTGCACTTGATTCACCTTCTGTTTTGAGTAAACTTGCGACACCTACACCTGCTATTGATTATGATATGTCGCATGTTATTGATGATGCTACTTCTACTATGCATGATGCTTATGATGATACTACTTCTCTGCTTGATAATAATGTGCCACTAAGTGAATTTCTTGATGAACAACTTGCTAGGGTTAGAGAGAATGAAATTACTGAAACTGATGATATTAATGAAAGTGATGATGAAGATTCTCGCCCTAGATATGAATTGCTTGTTGTACCTGAGGGTTATGTTATGGATGAAGAAACTGCTAGAGACTTCTTTGCTTGCAATGATAGATATGATCTTAAGAAACTGTTAGCTAAGCTGAAAGAAAAGTCTTTGAATGCTAGAATGAAATATGATCCTGCTTTTGTTACTTCACCTATGTGTGTTACTGATAAGGATTATGAATTCTCTGTCGATCCTGAGTTAATTACTTTGGTTGAATCTGATCCTTTCTATGGTTATGAATCTGAAGCTGTTGTGGCACATCTTACTAAATTGAATGATATAGCCACCCTATTTACTCATGAGGAAAAAAATCGCTATTATTATATTCTTAAATTGTTTCCTTTCTCATTAAAGGTGATGCTAAAATATGGTTTAATTCTCTTGCTCCTAGTTATGTGCGTAGTCCCCAGGATATGATTTATTACTTCTCTGCAAAATATTTACCTGCTCATAAGAAACAAGCTGCCTTGCAAGAAGTATTTAACTTTGTACAAATTGAACAAGAGAGTCTCCCACAAGCTTGGGGGAGGCTTCTCCGATTACTTAATGCTTTGCCTAATCACCCTCTCAAGAAAAATGAAATACTTGATATCTTTTATAATGGACTAACCAATGCTTCCAGAGACCACCTGGATAGTTGTCTTGGTTGTGTTTCAGGGAAAGAACTGTTGAGCAAGCTGAATTGCTATTGAATAATATATTGAGTAATGATAATTATTGGACACTTCCTGAACCAACTCCTAAGCCAACTCCAAAGAAAAGGGGTATTCTATTTCTCAGTCCTGAAGATATGCAAGAGGCAAAGAAATCTATGAAAGAAAAAGGTATTAAAGCTGAAGATGTTAAGAATTTACCGCCTATTGAAGAAATACATGGTCTTGATAACCCGACACAGGTAGTAAAGGTAAATTATCTCTATAGATTTGATGAAGGTGACATACCTCATAATAAGTATGCTAGTCAATGCTTGGATGAGTTTGATAATTTTATTGTTAAACAAGAAAACTTCAATGCTTATGTTGGTAGACAATTGAAACGTAATGCTTATATGGTTGAACACTTGAGTGAATATATGTCTAGGGTTAAAAGTGATCGTAAGCTTATTAATAAACATGCTTCAATGGTTACGACTAAAGTAGAACAAGTACTTAAAGCACAAGATGATTTGATCAATGAGTTGAATAATAAGAATGATGATAATGCTGTTAGAGTTATGACTAGAGGTGGTAAAATGACCCAGGAACCTTTGTATCCTGAGGGCCATCCTAAGAGAGCAGAGAAAGATTCTCAGAGAATTAATACTGAGAATTTATATGGCCCAAAGTAGTTTTAATGCATGATATAGTCTCTAGGCACTTGTGGGAGTAGTTGCTATCAATCTTGTTGAGTTTGGTTCACTTTTATTTTGAGTCACTAAAAATTTCAGAAATTTTCAGAGGAAGAGTAATGTCTAGGAGAATGTACCAAGTTGGTTCTTCGAGGAAGCAAGCACCGAGGCTCGCGATACATGAGCCGGACCTCGAACCACGAAGGGAAGCTCAAGTGCGGCCTTGTGAATGGCCGTCAGATGAATTTATGGTCCATGCAGGCTTCAAGGATGAATTTGATGCGTACGTGTGTAATGCTGATCTTGAGGACTTCGTATCATATAAGTGCCGGCAATATTATTACCTTACTGATTCCTTTGTGCGGAGGTTTGAATTTTCATCTAAGCACAACACTCACACTATTATATTTGACCTTTTTGATGAATCATATACCATGGACCTTGAAGATTTTAATACTGCTTGCAAAATTCCACAGTGGGGCGTCTTTAGTGAACCTCACAAATTTGAATATAATGATTTCCTTGCTAGCATCACTCTGGGAGAAACTAGAAATATTACACAAGCTACCATAGGGAGCATTCATTTTCATGCCATACATTACTTTGCTCTCTTTATAGGTAGATGCATTAACAGTAAGCACCAACATAGCCACATTTGCATCCCAGATCTTAGTGTCCTCAAGAGTGCGGTATTAGGTGATTAGCGATATAACTTGGGGGGCCATTGTTGCACGGAGGTTACATCTTCATGCTAAAGATGGAGATTTATTTGGTGGGATTTATCCATAAGAGAAAATGATATTGAGTTGCCACCTGCTTTTCTAGATTATAATGCTATGGTTCGTTACCAGTTTCTGGAGAGGAATGATCAGTCCCTCTAGTACAGACTAATCTTTGACAGACGACGTGTTGTCATTATTACCTTGCCTACTCCTTCTTTATCTTTCAGGCAAATGAGAGATATGTTATAACCAGAGAGGAGGCAAATGAGTATGAGAGATCAACGGAGGCCGCTCGTCTCCAGGAAGCAGCTCGTCAGGTGGCAGCTGCCACAGCACAGTATGACCCCAACTATGATGTCGGATATCATCCAGGCTAGTGGTGGCCTTAGACCAACTTAGGCCAAAAGCCTAAGCTTGGGGGAGTACGTATTTCTCACCGACACTATATTCATGTTCACACACTCATTCTAGTTGTCAGTGTTCATACCTTTTCATTGTATTATCCATGCTAGTTTATTTTCGTTTCTTGCTTTCTTCTTGTGTGTTTGAAAAACTTTTGAGAAAAAAAACTAAAAAAATAGTTGTAGCTTTTATCTAGTTTACTTTCCATGCTTGTAGTAGTAGTAATTAAAGAAAACCCAAAAATATTTCTCGTTCTTCGTTTGCTTGTTGGGAGCTTTCCCGTGTAAATAGTTTTTCTCGTTCTTTGAATTTCTTTTCTTTTCTTTGGGGGTCGAGAGGAGAATACCACGATGAAAATGATGAGTGGCTCTCATATGCATTATTGTTGATCTAACAAAGAGCCCATATTACCTTGTCTTCTCCTTTGAATAATTGTTTGCAAATTCCAGCTTAGTCCAATGCACGTGCACTATTATTATTATCCATGCTATTTAGTCGTGCAAGTGAAAGGCAATAATGACGATATATGATGAAATGATTGAGATGAGGAAAAGCTGGTATGAACTCGACCTATCTTGTTTTTGTAAATATGATTAGTTCATCATTCCTGATTTAGCCTATCATGAATGAAACATGTTTGCAATGACAATTAGAGATCATGCCATGCTTAATTAGCTAGGTGTTTATAATGGTTTACCTTGCGTGCCAACATGCTATTAAAATGGTTGTGATGTAGTATGATAGGATGGTATCCTCCTTTGAATGATTCTACTGGCTTGACTTGGCACATGTTCACGCATGTAGTTGAAACAAAATCAACATAGCCTCCACGATATTTATGTTCATGGTGATTTATATCCTACTCATGCTTGCACTCATTGTTGGTTAATCTTAATGCATGTTTATGACTGTGTCGCTCTCTAGTTGGTCACTTCCCAGTCTCTTTCTAGCCTTCACTTGTACTAAGTGGGAATACTTCTTGTGCATCCACTTCCATAAACCCCAGAGTTGTTCCATATGAGTCCACCATACCTACCTATATGCGGTATATACCTGCTGTTCCAAGTAATTTTGCCTTACTCTAAACCTTCAAATGGAATTTTGTTTTGTATGCTCGAATCGCTCATGTAGCAACTAGGGCTGTCTATATCTTCCATGCTAGTGGGTTATTCTCACGATGAGTGGACTCCGCTCATCATTCACGAGAAAATGGCTGGTAACTGGGATGCTCAGTCCCATGCTCAAATCAAATCAAAATAATTGCAAACAAAACTCCCACATGATTGTTGTAAGTTGGATTATACCCGTTGTTTCGGACCAGCCGTGGAATGTGCTTGTTGGTGGTAGGGGAGTATGAACTTTACCATTCTGTTTGGGAACCGCCTATAATGTATGTAGAATGGAAGATATCGAGATCTCTTGGTTGTTATGTTGACAATGAAAGTATATCGCTCAAAATATTATTTATCTCTGTTTCAAAAACTTGAGCTCTGGCACCTCTACAAATCTCTGCTTCCCTCTGCGAAGGGCCTATCTATTTACTTTTATGTTGAGTCATCATCCTCTTATAAAATGCACCGGTTGGGGAGCACCACTTTCATTTGTATACATTGTTATTAATTGATATAGAGTATTACTGTGACTGGATCTCTTTTGCCACGAATTACAATGCCTAGTCAGTCCTTGATCTTCAGGGGTGCTCTGCATTTATGTTTTGCGGTCTCAGAAAGGGCTAGCAAGATACTATCCTGTTATATCATATCATGATTGTTTTGAGTAAGTGTTGTCATCTGAGATTCATTATTATTACTCGCTCGTTGATTATGCCATTGATATGAGTAAACTTGAGACCTAAATGTTATTGTGAATATGGTTAGTTCATAATCTTTGCTGAAAACTTGAATGATGGCTTTACATATTTGCAACAACGAGATCAAACAGAGTTTGTCAAAGTTTTTCTTTATCACTTTCAGTTTCTCAACTAAATTTCTTGAGGACAAGCAATGGGTTAAGCTTGGGGGAGTTGATACATCTCCATCGTAACTACTTTTCCAAACTCTTTTGCCCTTGTTTTGGACTTTGATTTTCATGATTTGAATGGAACTAACCCGGACTGACACTGTTTTCAGCAGAATTGCCATGGTGTTATTTTTGTGCAGAGATAAAAGTTCTTGGAAGGACCTGAAACTTCATGGAGGCATTTTTTGGAATTAAAAAAAATACTAGAAAAATAATCAATCGAAGGGGGCCCACACCCTGGCCACGAGGGTGGGGGCGCGCCCTACCCCCTGGGCATGCCCCCTGCCTCGTGGGCCCTATACGTCTCCAACGTATCTATAATTTATGAAGCATTGATGCTATATTATTATCTGTTTTGAATGATTATGGGCTTTATTATACACTTTTATATTACTTTTGGGACTGACCTATTAGCCGGAGGCCCAACCCATATTGCTATTTTATTGCCTGTTGCAGTATTTCGAAGAAAAGGAATATCAAACGGAGTCGAAACGGAAGGAAACCTTCGGCAGCATTATTTTTGGGAAGAATATGATCCTGGAGACTTGGAGTTCACGTCATAAGATCCTCGAGGAGGCCAGGAGATAGGGGGCGCCCCCCTACTGGGTGTGCCCCCCTGTCTCGTGGTCCCCTCGAGCACCCCCCGACCGACTTCTTTCGCCTATATAAGCCTACGTACCCTAAAACCATAGAATATCAGGATAGATCGGGAGTTCCACCGCCGCAAGCCTCTATAGCCACCAAAAACCTACCGAGAGCCAATTTCGGCACCCTGCCGAAGGGGGAACCCATCACCGGTGGCCATCTTCATCATCCCGGCTCTCTCCATGACGAGGAGGGAGTAGTTCACCCTCAGGGCTGAGGGTATGTACCAGTAGCTATGTGTTTGATCTCTCTCTCCCGTGTTCTCTCTATGGCACGATCTTGATGTATCGCGAGCTTTGCTATTATAGTTGGATTTTATGATGTTTCTCCCCCTCTACTCTCTTGTTATGAATTGAGTTTCCCTCTTGAAGTTATCTTATTGGATTGAGTCTTTTGTTTGAGAACACTTGATGTATGTCTTGCCGTGTTTATCTGTGGTGACAATGGGATATCACGTGCCACTTGATGTATGTTTTGGTGACCAACTTGCGGATTCCGCCCATGAACCTATGCATAAGGGTTGGCACACATTTTCTTGACTCTCCGGTAGAAACTTTGGGGCACTCTTTGAAGTACTTTGTGTTGGTTGGATGAATTTGAGATTGTGTGATGCATATCGTATAATCATGCCCACGGATACTTGAGGTGACAATGGAGTATCTAGGTGACATTAGGGTTTTGGTTGATTTGTGTCTTAAGGTGTTATTCTAGTATGAACTCTATGATGGATTGAGGGGAAAGGCTTCATGTTATTTTACTACGAACTCTTGAATAGATAGAACAGAAAGGATAACTTTGAGGTGGTTTCGTACCCTACCATAATCTCTTTGTTTGTTCACCGCTATTAGTGGCTTTGGAGTGACTCTTTGTTGCATGTTGAGGGATTGTTATAAGATCTATCTATGTTATTATTGTTGAGAGAACTTGCACTAGTGAAAGTATGAACCCTATGCCTTGTTTCCTATCATTGCAATACCGTTTACGCTCACTTTTATCACTCGCTACCTTGCTGTTTTATTATTTCAGAATACAAAAACCTATATCTACCATCTATTTTGCACTTGTATCACCATCTCTTCGCCAACCTAGTGCACCTATACAATTTACCATTGCATTGGGTGTGTTGGGGACACAAGAGACTCTTTATTATTTGGTTGCAGGGTTGCTTGAGAGAGACCATCTTCATCCTACGCCTCCCACGGATTGATAAACCTTAGGTCATCCACTTGAGGGAAATTTGCTATTGTCCTACAAACCCGTGCACTTGCAGGCCCAACAACGTCTACAAGAAGAAGGTTGTGTAGTAGACATCAGGCCCCCTGGACCTCCACCGACCTCAACTCCAAATCCATATATTCACGTCCGGGGAGAAAAAAATCAGGGAGAAGGATTTATTGCATTTTACGATACGGAGGCACCGCCAAGCTCTGTTCTTCCTCGGGGGGGCTGATCTGGAGTCCGTTCGGGGCTCCGGAGAGGGGAATCCGTCGCCATCGTCATCATCAACCATCCTCCATCACCAATTTCATGATGCTCACCGCCGTGCATGAGTAATTCCATCGTAGGCTTGCTGGACGGTGATGGGTTGGATGAGATTTATCATGTAATCGAGTTTGTTTTGTTAGGGTTTGATCCCTAGTATCCATTATGTTCTAAGATTGTTGTTGCTATGACTTTATCATGCTTAATGCTTGTCACTAGGGCCCGAGTGCCATAATTTCAGATCTGAACCTATTATGTTTTCATGAATATATGAGTGTTCTTGATCCTATCTTGCAAGTTATAGTCACCTACTACGTGTTATGATCCGGCAAACCCCGGAGTGACAATAGTCAGGACACTTCCTGGTGATGACCGTAGTTTGAGGAGTTCATGTATTCACTAAGTGCTAATGCTTTGGTCCGGTACTCTATTAAAAGGAGGCCTTAATATCCCTTAGTTTCCAATAGGACCCCGCCGCCACGGGAGGGTAGGACAAAAGATGTCATGCAAGTTCTTTCCCATAAGCACGTATGACTATATTCGGAATATATGCCTACATTATATTGATGAACTGGAGCTAGTTCTGTGTCACCCTATGTTATAAATGTTGCATGATGAATGCCATCCGACATAATTATCCATTATTGATCCATTGCCTACGAGATCGTTTCATATTGATCTTTGCTAAGCTACTTTTCTGTTGCCACTGTTACGATTGCAACAAAACTGCTATAGTTACTTTTGCCACCATTACCGTTACTTCCATACTGCTTTGCTACTAAATACTTTGATGGAGATATTAAGTCTTTTAGGTGTGGTTGAATTGACAACTCAGCTGCTAATACTTGAGAATATTCTTTGGCTCCCCTTGTGTCGAATCAATAAATTTGGGTCGAGTACTCTACCCTCAAAAACTGTTGTGATCCCCTATACTTGTGGCTTATCAGCCACGTTGGCTTGATGAGACGGGGCATCCTGTCCACCTCGCAGGCTCGACGGGACACGTGCGAGCATCAAGGCCGCCCATGCTCACGGGGAAGCGAGCTCTTTGACCTCCATCCACCAGCCGCCCGCCTCGCTCACAACTTCTCCATTAATGGCAGCCGAGCCGCTGTTTAACACGTGGTTAATTAAAGCACCTGGACGGAGGGTGTTTGCTTGTGATCCCATGGCAGCATGCTTTGTTCGTGTTTTCAACTTGTATTCCGGCCTAATTTAAATTGCCACATAGGGTAACGGATAATATGACGAGGAATAAAATGGCAACGGATAGTAGGACGGCAAATTTACAATGGTGCGGATAATAATTGTCTTACATATTTCGGATAATTTAAAATGCCACATGCGACAAAGCCCGGAAGACACGGGGGCAAGAGAATAAGGAAATCGCAGGCAACGATCTGGGTCGCTATTGTCTCTACTCGTTAATGGATCACCGGGTGACGACATCCTCCAGCTCCTTCATCAATTCCTCATGACTTTGCTTGAAAGCAGCCATGGATTCCTCCACCTCGTGCTCACGCTCGATTCGGAGCATCCTCAAGTCATCCATTAGTTCCTCGACGACCATTGTGAGCATCATCCCCGAGGCACTGCTCTGCTCATGCAACATCTTCCAGCGGGCGGCCTCCTCCTCCTTCTTGGCAAGCGCCTTGAGGAGCTTCACATTATCACCCATGAGTTGCTCGACGAGGCCAATTGCCTTGTCAACTGAGGCATCGCTGATCTCGAGCAGCTTCATCAAGCCGTCGACCAACTCTTGTTGCTTAATGAGGCCAGTGAGAATATCGTCGTCACCGGCCAAGGACTTTAGCCCTCTTGTGCCCGTGAGAGCTCATTCTAGGGCTCTGCGGCGTGCCGGGACATCTCTGCTGCGGCTGCCGCTTCATGGCGAGACTTCTTTAGTGCTTCGACGGCCTTGGTTTTTGCTTCCTGGTTATATGTCCACTCGAAACTCTCCCTACCGGTCATGGCAGAACGACTTGACTGGAAAGACCAGTTTTGTGGGTGATGAGGAAAGGAATTGTGAAGTAATTTTTCAGTGGGTAGATTTTATAGCCCGATGCTATGTGTGAACACATATTAGTTTGATAGGTGTGAACAGATTTGCAATTACTTATTGTGTTATAATCTGCAATGTGACGAGAAACAAGGTCAAAATTTATTGATGGTTCCGGGCCTAGAAAGCCCGTTTCTATTGTTCGGGCTCATCGCAAACAGTTCTTTGGGATCAACCGTATGCCACGCACCGGAAGTCTGAAACATGGGCCCGCATTCTCGGATGTACGTCTACGTGTCTGCCCACTATCACACACGGTCAAGATATCACCATCGTGTCCTATGGATGCGTTGTTGCACCTCCCACGGGGTGCCAGAAGGTTGACCACGTGGTTACTCGCCATTGAGGCGGCCGCGGTGCGCTCTGCTCCTCATTGAGGCGGCCGCGACGCGCTCTACTCACGTCTGTCCGTGCATTTTGCTCACCATTGAGGCGGCCATGGTGCGCTCCACTCTGGCATCCCTACGCGCGCTCTGCTCACCATTGAGAGAAATTTACAATAGCAACGGTTAATAATTGTCTTACATATTCAGGATAATTTAAAATGTCACATGCGGCAAGGCCCAAAACACTCACAACCTACATATGCATACAATTATAATAAAATATAGGCTAAAAGGCTGAGTTGACAGCCTTCCGAGGACGGTCTTCTCAGACTCCATGACCAGCATAGCACCCTTGCGGCCGTTCATTCCAAGTGTCTCGACCCGCCTCCGCCTGAAGGAAATATGCCCTAGAGGCAATAATAAATTTGTTATTTATATTTCCTTATATCATGATAAATGTTTCTTATTCATGCTAGAATTGTATTAACCGGAAACTTAGTACATATGTGAATACATAGACAAAACATAGTGTCGCTAGTATGCCTCTACTTGACTAACTCGTTAATCAAAGATGGTTATGTTTCCTAACCATAGACATGTGTTGTCCTTTGATGAACGGGATCACATCATTGGAGAATGATGTGATGGACAAGACCCATCTGTTAGCTTAGCATAATGATCGTTAAGTTTTATTGCTATTGCTTTCTTCATGACTTATACATCTTCCTCTGACTATGAGATTATCCAACTCCCGAATACCAGAGGAACACCTTGTGTGCTACCAAATGTCACAACGTAATTGGGTGATTATAAATATGCTCTACAGATGTCTCCGAAGGTGTTTGTTGGGCTGGCATAGATCGAGATTTGGATTTGTCACTCCGCGTATCGGAGAGGTATGTTTGGGCCCTCTCGGTAATGCTCATCACAATAAGCCTTGCAAGCAATGTGAATAATGAGTTAGTTGCAGGATGAAGCATTATGGAACGAGTAAAGAGACTTGCTGATAACGATATTGAACTAGGTATCATGATACCGACGATCGAATCTCGGGCAAGTAACATACCGATGACAAAGGGAACAACATATGTTGTTGTGCAGTTTGATCGATAAAGATCTTCATAGAATATGTAGGAGCCAATATGAGCATCCAGGTTCCGCTATTGGTTATTGATCAGAGATGTGTCTCGATCATGTCTACATAGTTCTCGAACCCATAGGGTCCGCATGCTTAACATTCGATGACGATTTGTGTTATGAGTTATGTGTTTTGATGAACGAAGTTTGTTCGGAGTCCTAGATGAGATCACGGACATGATGAGGAGTCTCGGAATGGTCAAGAGGTAATGATTTATATATTGGAAGGTGGTATTCAGACACCGGAAGGGTTCCGGAGTGTATCGGGTACAAACCGGAGTACCGAAAGGGTTTTCGGAACCCCTCGGTGGAAGATATGGGCCATATGGGCCATGGGAGGGAGGCTAACCAGCCCACAAGGGGCTGGTGCACCCCCCAGGGGAGGAGGCCGAATTGGACTAGGGAAAGGGGGCGCCACCCTTTCCTTCTCCTACTCCCTCTCCTTCTCCTTTCCACCTCCGTAAGAAGGAAAAAAGAGGGGGCCGAATCCTACTAGGAGTGGAGTCCTAGTAGGACTCCCCCTCCCTTGGCGCGCCCCTAGTGGCCGGCCTCCTCCTCCCTCCTTTATATACGGGGGCAGGGGGGCACCACAAAGGCACAACATTCACTACAAAAAATACACTTCCGTGATGATACATGTTTGTCACAGTAGGTTGCCTTTTTTATCATGCATGTACATCCATGACGATTTTATGAGAGAATCAAGATAGTCATACATGTGCTGTCGTAGAAGTGTTCCATGACATTACCAAAATTATCATCACGGAAGTGTCCACTTCCATGACGATAAATATCGCGTCACAGAAGTGCTTTCGTCAAGGGTGACTGACACGTGGCATCCACCGTAACGGAACAACGTTAAGCTATCGGGTCGGGTTTTGGATCCGATAACCCGTTAACAGCCTGGACCAATGGGAAATTTCCACGTGTAAAATTCTGATTGGCCGGATGAAACACGTGTCAGCTCGTCAGTGGGTTAAGTAGGCGCTTATGATATGTCAACACGTGCGACGGCCCACCACTGGCCCATTTAGCTTACAAAGCCGGCCCGTTTAACTTGGTCAAAAGTTAACAGGCTGGCCCATGAAAAGCTTGTTAACGGTCTCTTTGCAAATAGCCCATTTTACGGCCCGGTAACTTACGACCCGTTAGGGCCTAACGAAAATCGTCCCAACAACGTCATGTGGGTCATCGAATATACACCAGCCCATTTCACCTTCGGCCCATGTATGGCCCACGACGTCTTTCGGCCCATATGAGGCCTTCGTATCTTTAGGCCCTTTAGAGGCCCACGATGTCTCTAGCCCGTAATGAACATTAAATTTCTTCGTACCCGTTAACGGCCCGTGATTCACATGGGCTGTTTCTAGCCCGTGTTAGCTTTCAGCCTATTGACGGCCCATACGTTCTTGGGTTCCTTTCCGACCATTAATTACTTCTGGCCCGTTACTGACATGTTCCCCCAATGGGACGAATTCGGCCCGTGGCAAGAGTCGGCCTGTTTCTGTCCTGTTAACCTGTTGCGTCATTTCCAGCCCATCCTATATTCCAGCCCATTAACGACCCGTTATGCCTGTGACAGAATTAAGCCTTTGCTGTCCTCCGGCCTATTAACAGCCCGTTACCATGCTGGGCCGATACCAATTACGCCCATTTACGGCCCACATAGACCCATTTATCCGACAGCCCAAGGCCCACCGATTCTACGACCCTGTTGGAGGCCCATTTATCGACGGCCCATAGTAGACCCATGGATCCTACGGCCCGTAGCAGGGTCAAGGTTACCACGGTCCGTATATGGCCGATGGTTGTTGCAGCCACTAGCAAACCAGGGAAAAAGAAGACTAGGAAATAAATAAGGATGAAACTAACACTAGGCTATTAAGGTGATTGCATATATTACATCCACTCGGCATCAAAGATCGCCACCAGTGCAAATATAGGGAACACCCTACACTATACAAAAATTGCTTGCTGTTTTCTTCAGCCGGTGGCTGCACGTTAAGAACAAATTATGTATCGCACCAAAACAAATTACAACTATAAAACAAAAGGAACGTTGGCATCAAATTTAACAGTCTATCAGATAAATGTACCACCAGAAGTTCAGAAGCTTAGTTCATTTGACCTGACTGTTACGTTTTCATGATGTATTATCCGATGGAGCACCATAACCTTCGCCTTCATTTCTGCTAGGCTCCTGAACAACATAGCAAATGTGTGATAGTCTGGTTTCAATACCATGCATATCTTGATGACATCGAACAATGTCTCTCCTTGTTTCACAAAGGGTCTATGTTAGGGAATGGACTTGTGTCTGGAGCGCAGATACAACATTGTTTTTGTTGGGGAACGTAGTAATTTCAAAAAAAATCCTACACACAGGCAAGAACATGGTGATGCATAGCAACGAGAGGGGAGAGTGTATCTTCATACCCTTGAAGATCGTTAAGCGGAAGTGTTTATCAACACGGTTGATGTAGCCGTACACCTTCACGATCCTCCCCGATCAAGTACCGAACGTATGGCACCTCCGCGTTCAGCACATGTTCAGCTCAATGACGTCCTCGCCTTCTCGATCCAGCAAGACGGGCAAAGTAGTAGATGAGTTCCGGCAGCACGACGGTGTGGTGACGGTGTTGGTGAAGAACAATATCCGCAGGGCTTCGCCTAAGCACTACGGGAACTATGACGAAGGATAAACTAGAGGGGACGGGGTTGCCGGCACATGGCTTGGTGTTTCTTGATGTGTCTTTGGTGCTAGCCCTGCCCCTCTATTTATATGTTGAGCCTTGGGGTCGAAACTTGGAGTAAAAGCCTCCACAAAGTCTGTTTCCCCCGAAAGGCAAGAGTCCTTCTCGGACTGCAGGGCTAGATGCTAGGGTTCCCGGCGTCTGGACCCAGACGCCAGGGACCCTGGCTTCTGGCCCTTGGACTCCGCAAAACTTTCTTTTGCGCTTTCCAAAAACCTTGTGGGCTTTCCCCTTTGTCCCAAATAAAGTGTTCTCCTACCCAAACATTTCGGTAACATCCGGAACCCCTTCCGGTGAATTCTGGAACCCTTCCACAGACCAAACACTATTATCCCATATATCAATCTTTATCTCCGAACCATTCTGGAGTTCCTCGTCATGTCCGTGATCATATCCGGGACTCCGAACAACATTTGGTCACCAACATACATAACTCATATAATACTATATCATCAACCAACGTTAAGCGTGCGGACCCTACGGGTTCGAGAACTATGTAGACATGACTGAGACATCTCTCTGGTCCATAACCAATAGCGGAAGCTAGATGCCCATATTGGCTCCTACATATTCTACGAAGATCTTTATCGGTCAAACCGCATAACAACATACGTTGTTCCCTTTGTCATCGGCATGTTACTTGCCCGAGATTCGATCGTCGGTATCTAATACCTAGTTCAATCTCGTTACCGGCAAGTCTCTTTACTCGTTATGTAATGCATCATTCCGTAACTAACTCATTAGCTACATTGCTTGCAAGGCTTATAGTGATGTGCATTACCGAGAGGGCCCAGAGATACCTCTCCGACAATCGGAGTGACAAATCCTAATCTTGAAATACGCCAACTCAACAAGTACCTTCAGAGACACCTGTAGAGCACCTTTATAATCACCCAGTTATGTTGTGATGTTTGGTAGCACACAAAGTGTTCCTCTGGTAAGCGGGAGTTACATAATCTCATAGTCATAGGAACATGTATAAGTCATGAAGAAAGGAATAGCAACATACTAAACGATCAAGTGCTAAGCTAACTGTTGTGCAATTGTCACGTCAGATGTCCTCGTGAAAGGACTTAGTTGTGGAGCCATCGCAACTAGGAAGCTTGAAGGGGTTAATCGGGACAAAGGACACGAGAGGGTTTATACTAGTTCGGCCCCTTACGGTGAAGGTAAGGCCTACGTCTAGTTGGGTTGGTATTGATGTTTCGATAACCAGGGAGCGAGATACGCTATGCCCGGTTCTCGATGAGTCGTTTCTTGCCCTAAGCCGCCAGCAGGTCGTCCCCTTATATACACGGGCTGACGCCCTGTGGCCTACAAAGTCTCGGCCGGCTTATAACAGTGTCCGGCTCGGTGACTAGTTAATACTACCTTATGATACAAGTCATGCCATTATGGCGGTTTACTACAATGGGCCTTAAATCGCCTGTGGGCCTTAAGCCCTCTATGAACCGCCATCTTCATGCTTTGGTCTTGGGCCTTCTCTCTGGTAAGTCTTCTTTGCGTAACCCGGCCCCTCCTGGGCGGTTTTCTAAAATAGTTATATCCCCAACATTAGGCCCCAGATTGATTTGAACCTGTTCATGTCAATCTTAAAATACCTCATGGAACTCTCCTTAGTCTTTGTTTTGCATGAAGGTTTTAACCCGCCGTGACGTCATCATCTGGATCCGGGTTAAGTCTTCGTGACGTCATCTTCAATAAAACTTATTTTCCTCCGTCATATATTCCAACGGATCTTTGCCTTTACTGACCATCCCGAGAATCGAGGCGTCGGGGCCGCTGGATAATGATGTTTTGGTCTCCTTGTTTCTCGCGCCATCTCGGTCAGTCTTTCCTTATAAATGGGGCGACCTAGGTCTTTCACTCTTCCTTCTCTCAGTCGTCCTCTTCCTCTTGCTTCCTCTCGAGCTCCGCCGCTGCTGCCGTCGAACCCCTCGTCTTCACCGACTCGGGCCGCTGCATCAACCTGACTCTGACCAGAGATCGACGGCGAAACTCCGCAGCTCGTCCGCATCCGTGAGTTCCTCTCCTTCCCTTTCTTAATCTGCATTGGGACTTTTTCGAGTTCGTCGGCGTTCATCACTGCCCGACGCAAACGCTCGCTAGTTCTTACCTCCAGTGCCCTGTTTAGATCGTAGAAACTACATAGAACTATTGTGGTACTTGTTTGTGTTGATCTTGCATAGAAATAGATCTCATTTCCCTTGTTTGGAAACCCTCTTCGAGTGTATGAACTTCTCTGCCCTGCTTTTAGGTCTAGAAAATTTTCTTTCGAGAGAAATAATTTGATCCAGAGTAATAACTGTTATCTGTGAAACTTGTTTTTATCACCCGAAAAACTTCTTCTTGTAAATGCCCTTAAGCACAACTGTCGAGGTGTCCGGCTTAAATAAATGACACAAAACCTTAGTTGCCCCTCATGACCTGAAGGATCTTGAACTACTCTTAATACTTGTAGCGGCTTAAATATTGTTGCACAGTCATACTTATATCATTAGGCCCCTTATTAAGCCGCCACCTTGAATAATTAGGATTTTCCTTCCGGGTTAAAATTAAACCGGATCTTCTTATTTTGTCATAGGCCAATTTTCATAATGGCACCCAAAGCTCCTAAAGCTCCTGTGACCTGCAACTGGGTTAAGTCCACTGTCACAGAGAGTATCTTGGCGGACTTCGCAAAATCCGGCCATCTGCCCAAGAAGGAAATCATGTCCTATCGTGCTCCTAACCCGTCGGAGGAGAAGCCTCTACCCAAAAAAGGGGAAGTAATCATATTTACCAGTCACATGACCCGGGGCTTTGCTCCACCCGGCTCAAAATTCTTTAGGGATGTGTTGCATTTCTTTGATCTCAGACCCCAAGACATCGGGCCCAATTCTGTGTCGAATATCTACAACTTCCAAGTCTTCTGCGAGGTGTATCTTGGAGAAGAACCCAATATATCATTATTCAGAGAACTGTTCTACTTAAATTGGCAGAATGAACGCGCCAACGGACCCAGTCTTGAACTCGGTGGTATCTCAATTCAGCGGCAAAGAGACTGTCTTTTCCCTTATGCTGAGCTGCCGAGTCATCCAAAGGAGTGGAACCAGACGTGGTTATACTGCCAGGATACTTCTCCGACTGAGGAGAACCCTCTGCCCGGCTTCCGCGTGCTGCGCCTTGAGTCCAACCACCCGCTGCCGGATAAATTAACTGCTGTTGAACGTCTGCCGCTTGCCCCTACCATTAGAAGAATCAAAGCTCTTCTGGGAAATGGCCTAGACGGCATTGACTTAGTCCGAGTCTGGGTTACCTGGCGAATACTTCCATTAAGCCGCCGACCCAGTTTAATGTGCACTTACTCAGGCGAAAAGGATGACCCAATGCGTCATAGCTCCGACGACTTACCAGAAGATGTGGTATAAGCCACGACCCAATCATTGTTGAAAGAAGGCACAGTGATAAGTAATGCCTTTGGCTTACTCCCCTTCTGCCAGAAAAACCCGGCTCCTGCTGTAAGCCACCAACCTCTGATGAATATTTTTATTATATTATACCTTGCTTTTGCTTATAACCTCTTGTCATTTTTCACAGGCTGATGATCACTTTTGGAAGGCCAAATATAACCATGAAGCAGCCAAACAAGCCAGAGCAGCCAAAAGAGCTGAAAGAAAAGCCGCCAAGCGGGAACCTCAAAGAAAAAGAGACCCAGCGCCTCCGACTTACTCAGATTGGAGGATAGTTCTTCAGATGATGAAGATGTAATCTTTAAATTTTCTTAATTCCCTTGTTATTACATGTCTGACATTCTATCCCTTCAGGAGGATACGGGGAACAGTCAAGCAGCCAATGAAGAGGTAACTATAATCTCCTCTGACTCAGAGCCTTTGCCAAAGCAAAAGATCCGAATGGTGACCCAGAAAGTAAGATTTTCACATGCTCTTGCTTATCAAGATCCTCAATTTATTTTGAAGCAACAACAGCTTGAGAACCAGAGCCAGACCCGGAACAACAAGGATGGAGAACTCTCCTCCGGCTTACCTGACGTAACCAGGAATCGTCGGACTGAGGTTATCTCCGATTTACGTTCCGTTTTACCTTTAGCGGGCTTAATTCTTCATCCTCTTAATTCGTCTGACTCCGATGATCAGGATACCTCTCCTTCTTCCGGTGAATCCATGTAGTCAAACATGCCGGCTTTCAAAACTGCTCCCGGGTAATGTAACCTTATGTACCTTGAATTTTTCGTTACCCATGCTTGCGTATTCATCCTTCTGCCTTTGTTAACGGCATGCAAGTAAAACCCAGCAAGAGGGCGAAGAAGAATAAGCCGTCCCAAGAACCAATTATAACTGAACTGGTGATTAATGCATCTACTCCAGACAGCTCTGCCCATCAACCGCCGCCTGATCCGGCTTCTGATATTCCAGTGCCAACCTCTGATCCGCCTGCTGAAGATACTCTCAACACAAATGACCCGGAAACTCCTAGCCCGGTCAAGACAAATGAACCGGAAGTGGAGATTGTGAGGTCTCAGTTTGTTGAACCAGGGCGGCCTACCGTCCTTGCCAAGTGTTCCGCCAAAGAAGAACTTGCCGAACGCCGGAAAGCCAAGCTAGACATTACTGATTATACTCACTTAAGCATTGGTGATATAGTCTCGGGCTATCTGAATCAAGTGCATAATAGTCGTGACCTGGAAATTGACATGGTAAAACAAATACAGCACAAATCTGAGGTATAACTTATACTTTTTACCCGGGTCTTACATACTGTCCCAGCCCCCAAGTCTATTGCTTATGAATAAATATGCTGTAGACTTAGAAATCTGCTTTACTTATTAATTGAGCCGGTTCAAAGAGAATATATTTAACCCGGTTATAACATGATAGTTGTAAAATTTGCAATATACATTAGTCCCCAAGTGTCAAGTATCTTTACTTGTAAAGTGCTTGAGACTTAATATGTGTGACCCGGTAGGATAAGGTTAAAATTCTTCAGCATACATTAGCCCCCAAGTGCCAAGTATCTTTACTTGTAAAGTGCTTGGGACTTGAATGTTACCTTACTATAATCCTTACCATAACCTGGTGTCAATGCAGGATGCCATAAATCAGTTTGAATCGGAGCTTGCTGTCCCGAAGAGCCGTCTGGAAACTCAAGAACTTGAGACTCAGAAGGCTAACTCCAAATTTGAATTCAATGTCTCTGAAAATGAGAAGCTGAAGAAGAATTTTGAGTCGGAAAAAAGAACTTGGGCTGATGAGAAGGCTTCCCTGGTGACTCGGGCCGAGACAGCAGAAGCATCTCTTGCAGAAGCAACAACCGAGCTGTCCGACTTAAAACGGCAGATATCTCAAATGGTCTCAGCCATCTTCGGTAAGTTATCGTGCAAAACTTCAAACCTTGTAACCTTACAATGACTATTGTAATAATTACGTCCAGCTGACTGTTATGCCTGTGCACATACAGGCCCCAGGAGTACCAACCTGAAGCAGAACATGCTGATCAAGCTTAAAGCAGTTTACACCTTAGTGGAACAGCTATACTTTGGGTCACAACGCGCCTTGGCTGTCGTAGCCTTATCAACTCCACATCCTCGCCTTCTGCAAGACGTGTTGAAGAGCCTCGCTTTTCTCCCTCAACGGATCCAAGACTTAAGGCGGGCGTCCCCAAGGGCCGGGGCCATAGCCGCATTGAGTCGGGCTAAAGCATGGCTCCCAGGACTAGACCCGGGCGACCTTGCCCTTGGATACCCAAGTCTCAAGGAGGACGGCACTGCATTTGACGACCAAGATTTCACCGCCTGTGTCAAAGCCATACATCCCGTGGCAACCCTTATTGGAAACGATACTGACCTTAGCAAGTATTCACCGGCTTACGACAGTGAGAACCGGAGAATTCCAAAAGCTCCATACGATCAAATCAGCCTGATCCCTTCGATTCGTAAGCATACTTTTGCCCCTGAAGTGGATCCAACCGGTTTAATAGATGATGAAGCTAAGTTTGAAGCCTTGAGCGGCATTGACTGGGCCTCGTCAACTTTCCAGGACACAACAGCCGACGGAGAAGCGGAGAAGGATAACCTGGAGACTTCAAGCCCGCCAAAGGAGTGAATCGCCAGGTGTTTTGCAAAACAATGCTTCATTTATTCAGACTCGGGGAGTCTTGTAATAGGGTAGAATAAACTTCTCAATTTTTGTCATGCCTTCGCGCATGTTTTATGGTGCTTAATACTTTCATAAGCCGCCATTGTTATATATTTCCAGCTGTGATTTCCTTGGCTGTTTATCTTTGCTTGCCTTATTCTCCACATAAGCAAAATTCCCTTGGCAGTTTATCGCGTCCGGGGTCACAAAAAGTAATGATAACCCGGAACACAAACCAAAAAACATCATGAGCCGACTGGTTTATGACTATACCTTGCTAAGCATAAGCATAATAGCATACCTGCAACCCTTGGATAATCTTTCCTGCTGACTTGATGCTCACCTGGTACTTAACAACCTGGTGTGACCAATATTAAACCGGAAAAACAAAAAACATCTCATAATGCTTTCCCAAGGTCTCAGGATAATCAAAATAATTTACAGGCTTCTGATTCGAATACGATCAGTAAACCGTTCCAAAGGGGTTAAGCTAAGATTCAGATATGATCATATAGCCCCAAGTGGCTTGGCGATGCCGATCAAGTGGGTATCGACAGCTATGTTCTCTTTGATTCGAATACGACCTATGTTTGAATAGGAAGCCCCCAAGTGACCATGAGATTTGTTTAATGACGCTGATTCGTATACGATCCACGTCAGACCCAAAGGGGTTAAGCTATGATTCAAATATGATCAAGAAGCCCCCAAGTGGGTTTGGCAGTATGCCGATCAAGCGGGTACCGACAGCTATTTTCTCTTTGGTTCGGATACGACCTATGTTTGAACAGGAAGCCCCCAAGTGATCATGGCTAGATTCAGATATGATCATAAGCTAGTCCAAAGGGAAAGCCGGATTCAGATATGATCCGCTCCCCGTTGGTAATGTCCACCACCTGATAAAGAAGACATAAATTTTTGAGGTAAAAAAGGACTAAGATCCTGCTTTATTATTTTATATACCGTCAAAATATATACATCTTGAGAGCCGGTGGCTTGAGTATAGTAAAACTGAAGATGTGTTATATCCCACAGCCGGTGATTCTCCTCCTCCGGCTTACGTGAGTCTTAGTGCTCTCGAGTATCAACGAGGTAACATGACCTGTTGTTCAGATTCTGGCTGACCACAAAGGGTCCTTCCCAAGGAGGGGATAACCTGTGTATATCAGACTGATCCTGGATGAGCCGGAACACTAAGTCGCCTTCCTGAAAGGTTCTGCTTCTAACCCGGCGGCTGTGATAGCGACGAAGGTCTTGCTGGTCAATTGCTGAGCGGGCTATTACCAAGTCTCGCTCCTCATCCGACAAGTCAAGTGCCTTCTGTAGATTTTTTTTTATTATCAGCCTCAGCGTAAGCCGCCACACGGGGCGCATCATGCCGGATATCATTTGGCCGAACTGCCTCTGCTCCATAAACCATGAAGAAAGGTGTATAACCCACCGGATCGAGGCCACTTACCCTTACGTCTCTGATTGTTACCCTGTGTATCAGTGTTGGCCACAAATTCTGGGTTGCCATCCATCTTACGCTTATTGCCGCTTAGACTCACCGGGTTGTGCTGTTGGCTCTTTCCATTGCCGTCTCGTTTTCCCTTCCCTGTCCTTTCATCGTCAGACACGGAATCTTTGGTACTATCAGAATCGACATATTTGACTAGAGTCGCCATTAGCGTACTCATATCCTTGCAGTCACGTTTAAGGCGCCCCAGTTTCTGCCTAAGTGGCTCGAAGCTGCAATTCTTCTTCAATATAAGGACTGCAGAACCGGCATCCATCTTATCAGATGAATGAACTATCTCCTTGGCCCGGCGTACCCAATGGGTGGTAGATTCACCCTCCCCCTGCTTACAATTTGTCAAGTCCATGATTGACATAGATTGCTTACAGGTGTCCTTGAAGTTCTGGATGAAACAGGCTTTTAACTCCTCCCACGAACCAATGGAATTGGGTGGTAAACTCTTTAACCAAGACCGGGCCGTTCCATTTAACATCATGGTAAAGTATTTGGCCATTGCCGCGTCACTGACTTCCAATAGCTCCATGGCCATCTCATAGCTCTCAATCCAGGCTCCAGGTTGTAAATTGGCCGTGTAATTCGGCACCTTTCGAGGTCCCTTGAAGTCCTTGGGCAGGCGCACGTTACGCAAAGCCGGTATCAAACAAGGAACACCACCAGTTCTGGTGGCTACCCCCATCTCAGTAGAAGTTGTTGGATACCCTGGAATATCCTGATGTGCCGCCTGTTGAGCCGCTAGCTGAGCCGCCAGCTGAGCCGCCCGCTCGTTCTCCTGACGTACTCGGTCCTGCGCCGGGTTATAGCCACCATGCTGGTGACGGCGTTGGGTGTTGCTTAACAAAGCTTCAGATTCCATGTGCCTGCTGTAACTCGGACTCCGGTTCTGACGAGGCGGTGCTAACCAAGGCGGAGGAGTTGAATGAATCCTATCCCGGCTATCAGAATAGGTCTCTTGCTGAGCCAGGGCCGTCTAGACAAGTTCCCTGATTCTCCGGGTCTCCACCGCTGTTGGATCATCACCATCCACTGGGAGAGCCGCCAGACGCGCTGATGCTGCGATTAAGTTCTCCATGGGGTTGGAAAAGTGACCCGGCGGTATCGGCACGTAACGTGGTGGCACCATGCTCACATGAGGAGGCGGCATCTCTCGATGCTGAGCCTGTCCTCCTGCTCCGGATGTCATAAGCTGATTGGCATCTGGCGGGTTACTTGGGCCGGCTCCGGGTATAGCGCAAAGAACCCGAGGGTCGTAACTCGGAGGTGACCGGGATTGGGTCTTCTGGTGTCTCCGCCTCATTACCTCATTGGACGCGTTTAAGCTCATCGTGAGTTGGTAAGCCTCTGACTGCAAACGCTGTGCCCGGGCGTTGAGAGCCGCCCGCTCCATAGCTAGTCTAGTATCCTCAGCTGCCAAGGCCTCCTTGGCCTGAGCTATCTCCTCACGTACCCGTGCCACCTCCGCGTCATGCTCATCTTTGTTCACAGGGATAACCGTGTCGGTTAACAGGGTCGTAAGCTTGTCCATGAGGTCTATCAGCACTTGAGCCGGCGGGCACACAGGGCCTCCTGCCCCGGCCGCTCCCATCTCGGACGTAACTGCAGTAGTGGCCGTAGAATTTTGACCGGGTTGAGTCCCAGCCATGAAGACTCCTGCCCAATTCGGTGACTCACAGGGGTCCAGAATACTGGAGCCATCGGAACAGCCCCCAAGCACACCATCTTGAACTTGGTACAGAGAATCTGTTGAACCGGCGGACGAATCACCGTCAGAGTGGACGGCCGTCTCACCACCATCTCCAGGACTTTCGGAAAGCTCTTCTCCATGGACACAGCCCACAAAGACATGCTTCATGCCGGGTTGAGCTCGGGCGGTTTTCGCACGCTGAGCCGTCTCGACGAGGTCAGTGCAGTTGTCCGGCTCAGGCCCCGACTCGCCAATCCGGCCGATGAAGACGTGGATCCCTCCGAAGGGGACCCGGTACCCATACTCAATTGAGCCGGTGTCAGGGCCCCAGCCTTCGTCGTTGATGTAGATCTTGCCGCGACGACTCTTGGTCATCCGGCCCACTACGTATCCGTTGAGCCCTTCGAAGTTACCCTTCAAGAACTCAAATTCACCGTGCGCTGGACCCACGGTGGGCGCCAACTGTCGTGGAATTGTCACGTCAGATGTCCTCGTGAAAGGACTTAGTTGTGGAGCCATCGCAACTAGGAAGCTTGAAGGGGTTAATCGGGACAAAGGACACGGGAGGGTTTATACTAGTTCGGCCCCTTACGGTGAAGGTAAGCCCTACGTCTAGTTGGGTTGGTATTGATGTTTCGATAACCAGGGAGCGAGATACGCTATGCCCGGTTCTCGATGAGTTGTTTCTTGCCCTAAGCCGCCAGCAGGTCATCCCCTTATATACACGGGCTGACACCCTGTGGCCTACAGAGTCCCGGCCGGCTTATAACAGTGTCCGGCTCGGTGACTAGTTAAAACTACCTTATGATACAAGTCATGCCATTATGGCGGTTTACTACAATGGGCCTTAAGTCTCACGTGGGCCTTAAGCCCTCTATGAACCTCCATCTTCATGCTTTGGTCTTGGGCCTTCTCTCTGGTAAGTCTTCTTTGCGTAACCCGGCCCCTCCTGGGCGGTTTACTCAAATAGTTATATCCCCAACACTAACAGAATGGGTCAAGTCAATCACATCATTCTTCTAATGATGTGATCCCATTGATCAAATGATAACTCATATCTATGGTTAGGAAACTCAACCATCTTTGATCAATGAGCTAGTCAAGTAGAGGCATACTAGTGACACTATGTTTTTCATGTATTCACACATGTATTATGTTTCCGGTTAATACAATTCTAGCATGAATAATAAACATTTATCATGATATGAGGAAATAAATAATAACTTTATTATTGCCTCTAGGGCATATTTCCTTCAGTCTCCCACTTCCACTAGAGTCAATAATCTAGATTACACAGTAACGATTCTAACACCCATGGAGCCTTGGTGCTGATCATGTTTTGCTCGTGGAAGAGGCTTAGTCAACAGGTCTGTAACATTCAGATCTGTATGTATCTTGCAAATCTCTATGTCTCCCACCTGGACTTGGTCCCAGATGGAATTGAAGCGTCCCTTGATGTGCTTGGTTCTCTTGTGAAATCTGGATTCCTTTGCCAAGGCAATTGCACCAATATTGTCACAAAAGATTTTCATTGGACCTGAAGCACAAGGTATGACACCAAGATCGGATATGAACTCCTTCATCCAGAATCCTTCATTTGCTGCTTCCGAAGGAGCTATGTACTCCGCTTCACACGTAGATCCTGCTACGACGCTTTGTTTAGAACTACACCAACTGACAGCTCCACCGTTCAATATAAACACGTATCCGGTTTGTGATTTAGAATCGTCTGGATCAGTGTCAAAGCTTGCATCGACGTAACCATTTACGACTAGCTCTTTGTCACCTCCATAAACGAGAAACATATCCTTAGTCCTTTTCAGGTACTTCAGGATGTTCTTGACCGATGTCAAGTGATCCACTCCTGGATTACTTTGGTACCTCCCTACTAAACAAATAGCAAGGCACACATTAGGTCTGGTACACAACATTGCATACATGATAGAGCCTATGGCTGAAGCATAGGGAATATCTTTCATTTTCTCTCTATCTTCTGCAGTGGTCGGGCATTGAGTCTGACTCAACTTCACACCTTGTATTACAGGCAAGAACCCTTTCTTTGCTTGATCCATTTTGAACTTTTTCAAAACTTTATCAAGGTATGTAGTTTGTGAAAGTCCAATTAAGCGTCTTGATCTATCTCTATAGATCTTGATGCCCAATATATAAGAAGCTTCACTGAGGTCTTTCATAGAAAAACTTTTATTCAAGTATCCTTTTATGCTATCCAGAAATTCTATATCATTTCCAATCAACAATATGTCGTCCACATATAATATTAGAAATGCTACAGAGCTCCCACTCACTTTCTTGTAAATACATGCTTCTCCAAAAGTCTGTATAAAACCATATGCTTTGATCACACTATCAAAGCGTTTATTCCAACTCCGAGAAGCTTGGACCCTTTGTTAGCACCTTTTGGATCGACAAAACCTTCTAGTTGCATCATATACAACTCTTCTTCCAGAAATCCATTCAGGAATGCAGTTTTGACATCCATTTGCCAAATTTCATAATCATAAAATGTGGCAATTGCTAACATGATTCGGACAGACTTAAGCATCACTACGGGTGAGAAAGTCTCATCGTAGTCAACCCCTTGAACTTGTTGAAAACCTTTCATAACAAGTCGAGCTTTGTAGACAGTAACATTACCATCAGCGTCAGTCTTTTTCTTGAAGATCCATTTATTCTTGATGGCTTGCAAATCATCGAGTAAGTCAACCAAAGTCCACACTTTGTTCTCATACATGGATCCCATCTCAGATTTCATGGCTTCAAGCCATTTTGTGGAATCTGGGCTCATCATCGGTTCCTCATAGTTCATAGGTTCGCCATGGTCAAGTAACATGACCTCCAGAATAGGATTATCGTACCACTCTGGTGTGGATCTTACTCTGGTTGACCTACGAGGTTCGGTAGTAACTTGATCTGAAGTTTCATGATCAATATCATTAGCTTCCTCACTAATTGGTGTAGGTATCACATGAACCGGTTTCTGTGATGAACTACTTTCCAATAAGGGAGCAGATACAGTTACCTCATCAAGTTCTACTTTCCTCCCACTCACTTCTTTCGAGAGAAACTCCTTCTCTAGAAAGGATCCATTCTTAGCAACGAATGGCTTGCCTTCGGACCTGTGATAGAAGGTGTACCCAAGAGTTTCCTTTGGGTATCCTATGAAAACACATTTCTCTAATTAGGTTCGAGCTTACCAGGTTGAAGCTTTTTCACATAAGAATCGCAGCCCCAAACTTTAAGGAACGACAACTTTGGTTTCTTGCCAAACCATAGTTCATAAGGCGTTGTCTCAACGGATTTTGATGGTGCCCTATTTAACGTGAATGCAGCCATCTCTAAAGCATAACCCCAAAACGATAGCGGTAAATCAGTAAGAGACATCATAGATCGCACCATATCTAGTAAAGTACGATTACGATGTTCAGACACACCATTACGTTGTGGTGTTCCGGGTGGCGTGAGTTGCGAAACTATTCCGCATTGTTTCAAATGTAGACCAAACTCGTAACTTAAATATTCTCCTCCATGATCAGATCGTAGAAACTTTATTTTCTTGTTACGATGATTTTCCACTTTGCTCTGAAATTCTTTGAACTTTTCAAATGTTTCAGACTTATGTTTCATTAAGTAGATATACCCATATCTGCTCAAATCATTTATGAAGGTAAGAAAATAACGATACCCGCCGCGAGCCTCAATATTCATTGGACCACATACATCAGTATGTATGATTTCCAATAAATCTGTTGCTAGCTCCTTAGTTCCGGAGAACAACGTTTTATTCATCTTTCCCATGAGCCATGGTTCGCAAGTACCAAGTGATTCATAATCAAGTGATTCCAAAAGTCCATCCGTATGGAGTTTCTTCATGCGCTTTACACCAATATGACCCAAACGGTAGTGCCACAAATAAGTTGCACTATCATTATCAACTCTGCATTTTTTGGCTTCAACATTATGAATATGTGTGTCACTACTATCGAGATTTAGCACGAACAGACCACTCTTCAAGGGTGCATGATCATAAAAGATATTACTCATATAAATAGAACAACCATTATTCTCAGATTTAAATGAATAACCGTCTCGCATCAAACAAGATCCAGATATAATGTTCATGCTCAATGCTAGCACCAAATAACAATTATTTAGGTCTAACTAATCCCGAAGGTAGATGTAGAGGTAGCGTGTCGATGGCGATCACATCGACTTTGGAACCATTTCCCACACGCATCGTCACCTCGTCCTTAGCCAGTATTCTCTTAATCTGTAGTCCATGTTTCGAGTTGCAAATATTAGCAATAGAACCAGTATGAAATACCCAGGTGCTACTGCGAGCTCTGGTAAGGTACACATCAATAACATGTATATCACATATACCTTTGTTCACCTTGCCATCCTTCTTATCCGCCAAATACTTGGGGCAGTTCCGCTTCCAGTGACCAGTCTGCTTGCAGTAGAAGCACTCAGTCTCAAGCTTAGGTCCAGACTTGGGTTTCTTCTCTTGAGCAGCAACTTGTTTGTCGTTCTTCTTGAAGTTCCCCTTCTTCTTCCCTTTACCCTTTTTCTTGAAACTGGTGGTCTTATTGACCATCAACACTTGATGCTCCTTAATTTCTACCTCCGTAGCCTTTAGCATTGCGAAGAGCTCGGGAATTGTCTTATTCATCTCTTGCATATTATAGTTCATCACGAAGCTCTTGTAGCTTGGTGGCGATGATTGAAGAATTCTGTCAATGACACTATCATCCGGAAGATTAACTCCCAGTTGAATCAAGTGATTGTTATACCCAGACATTTTGAGTATATGTTCACTGACATGACTATTCTCCTCCATCTTACAGCTGTAGAACTTATTGGAGTCTTCATATCTCTCAATCTAGGCATTTCCTTGAAATATTAACTTCAACTCCTGGAACATCTCATATGCTCCATGATGTTCAAAACATTGTTGATGTCCCGGTTCGAAGATGTAAAGCATGGCACACTAAACTGTCGAGTAGTCATCAGCTTTGCTCTGCCAAACATTCACAACATCTGCAGTTGCATCTGCAGCAGGCCTAGCAACCAGCGGTGCTTCCAGGACGTAATTCCTCTATGCAGCAATGAGGATAATCCTCAAGTTACGGACCCAGTCCGTGTAATTGCTACCATCATCTTTCAACTTTGCTTTCTCAAGGAACACATTAAAATTTAACGGAACAACAACACGGGCCATCTATCTACAACAACATAGACAAGCAAAATACTATCAGGTACTAAGTTCATGATAAATTTAAGTTCAATTAATCATATTACTTAAGAACTCCCACTTAGATAGACATCTCTCTAATCATCTAAGTGATCACGTGATCCAAATCAACTAAACCATAACCGATCATCACGTGAAATAGAGTAGTTTTCAATGGTGAACATCACTATGTTGATCATATCTACTATATGATTCACGCTCGACCTTTCGGTCTCAGTGTTCCGAGGCCATATCTGCATATGCTAGGCTCGTCAAGTTTAACCCGACTATTTTGCGTGTGCAAAACTGGCTTGCACCGGTTGTAGATGAACGTTGAGCTTATCACACCCAATCATCACGTGGTGTCTCAGCACGACAAATTTTGGCAACGGTGCATATCAGGGAGAACACTTTTACCTTGAAATTTAATGGGAGACTTATAATGCTACCAATAATCAAAGCAAAATAAGATGCATAAAGGATAAACATCACATGCAATCAATATAAGTGATATGATATGGTCAACATCATCTTGTGCTTGTGATCTCCATCTCCGAAGCACCGTCATGATCACCATCGTCACCGGCGTGACACCTAGATCTCCATCGTAGCATCGTTGTCGTCTCGCCAACTATTGCTTCTACGATTATCGCTACCGCTTAGTGATAAAGTAAAGCAATTACAGGGCGATTGCATTGCATACAATAAAGCAACAACCATATGGCTCCTGCCAGTTGCCGATAACTCTGTTACAAAACATGATCATCTCATGCAATAAAATTTAGCATCATGTCTTGACCATATCACATCACAACATGCCTGATAACCCACAAGTGTAGGGGATCGCAACAGCTTTCGAGGGCAAAGTATTCAACCCAAATTTATTGATTCGACGCAAGGGGAGCCAAAGAATATTCTTGAGTATTAGCAGTTGAGTTGTCAATTCAACCACACTTGGATAATTTAGTATCTGCAGCAAAGTATTTAGTAGCAAAGTAGTATGATAATAAAGGTAACGGTGGCAAAAGTAATGTTTTTGGGTTTTGTAGTAGTTGTAACAGTAGCAACAGAAAAGTAAATAAGCGAAGCACAATATGTGAAAAGCTCGTAGGCATTGGATCAGTGATGGATAATTATGTCGGATGCGATTCCTCATGTAATAGCTATAACATAGGGTGACACAGAACTAGCTCCAGTTCATCAATGTAATGTAGGCATGTATTCCGTAAATAGTCATACGTGCTTATGGAAAAGAACTTGCATGACATATTTTGTCCTACCCTCCTGTGGCAGTGGGGTCCTAGCAGAAACTAAGGGATATTAAGGCCTCCTTTTAATAGAGAACCGGAACAAAGCATTAGCACATAGTGAATACATGAACTCCTCAAACTACGGTCATCACCGAGAAGTATCCCGATTATTGTCACTTCGGGGTTGTCGGATCATAACACATAATAGGTGACTATAGACTTGCAAGATAGGATCAAGAACACACATATATTCATCAAAACATAATAGGTTCAGATCTGAAATCATGGCACTCGGGCCCTAGTGACAAGCATTAAGCATAGCAAAGTCATAGCAACATCAATCTCAGAACATAGTGGATACTAGGGATCCAACCCTAACAAAACTAACTTGATTACATGGTAAATCTCATCCAACCCATCACCATCCAGCAAGCCTACGATGGAATTACTCACGCACGGCGGTGAGCATCATGAAATTGGTGATGGAGGATGGTTGATGATTACGACGACGACGAATCCCCCTCTCTGGAGCCCCGAACGGACTCCAAATCAGCCCTCCCGAGAGATATTAGGGCTTGACAGCGGCTCCGTATCGTAAAACGCGATGAAACTTTCTCTCTTATTTTTTTCTCCACGAGACGGAATATATGGAGTAGGAGTTGAGGTCGGCGGAGCCTCATGGGGCCCATGAGACAGGGGGCGCACCCAGGGGGGAGGGCGCGCCCCCCACCCTCGTGGACAGGGTGTGGCCCCCTGGTCTTGATTCTTTCTCCAGTATGTTTTATATTTTCCAAAAAGTGCCTCCGTGGATTTTCAGGACATTCCGAGAACTTTTGTTTTCTACACATGAAACAACATTGTCGGTGTCAAAACCGGCGGATCTCGGGTAGGGGGTCCCGATCTGTGCGTCTTAGGCTGATGGTAACAGGAAGCAAGGACACAATGTTTACCCAGGTTCGGGCCCTCTCGATGGAGGTAAAACCCTACTTCCTGCTTGATTAATATTGAAGATATGAGTAGTACAAGAGTAGATCTACCACAAGATCGTAGAGGCTAAACCCTAGAAGCTAGCCTATGATGGTATGATTGTAATTGTGACCGGCCTTCTAAGGACCATCCTCTCCGGTTTATATAGACACCGGAGAGGGCTAGGGTTTACATGGAGTCAGTTACAAGGAAGGAAATATAATATCCAGATCGCCAAGCTTGTCTTCCATGCAAAGGAGAGTCCCATCCGGACACAGGCCAAAGTCTTGAGTCTTGTATCTTCACGCTTCAATAGTCCGAATGATGTACATAGTCCGGCTGTCCGAATACCCCCTAATCCAGGACCCACTCAGCAGCCCCTGAACTAGGCTTCAATGACGATGAGTCCGACGCGCAGTCTTGTCTTCGGCATTGCAAGGCGGATTCCTCCTTCCGAATACTCCAAGGTTATAATCGAACACGTAGACCGTGTCCGGATCTGCAAAATGATCTTCACATACTACTGTAGAGAGAATGATACTTCAGATGAAAACTTTTTAGACGACGTGATATGTCATTACGGCCAGGTCATTATTCAAACCATTTTTCCACAACCAGCTGGAGCGCGTATTGTGAGGCGGTTTCCTTGACACGTCTTGTCAAAGCAGAGATCATGTCCCCTTATCACGGGATTCTCATCAATACGGGTATGGGTAATCCCACTGTGCCATCAATCGTGGCGCTTGGGAAGTAAGCGATTCTCAATGGGCTAGTGGGGAGGCGTACCACTTTTGCAGCCTCTATAAAGGGATAAGAGTTCCCCATTTTTACCCACTCCTTCTTCCTCCTTTGCCCACTCTTGCCCCCTCGAGCTCCAGCGCCCTAGTCCAAGTCTTCTCCACACAGCTAAACATGTCCGGAGCAGGAGGCAAGTGGGTGGCTTCCACCTTGAAGGAGAAGCACATCACGAATCTTCGGGCGGCCGGATACTTGGCTGCAGACATAGTGCACCGGCTACCGGACAACGGGCAGGTCACTCCAACTCCGGGACCCCACGAGAGGGTCGTGTTTCTCGCCCACTTCGTCCGTGGACTGGGGTTTCCACTCCACCCCTTCGTCCGCGGGCTCATGTTCTACTACGGGCTAGATTTCCATGATCTAGCCCTGAACTTTGTCCTCAACATCTCGGTGTTCATCGTCGTATGCGAGGCTTTCCTCCGCATCTAGCCTCATTTTGGCTTGTGGCTGCAAATCTTCTGCGTGAAGCCAAAGATCGTGAGCGGCCAGCAAGCGGAGTGCGGAGGAGCCATGGTGGGCAAGATGCCCAACGTCACCTGGCTTGACGGATCCTTTGCGGAAACCGTGAAGGGGTGGTTCTACATCACCGAGCCGCGCGACGCCAACTGGGCGGCGGCCCCCGAGTTCCAATCCGGAACCCCCATGCGGCTCACCTCCTGGGAACAGAAGGGCCTGTCCTGGGGCGAATCTACAGATATGACCGGACTCATCAACTGCATCAAGGACATGAAGGATAAGAACATCAAGCTTGTCAACGTCATCCAGATCATGCACATTCGCCGGATTCTGCCGTGCCAAAGGAGGGCATTCAATCTGTGGGAGTTCGTCCTGGCCGAACACCAGACGCTTCAGAGGCTCTACGGCATGAAGCACAAAAACGCGTGGAAGGCGTTGTTCAAGGCCTCCGAAGTACCTCCTCCCATATCCGAGGACCGTGGGCTCCATGCCGCACGGCCTCCTAGCCAGGTGAGTTCTCAGGCTGCCACCAGATTCGGTTCTTCCCAATATGTTTATGGTGGAGCCTTAAGTAATTGTGCATATTTGTTCATTATTATGTGGAGACAGCGGAGCAGATTGACTGTCCGGCTCTGTTACCGGAAAGCCCAGCCAATGCTCTCCTGACGAAGATGCTGGTCCCGGCGCCCTACAAGGGGCCGGAGAAGAAGGCCGATAAGAAGGCCCCGGGGATCCGAAAGGGTCTCCGACGTAAGGTTGCGCCAGAAGCCTCGTCCGAAGACGACAAGGCACACTCCTCCCCCGAAGGGGAAGAAGAAGAAGAAGAGGAGGCCGCCCTATCCGGAAAGGACGAGGGGACAGAGAGGGCGGACCAGGGGGCCAGGAGAGGCCCCCGGCGCAAGGCCGTCATACCCTCGTCGTCCGATGACGACGAGGCAAATTCTTCCCGCAGAGGTGGGGGGAAACAAGAAGAAACTCCACGTCCCCGTATTGGGGGGGGGGAGAAAAAGAGGAAGTCCGCCCCGGAGGGGGAGGCTGGGACGTCAAAGAAGGGAAAGGCATCCCTTCCGGACTACTCTGCCAACGTCGCCAATAGCGAGAAGGGGTGGCTGCCCAGGAAGAAGCCCATAGTGCAATCGTAAGTATCCGCACTCTATCGTAAATTTGCTTCATAGTTTTGTTATAACGCTGAACTTGTATGTAGTCCGGCCAGGGTCCATCCTGAAGCATCGTCTTCGGATGGGTCCTTGAGCGATTCGGTGATGAACTCACTCCCGACGGCCACTACTCCTCAGCCTGTAGATGACACGGAGGTGTTATCCCAAAGTCTCCCAAAGCAGGGGGAGGTGGTTCCGGAACAGTGTTCGGCTGAGAGCCTGGCTTACTGCGGCTCTCATCAACATAATCCAGATGTCGGACACGTGGGGTTCAAGATCCCCGCGAATCGTGTTGATGAGAGCCGCAGTAAGCCGGACTCTCAGCCAAACATTTTTCCGGAGCCTTCAATGGTTTCGGACTCTGGCGGGCAGCCCCTCGTTAGGGAGGGAGGGTCGTCTGTGTCGAGGACTTCCGTTGCGCCTGAGGCGCTGGATTGTCTGCTGGAAGCGCTTCATGACGCTTCCATAGATGAAGAGCACCGTACTCTTATGAGTGCGGTGATTCAAAAGGTTTCGTCTGCCAAGAGCGGACTAACCGAAGCCTGCACCAGCCTTCTGACAGGCTTTGAGGTAAGTAGAAAATGTGTGAAATTACCACCCGATAGGTAGTAGCCCCTGATACTCTGTATGGTGTTCAGAAGGAAAAACCAAACGGAGGGTCAATTATAATCCGCAGGAGTCTAATAAGAAGTTTGAATGTGAATAAGCAGGCTGTGCTGCTTGCCGCTGCGGTCCTTACAGCCGAGATCGCCGGACTAAAACAAGACCTTGAGCAGGCGCAGGGAGAGCTCGACCTCACAAGGAGGCAGCTCGGAGAGAGCAAAGGTTAATGATTCCCCTTTTTCATATAATGAAAGATAGATAAAATTGGTTATTCTAACAACGAAGCATCGTGATTTGATAATTGAGGCCACCACCGAAGTGGCATCTCTGAAGAAAGCGTTGTCTGAGGCCGAACACAAGGCGGCCTTGGAGCGCAAAGAGCGCGAAAAGAAAGATGCCCGAGTGGGCGAGGTACAACAAGAGCTCCAGGAGCTCGGCAAAAAGTTCGAGTCCGTGGAGCATGAGCTTAAGGCGAAAGAGGCCGAGCTTGTGAAGGCCCTTGCAAGTATAAAAGACGCCAAGGCCAAAGCCGAGAAGGCACAACAGGAAATCCAGGAGGCCAAAAAGATAGCGGCGGGTAAGAAATTCTTTATGCAAAGCAAACATGTGGAGGAGGCATTTCTTTTAGTTACCCGAGTCCGGAGCTCTCCAGGGGCATTCGCAGATTTGCCACGCAGCGTATGAGATGCCGCAGAGTTCTACCGTGCTCAGGAGGGGAGCTCAACGGAGAAGCTGTCCTGGTCCCAGTATGCTGGGGCCGAACATCCAACGTCTCTGAGTGACCAACTGAAGCAGTTGGTCGAACTCCACAGGGCGGCCGAAGTGGCTATGAAGGATTTCATAGTTCGGATGTGGCCTGGTGAGCCCCTGCCCACTAGCTACTTCAGCCTGATCAAGTGGATGGTGAATGCCTGTCCGCGACTGGAAGTCATCAAGCGATCCGTTTGTATTGAGGGTGCCCACCGGGCCTTTGCCCGTGAGAAGGTGCATTGGGGCAAGCTCGATGCGGAGAAGCTGGTGAAGGATGGGCCGCCGGAGGGCAAGCCGCATCACTATCTGGAGAAGTATTATGATGGCGTTATGAAGGGTGCTCGCCTCGTGGCCGATGAATGTACCAAGGACATAATTTTAGAATGTATTCACTTCTGTCATGTTTGTAATTAAGGACGAAGTTACTTGCGCTATGTAGCGCTTTTGTTATTTAAAATATTACCTTCTGTGAGGCTGTTTATAAAATTCTGAAAGTAGGTCAGTCGTCGGCTTTCGCCCCCATGCAACTAGTACTAGGGTGTTCATGGAAAACCCGGACAATCTTTATCCAAATGTTTGGTCCCTTAAGGAGGTGTCTGGTGCAGCGAACAAGGCAATCGGACTATGCGGCTTAATAACCTTCACTTAGCCATAGAAGTCTACAATTTTAAATTTCGGCGAAGCCCCTACAATCCGGAAGGCCGAATTGGGGCGCTATATACGCCTAGATCGGACGAAGCCGAATTATCGCCTAAAGCGGAAAAAATCTTTAAGGATTTTAAGACCTCTCGAACAGCGACCAGCTCTCGCCACATCATGTCGGTCAGTTTTCGGCTTTCTCTACTGAGGTACTCGTCCGGAAGAACCGGCACACAATCGCAGTAGTTCTCCCTGCGGTACCTTAGCCAATATAACGGAACATAAGGCACCAAAACAAGGGAGCTGGGATATCCCAACTGTAGACCCAAGACATGATTCGGAGCTGATGCATATAATGCTATAAGTTTGGGGTGCCGCACTGTTGGAAGTGTTCGGACTTGTCTTACCGTATTATGGGGCGCCATAAGAAGCCCCTGGCAAACTGAACGTACCAAGGTGTACGGATGGAATATCAAGTAGACATTTGTAAGAAAAAATGCTCAAATAAGAATAATAAGCTGACGCTATATATGATCTCCCATTGATGAATAATACGTTTAAGTGTATGTTTACAATGAATGCATTAAGCGGAGATAAATAGGATTATTTGACATACCCTATCCGGGGACAGGCTACGTACAGATAGATAAAGCAGGTATAATGATCGTAAATAGATTCCACCTGGGTATTTCCTTCTGTGCGCAAAGCCAATTGCCTCCTTGGGTTTCTCTCTTATGGAAGTCCGTCGATCCGGCTCTTATGAAGAGGCTGCACTAAAGCAATGTCCTGAAAGGCGAAAGGAAAGGTTATGAAGGTATGAGGCGGTGATACCGCACTGTTGACTGAGCCACTGCTTCGCCTCCGCCTGTGCCCATGGTATTTTGAGTGCGTAATTGTGTACGCGTGGCATGAATGCTACTTTGATGGGATTTGAGCGGAGGCCGGACTGCTAGTCGCGCTCTTGGCGTGCTTGGTGATCCTGTTGCGGGGTGCCACGAACTCGCTTGACGGTGCTTGAGGTTGTCATCGCCGGATTGGTGGTTTGCCGGAGGAGGCCGCATTGTACTTCTGCCGCGAGGGCTGTAGTGTGCTCTTCTGTACAGAGAGAGCGGTCCATGTTTCCGTTGACTGTTATGACCCAACACGAGCCTGGCATCTTGAGCTTGAGGTATGCATAGTGTGGTACCGCATTGAATCTAGCGAATGCGGTTCGTTCGAGCAGTGTGTGGTAACCACTGCGGAAAGGGACGATATCGAAGATTAACTCCTTGCTTTGGAAGTTATCCGGAGATCCGAAGACCACTTCCAATGTTATAGAGCCCGTACAGCGGGCCTCTACTCCAGGAATTACACCTTTAAAGGTGGTTTTGGTAGGCTTAATCCTTGAAGGGTCGATGTCTATTTTGCGCACTGTGTCCTGATAAAGCAGGTTCAGGCTGTTGTCTCCGTCCATAAGGACTCTTGTGAGGTGAAATCCGTCTATGATTGGGTCTAGAACCAATGCGGCCGAGCCACCGTGACGGATGCTGGTAGGGTGATCCCTACGATCAAAGGTGATCGGACAAGCTGACCATGGGTTGAGTTTGGGGACGACTGGATCCATCGCGTAGACGTCCCATAGTGCTTGCTTTCGTTCCCGCTTGGGGATGTGAGTGGCGTAGATCATGTTGACCGTTTTCACCTGGGGGGGAAATTTCTTCTGTCCCCCCGTGTTCGGACGCCGGGGCTCATCGTCATCGTCATTGTGCAGCCCCTTGTCCTTGTTTTCGGCGTTTATTTTGCCGGCTTGTTTAAATACCCAGCAGTCTCTATTGGTGTGGTTGGCTGGCTTGTCCGAGGTGCCATGAATTTGGCACGAGCGCTCCAATATACGGTCTAGACTGGACGGTCCCTGATTGTTTCTTTTGAATGGCTTCTTCCGCTGACCGGATTTGGATCCGCTGAATCTCGCATTGACTGCCGTGTCTTTGGTGTTGTCGTCGTTGTTCCGCCGCTTGTGTCTATTGCGCTATAGCTTGCCATTATTGTCACGGACATCTGACGTGCCAGAATGTGGCATAGTGCTGCTGCGAGCCAACCAGCTGTCCTCGCCCGCGCAAAACCGGGTCATTAGTGTCGTGAGAGATGCCATGGACTTGGGTTTCTCCTGGCCGAGGTGTCGGGCGATCCACTCATCGTGGATATTATGCTTGAAGGCTGCCAGGGCTTCGGCGTCCGGACAGTCAACTATTTGGTTCTTTTTAGTTAGAAACCGAGTCCAAAATTTCTTGGCTGATTCTCCGAGCTGTTGAGTGATGTGGCTCAGGTCATCGGCGTCCGGAGGTCGCACATATGTGCCTTGAAAGTTGTCAAGGAATGCGTCTTCCAAGTTTTCCCAACTGCCAATGGAATCTGTGGGCAGGCTGTTAAGCCAGTGCCGCGTGGGTCCTTTGAGCTTAAGGGGAAGATACTTGAATGTGTGTAGATCATCTCCGCGGGCCATGTGGATGTGGAGAAGGAAGTCTTCAATCCATACCGCGGGGTATGTTGTGCCATTGTATGATTCGATGTTTATGGGTTTGAACCCTTTTGGGAATTCATGATCCATCACTCATCGGTGAAGCAGAGGGGGTGTGCGGCGCCTCCGTGCCGGGCTATGTCGTGACGCAGTCCGGCCAAATCAGGCTGGTTGTGTTCGGGCCGGCCGGATTTACTGTTAGTGTATCCGGTATGATGGTCATCGTCATGTGCTGCGGCGCGCCCCCGTGATCCGTAGATTGATCTTGGTTGTCCTGCGGTGTTATCCAATCTATCATGCAGGTCCTGAGTATTGCCCCGGGCCGTAGTAAACTGGCATGGGGGTGCAGGCTGGTATTCGGGCTGATATGACGTTTTATCCCGACCTCGAGGCGGCCGGTCAGCCATGTGGCGCTCGAGTCCATATTCCTCGGCTGCCAGGACTTCTGTCCATCTGTCTGTGAGCAGGTCTTGATCAACTTGAAGCTACTACTGCTTCTTCTTCAGGCTCCTCGCGGTGGCAATAAGCCGGTGCTTGAAGCGCTCCTACTCCGCGGGATCCTCAGGCACGCCGAACTCGTCGTCTTCGAGGCTAATCTCGTCTTCAGAGGGGGGCATGTAGTTGTCCTCCTCCGGATGACCGTCCATCGCCTGTTCATATGGGTTGTACTGCCCATCTTCCTGTTCGGCCTACTCGAAGGCGGGCTGATTGGGGTTGTATTCATCTTCGGCACCGTCCGAATTGTTTTCGTCTCCGGTGCCGGTATTGCCTTGGCGGGGCTTGGAGCGGCGCTGGCGATGCCCATGTTTTGCTTTCTTCTTGAAGGGGTTATCCTCCATTGCCTCATTGCCATTTGTTTCTTTCGGAGTGTCCACCATATATATATATCGTATGAAGAGGTGGCCGTCCACCGCCCTGTGGGCGGTGGCTCCTGTGTGTCTCCTGCATCATCGTCCATACCGTCGATGTCTTCGGAGTCGAAGTCAAGCACGTCGGTTAAATCATCGACTGTGGCAATGAAGTGGGTGGTGGGTGGGCAGCGAATTCCTTCGTCGCCTGCTTCCCACTCAAGCCGGACATAGTTCGGCCCAGAGCCTCCTAACAAAGAGAGATACTTTAATGAGTTCAGCATGTCGCCAAAGGGCGAGTGCTGAAAGATGTCCGCAGCGGTAAACTCCATTACCGGAGCCCAACCTGGATTGGCTGGCTCGAGGGTGTGCAGACCGGAACCAACAACCGGATACGAGTCCGGGGGCCCGGGGTTACAGGCCTCAACAGAGGTGAGCCCTGTATTCGGCTCCACCGCCGATGAGTATGCGGCCTGCGGGGCGGGGTCCACCCCTCCGTCCTTGGGCAACGCAACCTGCTCCAGATTTAGATCCGGGGATACTGCAGGGGTGATGTCCCGAGCATTGTCCGACAGCAGGTCTAGGCCGTGCTCGTTGTGACTGTCCGGCGCTCCTGGCACAGGGCCGAATCCGTCGAAGATCAAGTCTCCAGAATATCCGCCGTGTAGTTCAAGTTTCCGAACCTGATCTGGTGGCCAGGGTCGTAGCTGTCGATCCGCTCCAGATAACCAAGCGAATTGGCCCGCAGTGCGAAGCCGCCGAACACAAAGATCTGTCCGGGGAGAAAAGTCTCGCCCTGGTCCGGGTTGTTGGAGATTGAAGACGAAATCAAGCCTCGAAGCGACGACACAGAGGAACTCTCAATGAAAGCACCAATGTCGGTGTCAAAATCGGCGGATCTCGGGTAGGGGGTCCCTATCTGTGCGTCTTAGGTTGATGGTAACAGGAAGCAAGGGACACAACGTTTACCCAGGTCCGGGCCCTCTCGATGGAGGTAAAACCCTACTTCCTGCTTGATTAATATTGAATATATGAGTAGTACAAGAGTAGATCTACCACGAGATCGTAGAGGCTAAACCCTAGAAGCTAGCCTATGATGGTATGATTGTAATTGTGATCGGCCTTCTAAGGACCATCCTCTCCGGTTTATATAGACACTGGAGAGGTCTAGGGTTTACATGGAGTCGGTTACAAGGAAGGAAATATAATATCCGGATTGCCAAGCTTGTCTTCCACGCAAAGGAGAGTCCCATCCGGACATGGGCCGAAGTCTTGAGTCTTGTATCTTCACGCTTCAATAGTCCGGACGATGTATATAGTCTGGCTGTCCGGATACCCCCTAATCCAGGACTCCCTCAAACATCATGGCAGTTTTGCTGAAAACAGCGTCAGTCCAGGTTAGTTTCATTCAAATCATGCAAGTTAGAGTCCAAAACAAGGGCAAAAGTTTTTGGAAAAGTAGATACGTTGGAGACGTATCAACTCCCCCAAGCTTAAACCTTTGCTTGTCCTCAAGCAATTCAGTTGATAGACTGAAAGTGATAAAGAAAAACTTTCACAAAATCTGTTTGCTCTTGTTGTTGTAAACATGCAAAGCCAGCATTCAGGTTTCAGCAAATATTATGAACTAACCATACTCACAATAACACTTAGGTCTCAAAATTACTCATATCAATAGCTTAATCAGCTAGCGAGCGATAATAATAAAACTCGGATGACAACACTGTCTCAAAACAATCATAACATGATGTAACAAAATGGTATCTCGCTAGCCCTTTCTGAGACCGCAAAACATAAATGCAGAGCACCTTTAAAGGTCAAGGACTGACTAAACATTGTAATTCATGGTAAAAGAGATCCAGTCAAGTCATACCCAATATAAACCAATAATAATGAATGCAAATGACAATGTGCTCTCTAGCGGGTGCTTTTTAATAAGAGGGTGATGACTCAACATAAATGTAAATAGATAATACCTTCGCGAAGGGAAGCAGGGATTTGTAGAGGTGCCACAACTCGATTTTAAAATAGAGATTGAATAACATTTTGAGCGGCATACTTTCACTGTCAATGCAACAACTATGAGATGGCTGTATCTTCCATACCACATGCATTATAGGCAGTTCCCAAACAGAATGGTAAAGGTTTATACTCCCCCAACCACCAACAAGCATCAATCCATGGCTTGCTCGAAACAATGAGTGCCTCCAACTAACAATAGCCCTGGGGGAGTTTTGTTTAATTATTTTGATTTGCTTTGATCTTTTTGGATCATGGGACTGGGCATCCCGATTACCAGCCCTTTCTCGTGAATGAGGAGCGGAGTCCACTCCTCTTGAGAATAACCCACCTAGCATGGAAGATATAGGCAGCCCTAGTTGAAACATGAGCTGCTCGAGCATACAAACAGAATTTCATTTGAAGGTTTGGAGTTTGGCACATACAAATTTACTTGGAACGGCAGGTAAATACCGCATATAGGAAGGTATGGTGGACTCATATGGAACAACTTTGGGGTTTAAGGAGTTTGGATGCACAAGCAGTATTCCCGCTTAGTACAGGTGAAGGCTAGCAAAAGACTGGGAAGCGACCAACTGAGAGAGCGACAACAGTCATAAACATGCATTAAAATTAATTCAAACCGAATACAAGCATGAGTAGGATATAATCCACCATGAACATAAATATCGTGAAGGCTATGTTGATTTGTTTCAACTACATGCGTGAACATGTGCCAAGTCGAGTCACTCAATTCATTCAAAGGAGGATACCATCCCATCATACCACATCATAATCATTCTAATAGCATGTTGGCACGCAAGGTAAACCATTATAACTAATAGCTAATAAGACATGGCACAAGCAACTATAATCTCTAAATGTCATTGCAAATGTGTTTACTTCATAATAAACTAAATCAGGAATGATGAACTCATCACATTTACAAAAACAAGAGAGGTCGAGTTCATACCAGCTTTTGTCATCCCAGTAAGTCCATCATATATCATCATTATTGCCTTTCACTTGCACGACCGAATGATGTGTATAATAATAATAGTGCACGTGCATTGGACTAAGCTGGAATCTGCAAGCATTCAACTCAAGAGATAAGACAAGGTAATATGGGCTCTAAGTTAAATAAACAATCATTCATATGAGAGCCACTAAGCATTTTCAATATGGTCTTGTACTCTCGACCCCCAAAGGAAAAGAAAAGAAAATAAAACTATTTACACGGGAAAGCTCCCAACAAGTAAAATAAGAATGAGAAATCTTTTTGGGTTTTCATTTTAATTCTACTACAAGCATTGAAATTAAACTAACTAATTTTTTTTCTTAAGATTTATCAAACACACAAGCAGAAGGCAAAAAAGAAAATTAAACTAACATGGATAATACAAAGAAAGAGTATGAGCACCGACGACTAGTGTGTGAACATGAATGTAAAGTCGGTGAGAAATACGTACTCCCCCAAGCTTAGGCCTTCGGCCTAAGTTGGTCTAATATCAAGGACCGCCTGGCTGATATCCGTAGTTGTAGCTGGGGTCATACTAAGATGCAGCAGCAACCGCCTCCTGAGCTACGGCATGTTGGCGAGCTGCCTCCGCTCTCCCCTCGTGTTCAGCTGCTTCCTCCCTGGTAACAACATATCTTCCTTCTGCCTGATAATCAAAAAGGAGAGGAGCAGGAAGAGTAACATGGACGATGTTGCATCTGTTATAGATTAGCCGATAATGGAGGAATTGTTCATCCCTCCTAAGAAAATGATGGTTGACCATAGCATCATAATCTAAATAAGCAGGAGGTATCATCACATCCCCCTCTCGTGGAGCTATACCAAGATAATTAGCCACACGTGTTGCATAAATTCCTCCAAATAAATCTCCAGCCTACCATTATTCTGCAACCTACGTGCAACTATTGCCCCCAAGTTATAACCTTTATAACCTAACACAGCACTCTTGAGGACACAGAGATCAGGGACACACATATGACATGCTTCATCTTTACCGTTATTGCATCTACCAATGAAGAGAGCAAAATAATGTATAGCAGGAAAATGAATGCTCCCTATGGTAGCTTGTGCAATGTCCCTAGATTCTCCCATAGTAATACTAGAAAGGAAGTCTCTAAATTCAGCTTTGTGAGGATCATTGATATTACCCCACTGCGGAAGTTTGCAAGCAGTTGTAAAATCCTCTAAGTCCATGGTATAAGATGTATCATAAATATCAAATAGGACACTAGGAGAATTACGTGTACAGTTGTATTTAAACCTCCACACAAAGGAATCAATAAATTGATAGTACTGAGGACACTTATCTTGTAAGAAGTCCTCCAGCTCAGCATTACGCACATATGTGTCAAATTCCTCCTTAAAACCTGCTTCGACCATAAAATCATTAGATGGCCACTCACAAGCTCGTACATCTGGGTCCCTCGGTAATTCAACATCTTGCTCACGCATAGCAATCCTGGGCCCTTTCTTTACAGAGGAACCACCTTGGTACATTCTCCTAGACATAATTCTTTTTCTGAAAAATTTCTGAAATTTTAGTAACTTCAAAATAAAAGTGAATAAAACTTAACAAGAATGGTAGCAACTACTCCTACAAGTGCCTAGAGCTAATATCATGCATTACAATTGCTTGGGACCTTATAAATTTAACATGCAAGCTCAAGAACATGATCACCTATGCAGCAAAAATTTGCAATGAATAAAGCACTAGAACAAAACCTAATTGGACCAATGGAGGAGTCACATACCAAGCAACAATCTCCCAAAGTAGTTTTGTGAATGGAGCTTTGAGCAAGGAGATCGAAAATCGCAGCAAAATGAGCTAGAACTCGTGCTTGAGATGGATGGGGATTTTTTTGGGTAGAAGATGAAGTGTGTGGGTGCTGGCATAAGTGGAGGGGGGCCACCAGGGGCCCACGAGACAGGGGGGCGCGCCCAGGATAGGTGGGTGCGTCCTCCACTCTCGTAGGCTGATGCTTGCCCCTCCTGCAGCGATTTTAGTGCCTAAAATCCTCAAATATTCCATAAAAACTCATACTAAATTTGCAGGGCATCTGGAGCACTTTTATTTTCGGGGTATTTTTTTATTGCATGGGTAATTCAGAAAACAGACAGATAATACTATTTTGCTTTATTAAATCTAGATAATAGAAAATAAAAACATGGTACAGAAGGTTGTGCCTTATAGTTTCATCCATCTCATGATCATCAAAATGAATCCACTAACATGGTTGATCAAGTCTTGTTAACAAACTCATTCCGAATAACACGGATCCGGAGAAATTTCGAATAACACTAAGTTACCTCAACAGGGATATGAAAATCCCCAACAATAATAATAGCATACCTTTTCTTGACAGTAGGGAGAGGAAATTCAAAACCTCCTATAATGATAGTTGGAACTTTTCCAATAGAATTGATGCTATGAACTTGAGATTGTTTCCTCTGAAAGTGTACCGTATGCTCATTACCATTAACATGAAAAGTGACATTGCCTTTGTTGCAATCAATAACAGCCCCTGCAGTATTCAAAAAGGGTCTACCAAGGATAATCGACATACTATCGTCCTCGGGAATATCAAGAATAACAAAGTCCGTTAAGATAGTGACATTTGCAACCACAATAGGCACATCCTCACAAGTACTGACATGTATAGCAGTTGATTTATCAGCCATTTGCAAAGATATTTCAGTAGGTGTCAACTTATTCAGTTCAAGTCTACGATATAAAGAGAGAGGTATAACACTAACACCGACTCCAAGATCACATAAAGGAGTTCTAACATAATTTCTTTTAATGGAGCATGGTATAGTTGGTACCCCCGGATCTCCAAGTTTCTTTGGTATTCCACCTTTAAAAGTATAATTAGCAAGCATGGTGGAAATTTCAGCTTCCAGTATCTTTCTTTTATTTGGAATGATATCCTTCATACATTTAGCATAAGGGTTTACTTTAAGCATATCAGTTAAACTCATACGTAAGAAGATAGGTCTAATCATTCCAGTAAAGCGCTCAAAATCCTCATCATCCTTTGTCTTAGATGGTTTAGGAGGAAAGGGCATGGGTTTCTGAACCCATGGTTCTCTTTCTCTACCGTGCTTCCTAGCACCAAAATCTCTCTTATCATAATGTTGATTCTTTGATTGTGGGTTATTGATACGTCTCCAACGTATCTATAATTTATGAAGCATTCATGCTATTTTATTATCTATTTTGAATGATTACGGTCTTTATTATACACTTTTATATTACTTTTGGGACTAACCTATTAACCAGAGGCCCAGCCCATATTGCTGTTTTATTGCCCGTTTCAGTATTTCGAACAAAAGGAATATCAAACGGAGTCCAAACAGAATGAAACCTTCGGCGGCGTGATTTTTTGGAAGGATATCACCCAGGAGACTTGGAGTTCACGTCAGAAGAGCCTCGAGGAGGCCAGGAGATAGGAGGGAGCCCCCTCTACTGGGTGTGCCCCCCTGTCTCGTGGGCCCCTCGAGCACCTCTCGACCGACTTCTTTCGCCTATATAGTCCCACGTACCCTGAAAACATCCATGGAGAAGATAGATCGGGAGTTCCGCCGCCACAAGCCTCTGTAGCCACCAAAAACCTCTCGGGAGCCCGTTCCGGCACCCCTGCCGGAGGGGGAAACCATCAGTGGTGGCCATCTTAATCATCCCGGTGCTCTCCATGACGAGGAGGGAGTAGTTCACCCTCAGGGCTGAGGGTATGTACCAGTAGCTATGTGATCGATCTCGATCTCTCGTGTTCTCTCTATGGAACGATCTTGATGTATCGCGAGCTTTGCTATTATAGTTGGATCTTATGACGTTTCTCCCCCCTCTACTCTCTTATGATGAATTGAGTTTTCCTCTTGAAGTTATCTTATCGGGTTGAGTCTTTAATGATTTGAGAACACTTGATGTATGTCTTGCCGTGATTATCTGTGGTGACAATGGGATATCATGTGCCACTTGATCTATGTTTTGGTGACCAACTTGCGGGTTCCGCCCATGAACCTATGCATAGGGGTTGGCACACATTTTCGCCTTGACTCTCCGATAGAAACTTTGGGGCACTCTTTGAAGTACTTTGTGTTGGTTGGATGAATCTGAGATTGTGTGATGCATATCGTATAATCATCCCCACGGATACTTGAGGTGACAATGGAGTATCTAGGTGACATTAGGGTTTTGGTTGATTTGTGTCTTAAGGTGTTATTCTAGTATGAACTCTATGATGGATTGAGCAGAAAGAATAGCTTTATGTTATTTTACTACGAACTCTTGAATAGATAGAACAGAAAGGATAACTTTGAGGTGGTTTCGTACCCTACCATAATCTCTTCGTTTGTTCTCCGCTATTAGTTGCTTTGGAGTGACTCTTTGTTGCATGTCGAGGGATTGTTATATGATCTATCTATGTTATTATTGTTGAGAGAACTTGCACTAGTGAAAGTATGAACCCTATGCCTTGTTTCCTATCATTGCAATACCGTTTACGCACACTTTTATCATTAGTTACCTTGCTGTTTTTATTATTTCAGATTACAAAAACCTATATCTACCATCTATTTTGCACTTGTATCACCATCTCTTCGCCGAACTAGTGCACCTATACAATTTACCATTGTATTGGGTGTGTTGGGGACATAAGAGACTCTTTGTTATTTGGTTGCAGGGTTGTTTGAGAGAGACCATCTTCATCCTACGCCTCCCACGGATTGATAAACCTTAGGTCATCCACTTGAGGGAAATTTGCTACTGTCCTACAAACCTGTGCACTTGCAGGCCCAACAACGTCTACAAGAAGAAGGTTGTGTAGTAGACATCAAGCTCTTTTCTGGCGCCGTTGCCGGGGAGGCTAGGTAAGCGACACTCACACCCCGTCAACTAAGCTCTTTTCTGGCGCCGTTGCCGGGGAGGTGAGTGCTTGAAGGTATATCTTTATATCTTGCAATCGAATCTTTTTGTTTCTTGTTTTATCACTAGTTTAGTCTATAAAAGAAAACTACAAAAAAATGGATTTGAGTTTGTCTCATACGCTTCATCTTTTTAATATCTTTCATGAGAATGATGGAAAGGAAAATTGTGCCAAGTGTTAGAAGATGAATGCATTAAAATGTTTGGTACTAGATGTTTGAATGATGAGAATGATTGCAATGTTGTTAGTATGAATTCCTTGAATACCCATGATGCTAATGATATGCAAAGCCACAAGCTTGGGGATGCTATGTTTGATGAATATGATATTTTTTGTCCCCCAAGTTTTGATATGAAAAGTTGTTATGATAAAAGCATGCCTCCTATTTATGATGATTATATTGATGAAAGTGGGTTTGGAAGAGTGTCAACTTTAGGAAGTAGTGATCCCACTATTTTGGAGGATGTTGAATTTTATTGTGATGAATACGAAAGTGGATTTGGAAGAGTGTCAACTTTATTTAGTGATTCCACTATCTTGGGAGAGGTTTCAATCGATTATGATGAGAACGAAGTTGCTACTTATGATGATTATTGTGATGAAACTTATGCTATAAAAAGTAGTGATGATTATATTTATAAAACTTGTCATGATTATGATTACCCTTTTTCTGAACATTACTCTTTTAATGTGGAAACAATTTTTAGTGTTCAAGTCTCTTATGATACTCCACTATTCCGAATGAGAAGAATTTTGCTTATGTGGAGAGTAGTAAATTTTCTATGCTTGTAGATCATGAAAAGAATGATTTAGGTGCTGGTTAAATTGTTGAATTCATTCATGATGCTACTGAAAATTATTATGAGGGAGGAACATATGCTTGTAGGAATTGCAATAATATCAAGTTTCCTCTCTATGTGCTTAAAGTTTTGAAGCTATGCTCCTTTTGCCTTCCTATGCTAATTGATTATTGTTCCCATAAGTTGTTTGCTCACAAAATCCCTATGCATAGGAAGTGGGTTAGACTTAAATGTGCTAGTCATATGCTTCATGATGCTCCCGTTATGTTTCAATTCCTATCTTTTATGTGAGCATCATTGCCATCATCATGCCTAGCTAAAAAGGCATTAAAGAAAAGCGCTTGTTGAGAGACAACCCAATATTTACCCTTACTGTTTTTGTGTGTCAACATGATTATGCTACTGTAGTAATCATGTTTTATAGCTTTTGTTTCAATAAAGTGCCAAGTAGAACCTTCGGGAAGACTTGGGTGAAGTTTATGTGATCATGCTGTAAAAAACAGAAACTTTAGCGCTCACGAGAATAGCTGCCATTTTTTACTGAAGAGTGATTTTAGGTTGATTCTTTTTGCAGATGATTAATAGACAAATTCCTCAGGTCCATAAATTTATTTAAGAATTGTTTAACTTCCATAAGTATACGTTTGATACAGATTACTACAGACTGTTCTGTTTTTGACAGATTCTGCTTTCATTGTGTTGTTTGCTTATTTTGATGCATCTATGGCTAATATTAAGTGGTATGAACCATAGAGAAGTTATAATACAGTAGATATTACACCAATATGAATTTAGAATGAGTTCATTACAGTACCTAAGTGGTGGTTTTATTTTCTTATACTAACGGAGCTTACGAGTTTTGTTTTGAGTTTTGTGTGGTTGAAGTTTTGAAGTTTTGGGTAAAGATTCAATGGACTATGGAATAAGGAGTGGAAAGAGCCTAAGATTGGGGATGCACAAGGCACCCCAAGGTAATATTCAAGGACAACCAAGAGCCTAAGCTTGGGGATGCCCCGGATGGCATCCCCTCTTTCGTCTTCGTTCATCGGTAACCTTACTTGGAGCTATATTTTTATTCACCAAATGATATGTGTTTTGCTTGGAGCGTCGTTTTGTTTTGTTAGTATTTGCTTGCTGTTATTTAGATTTATGTTTTTCATATTTATTTTCAATAAAAAAAGTCAAGGATAGCCTTTGTCATGCTTATTTTCCAATTATACATATTGCTGTTTGAAAACAGAAAGTTTACCGCTGTTGCAAAAATTCCCTAGAAAAGTAAGAGAATGGTATAATGTTGAATCTTTTTGCATATTGAGCTCTGATAAATTTACTACAGTGGGAGTTTTCTCTCATAATTTTTGGAGTTAGGGAAGTATTGATACTCTTGCATTATTTACAGATTGTACTGTTTTGGCAGATTGCTGTTATGGTTGCATTGTTTGCATATGTTTGCTTGTTTAATGATTCTATTTGAGGATAGGAGTGTTAATTATGAAGAGGCATTTAGTATGCAATGTTGAATAATAATTTTAGTGATTTGTTACAGTAGAAAATGATATGGTTTTGCATTGGTTTATTCTAACCTATCTCACGAGTTCTTGTTGAGTTTGGTGTGGATGAAGCTTTAGATAGAAAGAGAAACCACGATATGAGAGGAATTAAGGAGACACAAAAGTTCAAGCTTGGGGATGCCCAAGGCACCCCAAGATAATATTTCAAGAAGTCTCAAGCATCTAAGCTTGGGGATGCCCCGGTAGGCATCCCACATTTCTTCTTCAACAACTATCGGTTAGTATCGGTTGAGCCTAAGTTTTTGCTTCTTCACATGAGTTGTGCTATCCTTGCAATGTCATTTTATTTTGTTTTGCTTGCTGTTTGAATACAATACCAAGATCTGAAATTCTTAAATGAGAGAGAGTCATCGTATAGTTACATAATAATTTAGCTACTCATTAATCTTCACTTATATCTTTTTGGAGTAGTTTTTCATTTACTCATGTGCTTCACTTATATCCTATGAGTAAATGGTTGAATGTCATAAATCTGAAATTATTTATGTTTTATTTGCTTATCCCATGGGGAGTAATGACTTCACATCTAAGAAGTAGAGGTTGTAAATTTATTGAAGGTTAGCAAGCATTGTATTGGTCATTTGAACAATTCATGAAAGAATATTGAAGGAAGAGAGATTTCACATATAAATATACTATCCTAGACATCTTTTATAATTGTGAGCACTCATTAAGTATGACATGCTAAAGAGTTGATGTTGGACAAGGAAGACAACGTAATGGGTTATGTTTTCTCACATCTCAGTTAAAGTATATTGTCATGGATCATTCAAACATGTTGAGCTTGCCTTTCCCCCTCATGCTAGCCAAAATTCCTTGCACCAAGTAGAGATACTACTTGTGCTTCCAAATATCCTTAAACCAAGATTTTGCCATGAGAGTCCACTATACCTGCCTATGGATTGAGTAAGATCCTTCAAGTAAGTTGTCATCGGTGCAAGCAATAAAAATTGCTCTATAAATATGCATGACTTATTAGTGCGGAGAAAATAAGCTTTGTACGATCTTGTTATGGAAGCAATAAAAGCGACGGACTGCATAATAAAGGTCCATATACAAGTGGCAATATAAAGTGACGTTCTTTCGCATTAAGATTTTGTGTATCCAGCCCTAAAAGCGCATGACAACCTCTACTTCCCTCTGTGAAGGGCCTATCTTTTACTTTATGTCTTTTATTTTATGCAAGAGTCAAGGTGATCTTCACCTTTCCCTTTTTCATTTTATCCTTTGGCAAGCACTTTGTGTTGGGGTGATCCTTATATATATATCCAATTGGATGTAAGTTAGCATGAACTATTATTGTTAACATCACCCAAAGGTGAATACGTTGGGAGGCAACACTATAAGCCCCTATCTTTCTCAGTGTCTGATTAAAACTCCATAACCATTAGTATTGCGTGAGTGTTAGCAATTGTAGAAGACTATATGATAGTTGAGTATGTGGAGTTTGCTATTCCCGAAAATAAGATGAATTGCAATTGTTTGATGACTAAGAATGAAGTTTGCTAGTTTTCAAGAAAGTTTATGGTCTATGCTTTAACATGTGAATAGCTTGTTACTTGATCGTGAAAAGTTTTATGAGATGAACTACTGTTATGACATATAATCATGCTATAAAAGGTGATTGAAATTATCATTGATCAAACTTGTGCACCTTCTAGCATTCAAACTTCATAAATTCTTTCTTTATCATTTACCTACTCGAGGACGATTAGGAATTAAGCTTGGGGATGCTGATACGTCTCCAACGTATCTATAATTTATGAAGCATTCATGCTATTTTATTATCTGTTTTGAATGATTACGGTCTTTATTATACACTTTTATATTACTTTTGGGACTAACCTATTAACCGGAGGCCCAGTCCATATTGTTGTTTTATTGCTCGTTTCAGTATTTCGAAGAAAAGGAATATCAAACGGAGTCCAAACGGAATGAAACCTTCGGCGGCGTGATTTTTTGGAAGGATATCACCCATGAGACTTGGAGTTCACGTCAGAAGAGCCTCGAGGAGGCCAAGAGATAGGAGGGCGCCCCCCTACTGGGCGCGCCCCCTTGTCTCGTGGGCCCCTCGAGCACCTCCCGACCGACTTCTTTCGCCTATATAGTCCCACGTACCCTAAAAACATCCACGGAGAAGATAGATCGGGAGTTCCGCCGCCGCAAGCCTCTGTAGCCACCAAAAACCTCTCAGGAGCCCGTTCCGGCACCCTGCCAGAGGGGGAACCCATCACTGGTGGCCATCTTCATCATCCCGGTGCTCTCCATGACGAGGAGGGAGTAGTTCACCCTCAGGGCTGAGGGTATGTACCAGTAGCTTTGTGTTTGATCTCGATCTCTCGTGTTCTCTCTATGGCACTATCTTGATGTATCGCGAGCTTTGCTATTATAGTTGGATCTTATGACGTTTCTCCCCCCTCTACTCTCTTGTGATGAATTGAGTTTTCCTCTTGAAGTTATCTTATCGGATTGAGTCTTTAATGATTTGAGAACACTTGATGTATGTCTTGCCGTTATTATCTGTGGTGACAATGGGATATCATGTGCCACTTGATGTATGTTTTGGTGACCAACTTGCGGGTTCCGCCCATGAACCTATGCATAGGGGTTGGCACACGTTTTCGTCTTGACTCTCCAGTAGAAACTTTGGGGCACTCTTTGAAGTACTTTGTGCTGGTTGGATGAATCTGAGATTGTGTGATGCATATCGTATAATCATGCCCACGGATACTTGAGGTGACAATGGAGTATCTAGGTGAGATTAGGGTTTTGGTTGATTTGTGTCTTAAGGTGTTATTCTAGTATGAACTCTATGATGGATTGAGCGGAAAGAAAAGCTTTATGTTATTTTACTACGAACCCTTGAATAGATAGAACAGAAAGGATAACTTTGAGGTGGTTTCGTACCCTACCATAATCTCTTCGTTTGTTCTCCGCTATTAGTTGCTTTGGAGTGACTCTTTGTTGCATGTTGAGGGATTGTTATATGATCTATCTATGTTATTATTGTTGAGAGAACTTGCACTAGTGAAAGTATGAACCCTATGCCTTGTTTCCTATCATTGAAATACCATTTACGCTCATGTTTATCATTAGTTACCTTGCTGTTTTTGATTACAAAAACCTATATCTACCATCTATTTTCCACTTGTATCACCATCTCTTCGCCGAACTAGTGCACCTATACAATTTACCATTGTATTGGGTGTGACGGGGACACAAGAGACTCTTTGTTATTTGGTTGCAGAGTTGTTTGAGAGGGACCACCTTCATCCTATGCCTCCCATGGATTGATAAACCTTAGGTCATCCACTTGAGGGAAATTTGCTACTGTCCTACAAACCTATGCACTGGCAGCCCAACAACGTCTACAAGAAGAAGGTTGTGTAGTAGACATCAGTTATCAAGATCAACAGCAGGTTCAGCTTCTACTTCATTATTTTTGCTAGGTTGAGCATCAACATGAACATTATCATTAACATTATCACTAGGTTCATGTTCATCACCTGATTGTGTTTCAGCATCAGAAATAGAAATATCATTGGGATTCTCAGGTGTGTCTACAGTAGGTTCGCTAGAAGCATGCAAAGTTCTATCGTTTTTATTTTTCTTCTTTTTAGAAGAACTAGGTGCCTCTAAATTATTTCTCTGAGAATCTTGCTCGATTCTCTTAGGGTGGCCTTCGGGATACAAAGGTTCCTGAGTCATTCTACCAGTTCTAGTAGCCACTCTAACAGGAAAGTCATTTTTATTATTTAATTCATCAAGCAAATCATTTTGAGCTTTAAGTACTTTTTCAGCTTGAGTAGCAACCATAGAAGCATATTTGCTAATGAGTTTAAGTTCACCTTTAACTCTAGCCATATTATCGCTCACGCGTCCTATCTCGAAAGCATTATTCTTTAACTCTCTACCAACATAAGCATTCTTTCTTGTCTAGCCATAAAGTCATCAAATTCATCTAAGCATGGGCTATGAAATTTAGTAGAGAGGATTTCAACTTTATCATATCTATAGAGAGAATTTACCTTTACTACCTATGTCGGGTTATCAAGCCAATGTGGTTCTTCAACAGGCGGTATATTAATACTATGTATTTCTTCAATAGGCGGTAAATTCTTAACATCTTCAGCTTTAATACCTTTTTCTTTCATTGATTTCTTTGCCTCTTGCATATCTTCAGGACTGAGAAATAAAACACCTCTCTTCTCCGGAGTGGGTTTAGGAATAGGCTCAGGAGTTGGCTTAATTGGTTCAGGAATTGCCTCAGGAATTGGCTCAGGAAGAGTCCAATTATTTTCATTAGTCAACATATTATTCAATAGTAATTCAGCTTCGTCAACTGTTCTTTCCCAGAAAACACAACCAACACAACTATCCAAGTAGTCCTTGGAAGCATCAGTTAGTCCATTATAAAAGATATCAAGTATTTTGTTTTTCTTGAGAGGATGATCAGGCAAAGCATTAAGTAATCGGAGAAGCCTTCCCCAAGCTTGTGGGAGACTCTCTTCTTTGATTTCCACAAAATTATACATTTCCCGCAAGGCAGCTTGTTTCTTATGAGCAGGGAAATATTTAGCAGAGAAGTAATAAATCATATCCTGGGGACTACGCACACAACCAGGAGCAAGAGAATTATACCAAGTCTTAGCATCACCCTTTAATGAGAACGGAAATATCTTAAGGATATAAAAATAGCGAGATTTATCATCATGAGTAAACAGGGTGGCTATATCATTCAACTTGGTAAGATGTGCCACAACAGTTTCAGATTCAAGGCCATAAAAAGGATCATATTCAACTAAAGTAATAATTTCAGGATCAACTCATAATCCTTATCAGTAACACAGATAGGTGAAGTAGCAAAAGCAGGGTCAGGTTTCATTCTAGCATTAAGAGACTGCTGCTTCCATTTAGCTAATAATTTCTTAAGATCATATCTATCAGTGCAAGCAAAGATAGCTCTAGCAGCTTCTTCATTCATAGCATAACCCTCAGGAACAACAGGCAATTCATAATCATTGGGAGAATTTTCATCATCACTATCATCAATAATAGCATCTTCAATAATTTCATTCTCTCTAGCCCTAGCAAGTTGTTCAATGAGAAATTCATCTAATCTTAAAGTAGTATCACGCACAGAAGTAGTTTCATCATAAGTATCATGCATAGTAGAAGTGGCATCATCAATAACATGCGACATATCAGAGTTCATAGCAGTAGCAGGTTTAGGTGTCGCAAGTTTACTAATAACAGAAGGAGAATCTAGTGCAGAGCTAGATGGCAGTTCCTTACCTCCCCTCGTAGTTGAGGGGAAAATCTTAGTTCTTTCGTCTTTCAAATTCTTCATAGTGATCAACATATATAAATCCGAAGTGACTCAGAGAATAGAGCTATGCTCCCCGGCAACGGCGCCAGAAATTAGTCTTGATAACCCACAAGTGTAGGGGATCGCAACAACTTTCAAGGGTAAAGTATTCAACCCAAATTTATTGATTCGACACAAGGGGAGCCAAAGAATATTCTTGAGTATTAGCAGTTGAGTTGTCAATTCAACCACACCTAGATAACTTAGTATCTGCAGCAAAGTATTTAGTAGCAAATTAGTATGATAATAAAGGTAACGGTGGCAAAAGTAATGTTTTTTGGTTTTGTAGTAGTTGTAACAGTAGCAACAGAAAAGTAAATAAGCGAAGCACAATATGTGAAAAGCTCGTAGGCATTGGATCAGTGATGGATAATTATGTCGGATGCGATTCCTCATGTAATAGCTATAACATAGGGTGACACAGAACTAGCTCCAGTTCATCAATGTAATGTAGGCATGTATTCCGTGAATAGTCATACGTGCTTATAGAAAAGAACTTGCATGACATCTTTTGTCCTACCCTCCCGTGGCAGCGGGGTCCTAGCGGAAACTAAGGGATATTAACGCCTCCTTTTAATAGAGAACCAGAAAAAAGCATTAGCACATAGTGAATACATGAACTCCTCAAACTACGGTCATCACCGAGAAGTATCCCGATTATTGTCACTTCAGGGTTGTCGAATCATAACACATAATAGGTGACTATAGACTTGCAAGATAGGATCAAGAACACACATATATTCATGAAAACATAATAGGTTCAGATCTGAAATCATGGCACTCGGGCCCTAGTGACAAGCATTAAGCATAGCAAAGTCATAGCAACATCAATCTCAGAACATAGTGGATACTAGGGATCAAACCCTAACAAAACTAACTTGATTACATGGTAAATCTCATCCAACCCATCACTGTCCAGCAAGCCTACGATGGAATTACTCACGCACGACGGTGAGCATCATGAAATTGGTGATGGATGATGGTTGATGATGACGACGGCGACGAATCCCCCTCTATGGAGCCCCGAACGGACTCCAGATCAGCCCTCCCGAGAGAGATTAGGGCTTGGCGGCGGCTCCGTATCGTAAAACGCGATGAAACTTTCTCTCTAATTTTTTTCTCTGCGAGATGGAATATATGGAGTTGGAGTTGAGGTCGGCGGAGCCTCAGGGGGCCCACGAGATAGGGGGGCGCACCCCCACCCTCGTGGACAGGGTGTGGGCCCCCTGGTCTTGATTCTTTCTTCAGTATTTTTTATATTTTCCAAAAAGTGCCTCCATGGATTTTCAGGACATTCTGAGAACTTTTGTTTTCTACACATGAAACAACATCGTGATAGTTCTGCTGAAAACAACGCCAGTCCGGGTTGGTTTCATTCAAATCATGCAAGTTAGAGTCCAAAACAAGGGCAAAAGTGTTTGGAAAAGTAGATACATTGGAGACGTATCAATGCCCTGCAAAACAAGTTAGACGTCCTCTACTTTGTTGTTACAAGTTTTACGTGGCTACTACGGGCTGAGCAAGAACCGTTCTTACCTACGCATCAAAACCACAACGATAGTTCGTCAAGTTAGTGTTGTTTTAACCTTCTCAAGGACCGGGCATAGCCACACTCGGTTCAACTAAAGTTGGAGAAACTGACACCCGCCAGCCACTTGTGTGCAAAGCACATCGGTAGAACCTGTCTCGCATAAGCGTACGCGTAATGTCGGTCTGGGCCACTTCATCCAACAATACCGCCGAACCAAAGTATGACATGCTGGTAAGCACACAACTCACTTGTGTTCTACTCGTGCATATAACATCTACGCATAAACCTGGGTCGGATGCCTCTGTTGGGGAACGTAGTAATTTCAAAAAATTCCCTACGCACACGCAAGAACATGGTGATGCATAGCAACGAGAGGGGAGAGTGTATCTTCATACCCTTGAAGACCGTTAAGCGGAAGCGTTTATCAACGCGGTTGATGTAGTCGTACACCTTCATGATCCGCCCCGATCAAGTACCGAACGTACAGCACCTCCGCGTTCGGCACACGTTCAGCTCGATGACGTCCTTGCCTTCTCGATCCAGCAAGACGGGCAAAGTAGTAGATGAGTTCCGGCAACACGACAGCATGGTGACGGTGTTGGTGAAGAACAATCTCCACAGGGCTTCGCCTAAGCACTACGGAAACTAGACGGAGGATAAACTAGAGGGGACGGGGTTGCCGACACATGGCTTGGTGTTTCTTGATGTGTCTTTGATGCTAGCCCTGCCCCTCTATTTATATGTTGATCCTTGGGGTCGAAACTTGGAGTAAAAGCCTCCACAAAGTCGGTTTCACCCGAAAGGCAAGAGTCCTTCTCGGACTCCAGGGCCAGACGCCAGGGTTCCCGGCGTCTGGACCCAGATGCCAGGGACCCTGGCGTCTGTCCCCTGGACTCCACAAAACTTTCTTTTGCGCTTTCCAAAAACCTTGTGGGCTTTTCCCTTTGGCCCAAATAATGTGTTCTCGTACCCAAACATTTCGGGAAACATTCGGAACCCCTTCCAGTGAATTCCGGAACCCTTCCAGAGAGCAAACACTATTATCCCATATATCAATCTTTATCTCTGGACCATTCCGGAGTTCCTCATCATCTCCGTGATCATATCCAGGACTCCGAACAACATTCGGTCACCAACATACATAACTCATGTTATACTATATAGCCAACGAACGTTAAGCGTGCGGACCCTATGGGTTCGAGAACTATGTAGACATGACTGAGACATCTCTCTGGTCAATAACCAATAGCGGAACCTGGATGCCCATATTGGCTCCTACATATTCTACGAAGATCTTTATCGGTCGAACCGCATAACAACATACGTTGTTCCCTTTGTCATCGGTATGTTACTTGCCCAAGATCCGATCGTCGGTATCTCAATACCTAGTTCAATATCGTTATCGGCAAGTCTCCTTACTCGTTATGTAATGCATCATCCCGCAAGTAAATCACTATTCACATTGCTTGCAAGGCTTATAGTGATGTGCATTACCGAGATGGCCCAGAGATACCTCTCCGACAGTCGGAGTGACAAATCCTAATCTCGAAACACGTCAACTCAACAAGTACCTTCGGAGACACCTGTAGAGCACCTTTATAATCACCCAGTTACATTGTGACGTTTGGTAGCACACAAAGTGTTCCTCCGGTAAGTGGGAGTTACATAATCTCATAGTCATAGAAACATGTATAAGTCATGAAGAAAGCAATAGCAACATACTAAATGATCAAGTGCTAAGCTAACGGAATGGGTCAAGTCAATCACATCATTCTTCTAATTATGTGATCCCATTGATCAAATGATAACTCATATCTATGGTTAGGAAACTCAACCATCTTTGATCAATGAGCTAGTCAAGTAGAGGCATAGTAGTGACACTATGTTTGTCTATGTATTCACACATGTATTATGTTTCCGGTTAATAAAATTCTAGCATGAATAATAAACATTTATCATGATATGAGGAAATAAATAATAACTTTATTATTGCCTCTATGGCATATTTCCTTCAGTTTTGAGCTTGCATATCTTGATCATGAGGCAGTTTGGATGAGATTGCCTTAACAACCAACCCAGTATTACGGAGGAACATGCTTTTGGCACTGTTAGTGGACAGGTACTGACCCACTGCAACAAGTGTTGACATTGCGGTTATAGTTGCCTCGTCACCTTCAGAAGGTGGCAGTTCCACCATTTTTTCCATAGCTCGCGGAAAAGTTGAGTTTATACATTAGTAGTACCAGAACAGAAGATATTAAGGAGGCAGCAAAACCAAACAAAATAGCTTTGGTCTATATAAAGAACTTATTCTGGTGAACCCATGTAAAATATTAGTTGTATTTTATTGCAAAGTACATAATAAACCCAGGTTCCAAACATATGACCAGGTACCATTGTTAATGTATTGTCTATTTCTTCACATTGTATTGAGGGCTAAGGATAAAGGGACGAAGTTTATAATACGGTAAGCATAGTATGACATCATTTATATCACAAAACTACTGAGAACAGACAAACAGCCAATTGTAACGTTGTGTGGGCAAGTCCAGCATGGAACTAGATTACCGGTCAAGATTAAAGGAACATCACTCCTCTCTTTTAAACCTTGTAAGGTGCAATGATACGCTAAGACAATTGTGTATAAAATTGAAAAGAGTAATAGACATTGGCTGCAAACCATGCAGTTCAAGGCACAAGTCAGAGTAAGTAGTAGTTAAAAGGCATGAGGATGAAGGACTTACAACAGTGGCTTTGACTGGTGTAGTCATGCCCTTCTTCTTGCTGGTGTGGCAGTCCTTGAAGATTTCCACGGCATTTGGTTCAGGTACTTTTTGGTCCTTGCGGGCTTTCCTGTGCATTTGTAACAAGTCAATATAGATCTAATAATATGTTATAGCGAAAAGAGTGAAACAACAGCTAATTACAAGAGCCTCGCAGTGTGCAATATAGCTACGAGATCCTGTCGTTTGTTGGAATTTCACTTTCATACGGTTGGCCTTGTTCTTTGAATAGTTCACCTACAAGAAGATAGATTTGTGTGGCACATGCATAAATAGGACTTCAACATGTGATCTGATCACATATATATAATTTACCTGATACTTCAGATCATACCAGTGTTTAACGAGGCCTCTCCAGTCTTCATCCAATTTATTTTCCACTGGAGATGTTTGGGCAAGTTCACTATTAGCCTTGCCTTCAAAGTGAGTTTTCCTCAAGTTATACCGATATTGTCGCAGAGCAGACTTGAAAACATGGGTGCAAGCTTGTCTGGTTGCATCATCTTGGCTATCCAACTTGAACCTCATCTGTTGAAAATTATGGGAGTCTCATTATCAGCAACCTAGAAAGTATGGGACAGAGCAAGACGATATTACTAGTTTCCATACATAACCATACTTACAGATAAATGGTCGAGGAAGGTGTTGAACTGGGTTTCGTCTTTGTCATTCCTGTACTGAATCCATGTTGGGATGATACGTACATGACACCTAACGGCAACCGCTGCCTCTCATACTAACTTGGCTGACTCTGTAGCATCAAGTGGCCCCTTTAAACCTGCCTCAAAACGGATCTCCATTCTTCCTCCTCTAGATTTAGTTAACCTATCGAGCATTATCCTTGATGTTTGTTTCCTCTTGCACCTAGGTGCTAGTCCAACAACGAACATAGGAAGTGTTAGTGTACATCAAACTGTGAGACTACATATAAAGAGGCATGCAATTGTAACTTGACTCCAACAACTACCTTCTTGCTGTTAAAGCTCACAAGGTTCATCTGATCTTGCCAACTCATCTTGTGTCAAGAGTGCTTGGGAAGTAGTGTCAGGTGGCAAGGGAGCTTGGGAACATGCTGCTAGCCCAGTTGACGCACGAGTAACTCGTGCAGCTGGTAGTACTGTGGAAGGTGCTGCAAGAACAAGGTCTGTCTCTGCTTGTTTGGTGGCAGCTAGTTGTTTCTGTTTGGCTTTTTCTGCAGCTCGTGTAGCATGGGATTCCCTGTTTGTAGAATTATCCGCTGGACTTTGACCTTCTATTGCACCATCAGTACCAGCAGAATCTGCAGGATTCTTCCACTTCCCATTCCCTGCCATTCTGTTTTTCTTCCTCTTTCTCTGTGCCATGTTAAGTCAAGCCGACAAGAAAACCGAATAACAATTTAGTTCTTCAGAAATAATTGATGCGTGATACAGATGAACTGAACTTTGATGTTAGACAACCACATGATAGGAGGATGTAATATGTACGAAAAACAGGACGGAAGAGATAACCAGAACTATGATGTGTAAATTAAGTAGAAGACATTTCACTAAATTAGAAGCAATGAAATGGAAGGTAGACACCATATGAAATATGCTACAAATATCGCTCTGCCAAGTTAATAGTGTCTCATCATAAATGGTGTTTAAACAAATGTGAAGCAGTACAAGAAATAAATCATATGCAAGATGCAAACAACATCACACTACCAAATTAAAGGTCTCTCGTCATTAGTGCCATTGCATATTCACAGCTTATGATGTGTAAACTAAGGAGAAGGCATTTCAACAAATTAGAAGCAATGAAAGCTAGACACCATATGAAAGATGCAATGAATATCACTCTACCAAGTTAAAATTTTCTCGTCATAAGTGTCATTTCAACAAATTAGTAGTACAAGCTAGAAAGATGCAACTAATATCGCACTGCATATACTAAAGGTGTCTCGTCATATTGATTGATGCGAGATACAAAAAAACAATAGTTTTATGTAAGGACATGCTTAATAGATAGATGTACTATGTACCAAATACAGGAAGGCATGTCACATTAAGATGTATCATGTGTAAGCTAAGTAGAATAGCATATGCAGTTTAATCAGAATGGAAGAATTACAATCTAGACACCATATGCAACATGCAACCACATATCATGCTGGCAAGTTAGAACAAGCACCTGCGATGCTAGTGTAGGGGAAATGCGGTAATCAACTACAGAGCTACGTTCACTATCTTCATTTAGCCTTGCTATTTCTTGAGAATCATGTCGGGAGGCTGACGCTGCATTCTTTAAATGAGGAGTAGTCCACTTGCTGTCTGCCTCATCATAAGTGATTGATGAGGGATACACAAGTACATTAGTTTGACGTAAGAACATGGTTAATACACAGATGTACTAGTATGTACCAAAAACAGAAAGGCATGTCATATACAAAGGTATAATGTGTAAGCTAAGCAGATGCAATTTAACCAAATTGGAAGCAATACAAGCTAGACATCCGACTAGAGTGGTGAGCATGATCATCTAGGACTTGAGAGCCTGGTGGGAGGCGGGCTGCTTCGCCACTATCGTGGGTTTTTAGTTGGCTTCCAGGTGATGCATGTCTTTGGTATACTTGTCACTGGCTCGGCCAGTGCCCTGACTAGCTATTTGTCTTCTGGTGCTCATGGGATGGTGGTTCATGTAAAAAATATCTTTCCTTATCTTAATAAAGATCGACTTCGGCCTTTCGAATACAAGCTAGACACCATATGGAACATGCAACCACATATGACACCGCGAAGTTAAAGCAAGCACCTGGGATGGTGGTTCATTGTGAGCGAGGTCATCAACTCCATAGCTATGTTTACCGTCTCCATCTGCTGACACTGCACCCTTTATAGCGCTGTAATGTGATGTGCCTACCCGCATACCAAGCTGGAGCGACTTCTCTCTTTTCTTTCCTGCTTCTCTCGAGGCAGACTCTGAAATACCCTTGCATAAAAACACAATAGTGAGAGTATGGGTGAAGTGTGTGCAGAACTAGTGCACTGTAAAAGTAGCAGATAGCAGGTGGCTAAAAAATAAATGACAGGAGACATATGATAGCTCTACAACATTGCATGGCAAGCAAAATTAGATTCTACTCTGTATGATTTTGTAATATATGAGCACAGGAAATGCAGGTACTCCTCCAGCACACCACCACATGTGGTCATACCAAGATAACAGTCGACTGAAAATAAATAGGTCAGACGATTTTTTTAATGAACTGTCCGATCTATAAGGAATGGGAAGATGGCCTTCGTCTACCTCCCGCCAGTCATTGTTGACGATCTTTCTCGAACCGCCAACGACCACCAGCCCAGACCCTTGCCTCCGCCGCCCCGCCCTCCCCTCGACCTCACACCACCGTCGTTCTTGGCAGTGCCCCTAGGCCATCCCTTTAATCCCGGCCGACCTCCAGATCGGGCGCCAGTAGCTCTAGGCCCCACACGCCTCTAAGATAAACACCGAGGTGCTGCTTCCCCGGCGTAATGGGCGGACTAGAGCCTATTACACTAGGAAATGCTTCCGTTAATTGTGAATCAACTGACCAGGAATTGAAATTCAGGGGGTGACAGACCTCTAGCTAAGGTGAAATAGTATATGAGGAGAAACCTTGTGCATCACGAGTTACTAGGAACATCTAGTATCAAGAAGAAGCGGTCAACTAGTGTCTTCTGTGGGCTAAATACCGTGCAAGCAAACACGTAAGATTTGCACGAATAAGGGAAGAGGAGTACCCTTATCAGTTGCCAGTGTGGTCTCCTCCATATGTCACGTTCTTTTTTCTCCCGGGGGAACCGATGTTTTGGAGAACGGTGGATGTTTAGACAAACCCATAGCCAAATTGTTACTATGTTACCGTGGCCGTATATCGGCGGAGGGGAAGCAGATCCGAGGCTGCGAAGGATGGTGTAGCAGGAACAGCTCTGGTGCGGTGGACAGTGGCGAAGTTGGAGTGGCAGCGGTGAGGCGCACGACGGCATGGTTAAACTGGCTCAGGTACGAACGGCTCGGCCTCGGCTTCAACTACTAGCCGTGGAGGGCGTTGTGATTGAGGTTACGGTGGACGACGATGTCGGGGTATCGGTTCCGGCCTGATGGAGGAGGGTGGCGGTTAATGGGTGGGATGGGGTGGCGGACGGAGGACGTCGGGGTTTCGCGGCTAGTGGAGAGGTATTTTTTGCGCCCACGGAGTACGAATGGGGAATCGGACGGGTGGGCGGGGGGAGGGGGAGCTAAGGGAGAACCATGTTTCGGTCTGGGGCACGCTTATTTTTGGCTTTTTTGAACAGAACATGGGACACGCTTGTTTGAAATTTGGGGAAAGTACAAACTTTGCCCTCCTCTTAAATTTTGGACCTACCGCGGGTCGGGGGTAGGATGGTAATTCCAGGTGTCCCAAATAGTGGGCGGGAGCGATTTCGGCCGCTCACATGTGTGCTTAGGCGGCCATTGTGTATGAATGTTTTTCGGAGGCGGTTGTGGGGCGTCTAGATGAAGCTACAAACCTACCCCGGTTTAGACCTTTGGACGTCGGGCCACTAGGTTTCACAAGTCGGAGTTATTAGAAAAGTAATTTCCTTGCACTACCAAACATTGGTCTCACGCGGTTTCGGGCAAGTAGAGGCTCTTTTGGCGCTTCATTCGAAATTTTGAAACACAAGCATTCACGTTTAGAGTACTCTTGAACTTTGAGGATTGACCTAAATAGACAACGTTAAATTTGACCTTGTATGTTTGAAAATCTCATTAAATTATCCGCTTCTTTTTCATATTTTGATACTTGAAAATCCTAACTACGATTATTTTGGAATGGAGGAGCTAAACTTGAATCTATTTCGTACACGACTACATATGCTATTATGTACAAAATTAGAGCAAAGATTGGTGCCCCCATAATTTAGGTATGATTTACAAATGCCATGATATCAAATTTAAATAATTGAATGGACTTCATGTTGAATTCGATTTTTTTAAACCACCTTAAGTTGAATTCAAATGTATGCTAGTTCATAGGTAGCTATGTATAATGTTCATTGTATAACTTTCGTATGTATAATGTTCTTTACACACACAACATGAACTATACTCACGTTTATATTCGATTGATAAAGCGATGCATTGTCTGGAGTTCAAAATACTAACTATGTGGCTCAATTGTGTCGAATAATAACATAGACATGCTCAAATTCGATAGAATCTAGATGTCTAATGGATCAATGACCGTTCCTTGCACGAATTGCAAATATCATGATCCCATCCTAATATTTGGATACAATTTATAGCTTTAATCAATGTGTACAGAAGTCTTTTACGTGTAGTTTCACTCTCCATCGGTGGTCTCTCACACATGCTCACACTCTCTCTCCCGAGGTGTCTTTCTCGCACACATGCTCTCGATATAACCCTCCCTCCCTCTCGTAACCATTTACGACTGTTTTCACTAACCTTTATCATAAGCACTCTTCCTCTCGCAAGCATACACACGCACAATCCCCATCGACCTCTATATATATAGACCTGCCTAGGTGTCTCCTATACGCACATTATCTTTAGGCCTGCCTCTCACGCATTGTCTCACACCTCTCTTCCTAATCGACAAGTATGATTCTAGCAGAGCATTCTGTTTGATTCCCCTTAAAGTTAGGTTGGACGAATAGTAATATCAGAGATAAAGGGGTTACCTTAGTCCGACAACCTAGGGTTACAAATCCTAGCTGGCTTTGTCAGTGGACACAGAGTCCTTCACAATTCTGTTATCTTTGTCTTGTACGACTAGTCATCCATGGGTCTCCCTAAATGTGTCATGGGCCGACCAATGTGGCTCAGGATGAAATTGAATGAAGGGCCTCACCTCGACCCACCGGACCTCACGTGGTGACACACCATCTGCCCTCACGTCTCGTTATCTTCTCACACCCACGCATACCAACACAGACACCACACAAAAAAAAATCTCCTGGTGCCTCTATCCCCTCCCCCCTTGCATATACACACTCAAGGGAATCTCTCGCTGTGACGTCATATTCGTCTCTCTCTATCTCTCTAGACCACTCTCATTTCTAGTGCTATCTCTCCCAC